>NC_135864.1:28558700-28931383 GCF_031162955.1 Sander vitreus | reverse complement strand
CAGCATTACATTGTTGTTTATAGATGTATTAAGTACAGTGTTTCCTATTGAATTTGATTTTGTTTGTGGTGGTAACGGAGCAGGTGGAAAGGAGACCTTTAGTTAGGCACTGTAGCAATTTGAATTCAGGCAGCACAAACTCTAGTGCCGAGGTTGGACTTTGGATCCGGGGGACATCCCCGCCTGGACCTGCGGTTTGTGCTGCCTGAATTTGAGTTTTCTCCAGGCTGCCTACTGCGGCTCTCCTCGTGGCGAAGTAGTCTAACTAGCTTCTTAGCCTAGCTTTTTAGCCTTCGCTAGCTTCGTAGCTTTGAGCCAGGCTTCATAGCTTTGAGCCAGGCTTCATTCGGCCCGCCTCAGCTCCATCCACGCTCCACATCTTTGCCCATTATGGATTAGTCGAGAGTAGGCGGAGTCAGGCACTGCCAACATGGCAATGGCCGGAGCGACCGGGAGCTGCCCACTTTAAGCTTCAATTTGGCTCTTCAGAAACCTATGGGTTATGTCACAGAGAGTACATCTATTTTATACAGTCTTTGGTACAATGTAGAAATATTTCTATAATCTAGATATGTTATTCTCAGTATTAAGTTGTATCCCCTGTATAATGTATAGACTTGGGACACAGTCAGATAGTTGCTCAAGCTGTGACTATCTTATAAATTCAGGAATGTGAGTGTGGGTTAGACTCGGGACACACAGAAAAGTTAGCTTAAGCTTTGAGTACCTTATAAGTCCGGGGAATGTGAATGTATGTATTACTGTACCATTCGGTGAAGTGGAACAGGAGGGGCAGCTCTCGTGTGTGTGTGTGAGAGCTGGAACATCTACCCGGAGACGGGAAGGAGAGAGGATGGGGACGCTTTCAAGTAAGAGAATAAAAGATGAGGAAGAGAGTGAGACGGTGTTCATAATCTGACATAGACTTTGAAACTTAGTGTCATTCTGTGAAACCACAATTGTGTTTTGTAAACTTGAATGCTGGACTTCAGTAAACTTGCTTAACTGAGCTCTTCGTCTCAGATTGATCCTTGTGTTCTGGTAAACTTAAGTGCGATCAAAGAAGGCGCGGGAATTAATAAATTGGAGTCAGATTTGACAGGCCGTAGGGCCTTATTTTAGACATAATTTCCTACAACAAACCAACATGACGATGAATGAGATGAACAAAAGGCGGAAGTGGAAGCGGTTGTGTCTGTTGAAGCTTTTTGATATGAATAACTTTCAGAGTTTGGAACCAGGAATTGATGCCTGCTGAGTATAACTAAGGGGTAAACATTGATATATTTGTACTTGAATGTTCAAGTTTTATTTGACTGCTGTGGTCTAAATTCATTTAAAATTTTAAGTAAGACTCTTCTTGATAACACAAAATGATCATGTTATTAATAAACAGATGGACATCGATTTGATTTGTGTGTTCAATACTTTGTCCTGTATTATCTTTCATTGATGTGGTGCTATATATGAGGAAAAACAGGCATGTAAAAAAGTATTTCAATTGTGCTTTGTAAATCTTCTGGTTGCCAATAAAAAAACAGAATAAAAAAAGAGAAATCACTTTCAGCGTGTCAAACTCAACCACATTCAACCAACGTGGAAGTGAATTTGCTTGGATTAATTTCTGTGTGTTGCATGTTTTCTTTGTTTTATGCATATTCCTCTGGTCACCTTAGACAGACTGAACTTTTTTAAGAAACAACTGACATCAACTGTTTTTTTCGCGAAGTCACCGAGACACAATGTGATTCCACTGGGAGATTGGCAGTCGGCTTCCTTACATCGCAATGTCAGAAGAATTGACTTTATTTGAATTCTAAGTACATACAACAAAATTAAAAGTGCCACTCTATGGTACAAACGTAAAAACACAGGCATTAAACTAAGAACACAGAGCAGAGAATGTGAAGATCGTAGAAGGATTAAAACTAGAGTAAACTAACTAATATAATTTAGTGAACTAGTAAAACAGTTTACTCATATTGCACATTATTACGTATTTTCTTGCCTTTCAATTGGTAATTTGGTGTTTGGCGTAGCGTCATCATTTGCTCTACGCTAACCTGGCAGTCCTTTCACAAACTTGTTCATACTGTGCTAGCTGTGCAGCAGAACCATGCATTATTTATTTATATTTAGTGTCCCCGTGCAATAACTCCAGGCCCTGCCTAGGGGGCATGCCCCCCAAGTTTGGAAACCACTGGGCTAAGATACCTTACTTTCACTAACCCTAATGCAACTCAACAAAATCTTGTGGGAGACTTCTACTGCCTGATACAATGCCCATCAGGGTTATTTTCTCAGCTGTGACAAAGCTCCTCCAGAACACAGGCTGAGTACTCATGATGAATAAACTGAAACTGATCTCCATTTTCCTTTAAATCACTTAAAATACTAGCACTGGCTAATGAAAGCCGGTATAATGTATTTGTAGTGTTGTTCCTCTGTACTTTAACAAATTAGTCTTGGCAGAAGACGCTTAATCTGATTTAAAAGGGTAGCATTGTGCATCAAATTAAATCATTCTTTTTTTCCATCGCAATTGAATGGTTTGGGTTAAAAGCTATTTTTTTTCTATAGTTTTAAAGCACAATTTCTGAGCTGTAATTTATTAGAACCACTTCCATTTGGTGTAAACACATTAGGTCCAAGTATAATATGCTGTTTGTTTTCTCACTGAATTCACTTAAATAAATGCAGAGTGGCATGCAGGTTAGAAATGGTAATGGGAAAGAAATGTTCTCTTTCTTTCACTGGATTTGCACTTCCAACACTGCCTCTGCTTCAATATATTTAAAACAACCTTTTGCTCCAACAAAGCCTCTCATTTGCAAACAACTGTATAAATATGTCTAGTTAAAGGGGCAAAAAGGATAAATGAATATACTTTTTCTTTTATTCTGTGAACCTGCATTTACTTTTGAGGAAGCAGACAAACCAATACATTTCCAGCAGCACATCCACTTTGTTAAAAACACATTCAGACTTAGGACTACTGTATTTTATTATGTTTAATAATATGTAACATCATAAACCAAAAAGGCTGAATGCTTTATATAGGTCACCATCATATAAGAAATAAATGCTAAAATTATGTGAATGGAAATGGATTGACAATGCTGACATCCAATATTTTTTATTTAAGTTCACATTCTTTATTTATCATATGCACAACAATCACAGAGAAGCAGTCATTGGCAATGAAAATCTTAAGTCTCAGGCTCCCTGCAACAATGCTAATTAAATATGTATAAAAAAAAGAAGAAAGATTACGCAAGTCACAACAAAATGAGTGTAAACATAAAATAGTGCAAGTTAATATAAAAAGAAATTATAACGAATAAAATACAAAATAAAGTAATATAAATCAGACAGTAATGGTGAATACACTGAATGTAAACATGAATGTAGTAAATGTATATGCATAATAACTATATATAATGGTGTAAACAGTTTTTAAACAGTAAGTAAAAGTAAAGGGTAAAGTGACAATATAATGGTAAAGCGATGGGACGGTGGAGCCGCGGTATTGAAGTCATATAGCCGCTCGATCAGTTGCGAGTCAGTCACATCAACCCCTCACAGTACTATCATCAAGGGATAGGTGGTAGACTCTGTAGATAACTACAAGTATCTGGGGATTTTCATTGATGGCAAGCTGAATTTCAATTCTAACACTGAGATGCTGTGTAAGGAGGGTCAGCAACGTTTATTCTGCCTTTGGAAGTTATATTGAGTCTGTTTTAACTTTTTCTTTGATCTGTTGGTACGGGAACCTCAGCATCATGGCCAAAAATGCACTATCCAGAATAGTGAAAGTGAGCAGCAAGATCACAGGGCTTTCACCCAGGAGAGACGGGATCACGTCCTGCATGTGGCGTTTATCAACTGTTTTTAAATTTTTTTATTATAAAGCCTTCTCCAATGTTCTTTTTTTACACGTGTTTGATGTTCTCGCGATAGCGCGGCACATTCGTGGCAATGGTGTGTATGTTTACATCCTCTGTATATAGCATAGACATACACGTGGATAGCTCAAAATGCGTACAGATAACACGCCATTTGGCTTTACGAAAGTGCCGTGTATGTTTACGCAAAGTCATGATGCCATGTTGGTACAGCAGAGTATGCTATCTGATCTGTTTAACAGACAAGTAGGAAGGAAGGGTGAAGCCATTCCGTCCGACAGCGCCCACCCTCTTTACTCTGAATTTCAGATTTTGCATTCTGGCTCTAGGTTCAGATTCCCTGCTGTTAAAAGTAACAGGTACAAGCACACCTTCATCCCCACAGCCATTTCACTAGCCAGGGGAGGAGGTAGTAACTCCGAACTCACTTGGCAAAGTGTGTAGTTTAGCACTATGATGTGGTTGGTGTTGCTGATGATGATGATGAGGGTGGTGGTGGTGATCATGATGATGTCTATGCCGCTGATGTGGACAAATTGTTATAATGGAAGTAGTTTCACATTGCCAGACCTTCCTTCACATCGAGAAGGGTTTGGCGAGTCCACTAAGCATTCCGGGATGGAAAACGTGCTCTGGTTTATTGCCATTTCTTTAAACCAATCACAATTTTCTTGGGCGGCACATAGCAACAGTGCCTCTACAAAATAGCCTCAGGAAGGAACTTGTTTTGGTGGAATGTGTACGTTCAAAAGTTGTTTTAGCCGTGCAACAGAAAACTCAGATTGCACAGATAGTCTAGCTAGCTGTATGGATTTTCGGAAGGTAACGGACATCTGGACGAAATGAAAGACATCCTGCGGAATTTCCGGCAGCACCTGAACAATCCCGGAAGTGGAACGTCGTGGATATAGACTATGATGGAAGAGATGTTGATCATGTATTCAACATGTCTGGTCACTTTGCACTGTATTATGGGTATTTGTAGTTATTTCATCATTCTGCTGGTTTTTAGATGTTATTGATGCTGTGCTTTGTACACTGAGAGATGTCGAAGTCGGTGTGAAAGTCGGTCACTAGTGACTATTATTGGTCTTCTAGCCTACTGGTAATTAGGTCCCATCCATCTTCTTCTGTATTGTATGTCTATGTTGTTTTTCATGTATTTTGTGCCTTGCTCTAAAACCAATTGCCCTCCAGGGACAAAACAAAGTTGAAAGTTGAAGTTGTGTTTGTTCCCTTGTTCCTACTTCCCTCTGTTCGCTGATATTCACTTCTAATCTAAGAGGGACGGTTGATTGTGATGGAGAGAAAATGATTAAAAGAGAAAATGAGAGAGAAGCCAATAACACAGTACTCTGTTCCTTGTGGCAAGAAAAATGTGTTTCTATTGATCCATTACTCCCAAATGTCACTGATCTCTTTACCATATCTTTGAAGGTAAGTACAATTTAATTTTCCAGTGTTCCTTGTTAGTAGCTTGCTCAGGAGGTACTAACTAGATTCCAGGGTGTACTGTTTAATTTTTTGACGTTTTGTGCTGTACCATTTCTGCATAGGGTAAAGATCAATCAATCAATCCATTTTATTTGTGACAAGAAATCGTATGAGGTACAATTCCAGTGCAATGTTATCTCATCAGCTCCTTCAAATTGTGCCTGATTCATGACATCATAAAGCAGAATTTGGCCGCCAGATCGGTTACTTGGTTAAATGGCACCGGCACTCCAGGATTCAGCCAAGTCTCTTTTAAAGGATACCCCAGCTCCCCACATCCCGCTGGAAACACAGCTCACCGTCCGACACCTGCACACTGGATAGCAGGATTCTCAGCAGAGAATTTGCAGTTGGTGTTCAATTCCTCCACTCTGATGTAGAGATTAGATGGACGCAGAGATGATCTTGTTTACCCAAATAGTTGGTATCGTAGCCATAGGTTGTAGCTGATAGCCATCCTCACCTTTTTCTCTGTGTTTACTCTGATGTTTACATTTGAACATTTTGAACGGCCAGCTGGCTAGCTAGCCCAGGCTAGCAGAGCCGGCAGGAGATGGCAAGTTGATTTCCCGATCCTGATGAAGGAATCATAGCCACAAGTAATCACCGTCCAATGTCAACAACATAAAACAAAACTAGTAATGGTGATATTAAGCTTCGTAAAGCATTTTCCTTATTTTCTGAGCCCACTAGATGGCGCATTCTGTTCAACAAAGCACACTGAATTGCCAATCAGTTGAGCCTTTTTCTTAAACCAAGAGCGCCAAATGAACAAATTTAAGGAATATCCTGTATAAATGAGTGTAAATGTGAAGTTAATGTGTAATTGTTAGAGTGCTCTTTCTTTGTCTGTGCCTTTTTGTGTGTGTGTGTGTGTGTGTGTGTGTGTGTGTGTGTGTGTGTAGCTCCTACCATCAGGTCTAGCAGATGTTTAGCTGCTGGTGAAGATCACTATCACCCAGCATGATAATAAGGTCACGTCAAGGAGCATGTGGATGCAGATGTCTACAAGATGGTGTCAACCCGAGCTTTGCCAAGTGTAAAAACTGACATTCATGCAGTCCACCGTGCACACCATGCAGACTGTTTCGAGCACACATAAACAGCACTCTCACTCACTCACACACACACACACACACACACACACACACAAATTCACACAGAGATGTCACAACCAGCCTTCAGGGTTGTAGATCCATATGGTAGCGATGGTAGGAGACAATTGTTGAAGGGATTTTGAAGCCTTGTATTCGAATCCCTGTTTGCTTCTCCGCTGTGTAACATATGCTGTACACACACACTCTATTCAGTTAACTGTGAGACACACACAAAAAAGACTCCACTTGTGTTGGAATTTCTACAAAACAAACAAATTGACACAGACAGATATGAAATAAATGAAATCTTCAAAATTGCATTAGCTATTTAGAAAAGTCTGTTAATGGGACTTAAGAGTTGCCACTAGTGATCATATCATTAGAATGCATATCGAAGTTCTGAAAGGCCTTTAAATGTGAAAATTTAAAAGGACAGATTTTATTATAGTGGTGTTACTATTGTCAACATTTTTCCTTTCCCTTCTGTTTTACAGCTGGCAAGCAGTTTCCAGGAACAACATTCCAACAGTTCCAAGAATTAATCTTCCTTTGAGCGACCTCGCAAAATAGTTAATGTGTTTTTGCACTTGAATTCTATGAATGCATTTCAACTGACAGCAATAAGCATGTAGACAATACTATATATATATATATATATATATATAAATATATATATATATATATATATATATACAATAAACATTCAATAAAATACATATATGTTAACATTTTTAAAACTAAGAATTTGGACTTTGTGGCATTTAGGTATGCGTACACATCAAAGGGGGCTTGAGCACCTGTCTTTTTTCCTTGAAGAAAAGTACCCTTTAAAAAAAAAGAAAATGAATATATACACAAACGTTTGGACACACTTTCTCATTCAGAGACGGAGGGTAGTAGGCCTAAAACAAATACCATCTAAATCTGTATTTTGGAAGTTTTCATTCGATAAGAGTAAAAATACAGGGAAGCAAAATTGATTACTACATTACAAAAGTGTGGAATGTGTGGAAAAAAACCCAGATCTCCCACATCAAAGGTATGTGTCATATCCACAACGCCATCACCACCCATCATCTTTTCAATTGTAGGCATCTCATCTAATAACTATCCATATTAGTTTGTTGTATGCTGATAGATCTTTACATGATACAGACAGCCCTGCCTCAAATGTGAAACTAAGTCCTTGTCATCACTAGTGTGTGCGTGTGTGTGTGTGTGTGTGTGTGTGTGTGTGTGTGTGTGTGTGTGTGTGTGTGTGTTTGAGTGCAGGCACGTTTGTGCTTGTATGCGTACTAAGGGTAATAATAATCTATTGCATGAACAAATTTATGTATTCAGGCAATATTCTGTTGCTTGGCTGTGTGAAGCTGAAGGTGAGCTTGCTTGTGAAATAAAAAAGTATTTAATCAATTCATTTTAATCATGCCAGTATAATGCCAGAAAAAGAAAGGACACAGAAAAGGAAGGAGTGCCAGGAAACAGCAAAGAGTAGCAAATTGCATGGTTAAAACCAGGTACCAACACACAAGAGAGAACACATAGGCTAACTCAGATGTTGAAAGTGTTACACCGGAGTAAAGTAGAGATCTCTCAAGCAACTGAAAGACTTTAAGCCTAAGAGGCAACACCTGACACAGGTGACAAAGATGATCACTGCCAGTGTTGAAGAGGAAGAGGCCACAGGAAGGGAAACAGTGGATAGTGTTGAGTTTGAGGAAGCAATAGAAGAGGAAGAAGTGTGAGTAGTTTAGAAGAGGTAATAGCAAAAATTGCATCCTTAAAGTATCTAGGGCTGTGCAATTAATCAAATTTAAATTGTGAATTTGATATCGGCTCCTAATGATCACAAAAACAAAATAATCGAGAACCAATTATTTTGCATGTTACGTTTTGCAAGTAAACTCTAATTTTGTCTTGTTTTCTGAATGGTAAGCACATTTTCGCCCCTTCCCTACTGTTTGTGGTATCTGGTGTGCGAGCATGGACTGTAGTGTGTGAGAGAAGATGGCAGAGGGAGAGAAGGGATATCAAATTCCATTGTCTGGTAAAAGTTTCGGATTTGAGGAATCTGATGGGGAACAGAAACACATCGGGCCCTATCTTGCACCCGGCGCTGCGCAAAGCCCGACGCAAAGCTCAACGTAAGTGTCTTTGCTATTTTAAGACGGTCCAGCGCCCACATTGTTTAAATAGCAAATGCAATTGCGCCCATTTTTGCGCCCATGGGCGGGCTAATCTTACAGGGAGGTGTGTTCAGGTGAATTCTTGGCGTATTGCTATTATAGTAGGTCGAAAAGGCTACATGTTTTTTTTTTTGTTAATACTTGAACCATTCTAACTCATCTTTACACAGACTTATTGAAGCTATTACGCTTCCACGTCAATAGATGGTGCTATGGCGCTGCTGTGGATCCATTAGGGAGCCCGTAGCTCAGAAATAAACAAGCTTTGCCGTGAGCAACACGCAAACATCCGTTCTCTCTATTGATTCACAGGTACTGCAAAACTCACTGAGTAGTTCTCCTTATGAACTTTGCTTTTACAGTGTGGTTTTTCACAGTAGTTTGTAAGTGTAAGTTACTGACATTAGCATCCTGTAACATAAGAAAACGTGTTCTATATTTTGTTCTTGTATTAGCCAGCCAGCAGTGAGAAATACTGTTTAAGCTAGTTTTACATTCCCAGTCATTCAGTAACATGTCAACGCCATATTGTTAATGTATGAGAGAACATGGTGTGTAAGAATGTTGTATCTGTATGGGTGTGTATTATGCTACGGTAAATTTGTGTTAGCAGGATAGCATTGGTTTTATGTGAAAGACTGTAGGTGTCCGAGTCCAGTGAATGTGAAGTGAAGTTATATTATTTTGGCATCTTTTAGTATTTTAAATTAAGCCAAGTCTTGTATGTGTAATATGAGTTAAATCATTTGAATTTATGTGCATTTATTTTCTGTCAGACTATTTCATATTATTTATCATCAGTTTGGTTACACCGTTTATTTAATTTTTAAACGTTTTATTATCATTCTAACCTGCACTTTTATCAGAGAGCTAATAGAGACAATGTGAATGTATGGGAACTGTATGCGCAGCTCAGAAATAAACAAGCTTTGCTGTGAGCAACACGCTAACGTCCGTGCTCTCTATTGATTCACAGAGTCACAGTTTCCAGTTTTAATAGGCTATGCAGTGCTTCCTAGCCTGTGTAACCATTGCTGCCGGTCCAGATTCCCCCTAGGCCTGGTGCCGGTAACGCTATCTTGAGGCAGTGGGAAGTGATTGCGCCATTGACCAACAAAAACCTGGTCTAAAGCCTAGGCTTATGCACAGCGCGCACCCTATGCTTGTTACACACACACACACACACACACACACACACACACACACACACACACACACACACACACACACACACACACACACAGGGAAGCGCAGCAGCACACAAACATGCAAAAAATTACAAATAAAAATATTACGGTGCAAATCCGCCATCATAATAGCAATGCGCCAAGGTACAAACACGCCTGGCTTTTAAAGGGAATGGGAGAGGACACATTTTTGCATGTTACGCCCAAAACACACCTATGAATTAATGAAGACACTAAATACAACCCTTTTGAACCATGCGCCTGGCGCATGGACCCTTTTTTCCACCAT
Organism: Sander vitreus; assembly: GCF_031162955.1. NCBI lineage: Eukaryota > Metazoa > Chordata > Actinopteri > Perciformes > Percidae > Sander > Sander vitreus. The sequence continues at coordinate 28,921,222 of NC_135864.1, read as the reverse complement.
CAAACTAGCAAAAACACACCTGCACCATTCGCTTCATGCCGTGCACTTAGATTTGCTACACGGTGGTGTCTGCACCACTTTGTAACACCATAACTCTGTTTTACCACCTGAACCATATGCACAAAGTCACGTATGACCAACTTACGAGAATGAACAAAAAGAGAAGACAAACCCAACGACAATGTCTGCAACGCAGTCTTTTATTAAAGACGCATTTCATTGTGCAACTCATTATCCGTTGAGTTCGGAGAAGCACAAAAAATAACAGACGCCGTTGCATACTTTTTAGCCAAAGACATATTAGCACAGTTGAGAATGACAGCTTTAGGAGGTTGGTGAATACTTTGGACAAGCGATATATATTGCCATCTCGCCACTATTTTACCAGAGTTGCTCTGCCTGCCTTATATGACAAATGCTGTGCAGAGCTTCAACGGGAAAAGTTTAATTATTTTTTAAGTTAAATACATCTTACAGCAACAGTTTTCCAAAAGTCAATGAATTTTAAATAATTGTGATTTCAATATTGACCAAGATAATCGTGATTATTTTTTCCATAATCGAGCAGCCCTAAAATATATCCAACAGCTCCATTCCACAACCAAGTTTTTGATCTCAAGTGCAATGCCATCTATGTGATAATGTGTGTTTATAGAGGGCCATGCCAACCTGTGCGTAGATTTCCCATTTCAAAATACGTGGTATGAAAATAAGCCATGGTTGCTTTAGCTGTCTGCTTTTTCTTAATAAACCAAAGTACAACAAGAGTACGTGGAGACGTAGGTGGCGAGCAGGTTTTCAGTAGCTTGCCAATAGGTTGACAAACTGACACAAAAGAAATGATGATGACAGAAAAATGCACCTCTTCCGACGATGTCCCACTCCCCTCAATAAAGGGTTTTCAAGACGCGTCATCAGACCAGAAGTCGCAATATTGGAGGTACTCCACATCACAACAAAGCACAGGCACTAAAGTAGGCCCTGAACGCCGTCAAGGAAAATGGTTAATTATTGCCGTGTTTTAGTTTGTACCAATAGGTCAGACCGAGAAAAACATTTGGAATATTATCGACTTCCAAAAGTTATTAAAAACCAGGGAGAGGAATGCCTGAAGTTATCAGAGGAAAGGAGGCGCTTGTGGTTGGTAAAGCTCAACCAGGATCTACGAGGGAAAAATCTATCTTGTTTGGTCTTTGAAATGAAAAACAAAAAAACGATTGAGAGTCACTTGGCTACACCTTGAGTATCGCAATGATATCATACAGTTAAGGTTAGGTTGATTAAAGACATTATTGCATTACTTACTTTGGCCTTCACAACACAACGGTCCAAGTCCTTCCCTATATGCCTTTGCATCTTGGACGCGTTTTGATGAGATTTTCTGTTGTTTAGACATAAAGTATTAAAGTATCCAAAGCGCACAATACTCCATTCAGTTGTTTACACTGAGTGCCTCCAATGTGGCTGCGCATCCAGGTTACCGCCCAGAACGTGATGTCGGTGAAAACCCTCTATACATAAAATAAGACCGGCCTATCAGCTGTCAATAGTCCTGTCAGGTTTGTCAACGTCTGAACCTGACCAATCACAGCAACGTAGCAGCAAACTCAAATCTACATGTCGAGTGAGTTATGTTGTACACTAGGTGAGCTAAAGTGATGAGTTTGAGCATATGTAAGCCCATTTTGTCATATTTAAGATGGACAACAAAGGTGTCCACGTCAAGAAAAAGCAGAAAACATACTATTTCCACGTGGAGTGGTATAACAAGTTTTTTTTTTTACGAATGTGTGTGCCTAATTTGCGGGACCAGCGTGACAGTCGGCAAAAGAAGCAACATCCAGCGCCACCACACATTTAAATCCACGGTAACAAACATGATCCCTACTTATAGTACTGTTGGCCAACAGTACTTATAGATGAAACGACTGATGTATCTCATTATGAGTAGCTCTCTTTTGTTGTGCATTATGTGTATCAAATGGAAGTCAAGGAGCGCTTCCTTCAGGTCTGTGTCAAAAACAACAGGTGAGGAGATGGAGAAAACTGTTCTTGACTTTGACGACCTACAGATCCAAAACATGCGTGGTTAAGGCTACAATGGTGCTGACAATATGAGTGGTCAATACAGAGGAATGCAGTCAAGAATTCTACAAAACAAGTATGTACACTGCTAAGACCACTGCTTAAATTTGGTCCTAGTTAAAGCTGCAAAATGAAGCCTCCACTTACCTTTTTCAACCTGGTACAAAAGCTCTAGCTCTACGAAAAGACACACTGCATTTGTGAAATGCCAATAGGCCTTGCACCCTGGAGAGCGTGTAATCAAACTGCAGAAGCTCTCTGACACATGTTGGGCATGCAGAGAAAAAGCCCTAAAGGCCCTCCTTAAAGTGATGAGTACTGTGGTCAAGATCCTCACTGACATTACACAGCAGGAGCACCCAGATACTGCTGCTGGAGATGCCAGGATGCACCTTAAAGCCATAGAGTTTCCGTTTTTGCTTTGTCTTGCGATAGTCACTCCAGTCTTTAAGGTCAATGCACTTGCCTCAGATGCTCTACAGAACTGCGATATTGATCTGTCCACAGCATATTCTGTTGTTGATGGAGTAAGGGACACCTTGTTCAACCTCAGGCCCAGAGCCGGATTAACCATTAGGGCAACTGGTCACTTGCCCAGGGGCACAGGACATCTAAGGGGCCCTGGGCTCCGTCAAATATTATGTTAGATGACATTATAAACACAGTCCTCAATTACCTAATTATATGTTGAAAATTTCTTTATTAGGAGTAACCCCTCGAGATGCAAATCTCGTTTTCGAGGGGGTCCTTAACAATAATTGAATCTACAGTACAATCATAAGTGGACACAACAGTTAACAAAACAGAAACAGACAAGCAAAAAAAAAAAAAACATAATCAGTCAGTCATAATCAAGTTTGTGACCAAGCAAGAATGAAACTGGATACTACTAATAATATTAGAAGAGGTGTTATGGTGTTGTAGAGGATTAAGGACAGGTACAGTTGGTACTGTAATAGGAAAACAGGGCATCTTTAAAGGATGGGAAAGATAAAATGGACCGAATATTTACAGGTAGATTATTCCAATCTGAGGGGGCTTTAAACCTAAAGGCTTTCTTAGCTGTTGAGAAACGTACAGCAGGAACAGAAAAAAAAAGTTGTGTAGAGTGTCTCAAGTGGTAGGTAGAGGGAAAGGGTACCATAAACTGTTTAAGATAGCTAGGGTAATTGCAATGTATACATTTGTAAATAAACAGCAACCAATGCTGATGTCTTCTTATTGAGGGTGATGGAAGAGCAAGTTTTTCATACATAATACAATGATGAGTAGTAAAAGGACATCCAAGAACAAATCTACAGATTCTATTGTAAGCAACATTGAGAGGGAGCAGATTAGTGCTGGGTGCAACCTGATATACAACATCAGCATAGTCCATAATTGGTAAGATAAGTTGTTGCACAAGTTTCTTTCTAACAGTAAGAGAAAAACATTTTCTGGATCGGTAGAGAACACCAATACCAAAATTAATTATTTTTAAGATATAATCAATGTGATACTTAAATGAGAACTCAGAGTCTAGCCAAAGTCCGAGGTATTTGGTGTGTTCAGCTTTTTGCAGTGAACTACCATCAGAACATGTAATTACACGTGTGACCTTTTAATTTGGATTTGATGGTCTGTGGAGTTCCAAAAATCATAATGTGAGATTTGGTTTTGTTAAGTAATAATTTATTTCTTATGAGCCAATGTTGTAGGCTATCAAAGTCAGACTGCAGAGCTGATTCGATTTGTAATAAATTAGTTTTGGAAGTGTATAATACTGTGCCATCTGCATAAAGCTGAACACAACATTCAGAGCAGATTGATGGAAGGTCATTAACAACAATAGAAAAGAGAAGTGGACCAAGAGTTGAACCTTGAGGGACACCTTGTTGCTGAATTAATATATCGGATTTGCATCCTTGTATCATTACACATTGTTTTCTGTTATGGAGATAAGAATTGAACCAGAGTAGTGCGTTGCGTGACAGACCAGCAGAGAACAATTTATCCAAGAGCAAGTAATGATCAACTAAGTTGAATGCTTTTGTTAAATCAATAAAAATTGCACCAGTTAGTTGACTGCTATTAGATGCAGAGAAAATATCATTTGTAAGCTTTAATAGTGCAGTGGTTGTGGAATGATTTGATCGAAAGCCAGATTGAAACGGCGATAAGATATTGCACTTATCTAGATAATGGGACAGTTGATCATAAATAATTATTTCAAAAACTTTTGCAATAGAACAGATGATTGAAATTGGTCGATAATTATTGGGATCAAGAACATCACCGCCTTTATAAAGTGGAGTGATATGGGGACATTTCCATATGGCAGGTATTTCACATGTGGATAAAGACATATTAAAGAGATCACATAGCGGATACATAATGATATGAGCTGATAATCTGAGAAATCTGGTTTCAATGCCATCCAACCCAGGACCACTGCTCATTTTTAGAGCATTGATTGCATTTTGTACCTCCACAGGCGTTATATGTTTGAAAGAGAAAATATGACTGGACAGGATATTGTTTAAATGGCAATCAATAAAGAGATTGGGAGCTGTAGCTGAAGATACCTGAGAGAAATGTTGATTGAATGCTTGTGCAATTAGTAGTGGGTCTTGTAAAATGATTTTATTGACTGTGAGTTTAGTAGGTAAAGATTTATTGGATGTATTAATTATATCTTTAATTGTATTCCAGAACTGTTTAGGATTTTTAAAGTCATGTACAAGGGATTCCTTATAATAGTTAGATTTAGCATTTCTGGACATAGTTTTACTATGATTTCGCAATTGCCTATACCTTTCCCAGTCAGTCGGATCTTTGGTTTTATGAAAGTTAGCCCAGGCATTATCTCTCTGTCTAAATATACTTATAAGGTCAGATGTTATCCATGGAAGAGGTGCACCCTTAACTTTAGTGGTTTTCATGGGAGCGTGTTTATCTACAACGTTAATAAATGCAGAATATAGAAAGTCCCATGCATTATTTACATCTGGAATAAGATGAAACCTATCCCAATTAATTGAAATCAGGTCATTTATAAAATGGTTTATATTTAATTTCTTGTATTGCCTAATTTTAATTAATCTGGGTGGTAATTTTGCCAATGTAATTTTCCAGATGCAATATACAATGGCATGGTCACTGAAACAGTCGGACATAATCCCTGCTTTAATGAATCTGTTTGGATGAGAAACCAATATCCAGTCAAGAAGAGATTGACTCCGGGGGGTTCGTGGGTGTCCGTGGGTTCTCTGATGAGCTGGGTTAGGTTTAAGTTTCCAAAAAGGTTTCTTTCTTTTGAGGATTTATCAGTCCAGTTCTTGTTAAAGTCTCCCAGTAAGATAATTTCATTTCTGCACTTAATTGAATTAATAGTAGATATGATACAATCAAATGATTCCGCTGGTGCAGAGGGAGGTCTATATATGTTACCAATAGTTATGTATTTATTATCATGCAGGGTTATCTTTACAAAAATACACTCAAAGTGAGATGGATCAACATTAGGGACAATTAACTCAGAGACCAAGTGAGAGGACACATATGTGGCTACACCACCACCCCTGGAAGCTCTATCAGCTCTGTAAATGACGTAGTCTTTGAGATCTATTTCATTACTACCTATTTTATCGGTGAGCCAGGTTTCAGATAATGTAATAACATTTGGTTTGTACTGTTCAACCCATGCTTGAAGTAGGTTGATTTTTGGTAGGAGGCTTCTTATATTGACATGAATTCTTTTTAATCCTTTAACACTATCCAGTATGAAGTATAAAATGTAGAGACTGACCAATGACAAGATATGTCAGAGCTAGGAAAATCCAAATAATCAGATTGTAGATTATGAGATAATAATAATCAGTAACATTTATACACATGGATAGAACACACAAACAAATCATAAAAGACAGACATAAAAACACACAAATAAAAAAAATTAAAAATTAAAATAAAATAAAATAAAAAAGACGAGAGAAAACAAACAAACAAACAAATATGAGGATTTTTGCAACCCGTTCAATCAAAATATTATGTTAAATCACGTCAAAAACTGTCTGTAGCTTCCTGCGCAGCAAGCGAGGACGAGCTGTCACAGACCGTGGTAAAGTTGGTTTTATATTGGAAGGTCAAGCTGTATAATAGATTTTTCGAATGTGTCGAATATCCAACATCCAATATAAAATCAACTTTACAACGGTCTGTCACAGTGAGTCTGATGGCGGTGTGGTGGCCCTGCATCCCGGCAAAGACTGGAGCGGCTGAGCTGTACCCCGAGCCTCTGAAAGTGAAGTCAGTTTCCCCAGGTGAAGATAAACACACGTTTAATTTAAAGTTAAATTTGTAATGAATGTAATGTATGCTAAAGGCGAGTCAGCATCAACAGCGCGTCTATTACGTTACAAAGTCAAATCGCTCCCTCGTGATTTGTAAGAGCATTCTGCCCTTTGATTAGTTTTGATTTTTATTAAAGACAAGAAAAGCATAATACAAACTGGCATGTTTGAATTCATAACGTTTACAGAGGGTCGCCATTTCGGTGGCGTTACGTTTCAACACACTACACAGTGCTTGCTGAGACCGATCATTTGTATTCAAATTCTGAGTAGTACACAGAAGTAAGAGAAGGAGGGAAATGAAGAAGGAGAAGGCAGGAAACTGGAGAGAGAAGGCCATAGAAGGAGATGCAGAAATAAGTGAAAGAGAAAAGGGAAAGGAAGACTTGACTGTGAGGGATGAAGAGGAGGCTGCAGATTCAGAGAGAGGGACAGAGGCAGATAGTGATCAGGTCAGGAGGATGAAGATGACAGGGAGGAAGAGGCCAGTTGTAAGGCCCATTTGTTAAAATAAAATAATAAGAATATATAGTAGTGCATCAACATAAAATGCTGATATAGTTGATTGTGAAACAATAAGCATGATCTTGACTTTGAACTGCGTGCAACAGTATAGCCAATGGTTTACTTTTACTCCATACACACTAATTGCCTGCTTCATGATGATTATGTGATAATTTCAGATTTTAGCATTTTAGAAATAATCTCTGGTTAAGTTATAGCTTCCCTAGCTGTCTGCTTTATTTCACTGTTGATGTCAAAAGATAATTGATTGGCTACATATTGAAACATTTAATAATTACTCTGTAGCCACCAAGTTCTGTAAAAGATTCATTATTCAGATTCAGATTCAGTTAGGTTAAACATTTGTGCATCTGTTCTGTCTCCTGAATGCACTTTATGCTGAGGCTATTGTACATACATACATCTGCACTGAGCCATACAGAAGTCTGACTTGTTAGAATAGAAATATAGGCTATATGCTCTTGATGATAGTGACTTTGTGATTGTTGCTTTGGGGCTGGGGGGGGGCCTTGAGTCTTGTTGCCCAGGGCACATGAAATTGTTAATCCGGCCCTGCTCAGACCAGAAGAGCAGTTTGGAAAACTGTGCAAGCTGCCACTCAAAAGGCAGAAGCCGATGGGATCAGCATTCCCGCAGTTGCCCCAGGACAGCAAAGGCAGAGGAGGGTGCCTGCAAAGTATAGCCAAAATACTAGTGCAGCCACAGAGAGCCACTCCTTCCAATCAGTAGAATACTACTATAGAGGGAAGGTGTACTATTCATACATAGATGTTCTTTCTCATGAACTACATATAAGATTTAGAGGAGAGGGCGAGACATAGTCCAGTAAAATAATGAGTGCACTCTGCAGTTTGACAAAGGCCAACAACTGGATAGGCAAAAATGTAGTCTATATCGACGACGATTAATTTACACGATAGTTCCAGTGCCGCCGGAAGTTCCGCTGGATGTCCCTCACTTTCCGCTTTCTAAAACTCCGGTCTGATCGAGCTATGGGATCGTGCAACATGAACACTGTCACTCTACCTTAGTTACATAAGTTAAGTATTTTACATACGTGACACAAGTTAAGTATCTTACGGGAGTTCAAATGCGTAAACGTTGACTTTTGGTTTCACACGGGACACAAACAGCAGTCTGCAGGGTGAAAGTTTGACCTATTCATTCACCCCGACCTCCTACCTATGCAGACTTTGTCACTCTTTATACTACGTCACCTGACCTCCTTGGCTCCCGTTATAATTATTACGGTCACTAGAGACAGCCCTGCAATGCAGTTTGACGCCTAGGGCCACTGACTAAGCTGCCGTATTTGATGAGTTGGGAGTGACAACGGGTTGGGCAAGTCATAAGTCACAAAAAAGGATATTTCAGGATTGCTTATGCTTTAGTCCCACCCCAGTGCATTGCCATTAAATAGTCAATCTCACCCATCCGGGCCCCTAAAAGTCTGAAATCAAATTGTCCCAGCTCCAGTTTTTGGAGGTAGATTGAGATGTAATGGTCTAAATTAATTCTAACACATAATTTCAAGGAAAATCCAGGAAAACAGACAACACACAAGACTGCAAACCCTTTTCAACTGATTGTCATACACATATGAGAATTAATCTGCTTTTAAAAAAACAACACTTTCATTACAGGGTCATGAAAAGTCACATTAATTGGAAAGTAATGCACTAATGGTTCAACAGTCAGTTGCTATCATTAATATCTCATTAGGCTTCTTATTAGTGTTTGACATTATGTTTTGCAGCATCTTAATAATGAATATATTGATTAATTATTCCAAATATTGGAATATAAATTGGAAGTTTTTATTTTAATGAACCACTTAGCCATTTTAATTTAAAATGACAGATTGTTGTTAATGCTCTTACACCCAACTGTACTTGTGTGTGTGTGTGTGTGTGTGTGTGTGTGTGTGTGTGTGTGTGTGTGTGTATGTGTGTGTGTGTGTGCTCTGTACATTGTCACCACCAATCTCAGTAATATCCCTTTGAATGCTACTGAAGCACTCAAGCCTTGGAGTTCAATAACAAGTCTTAAATTAATATATCACACATATCATACCACACCACACACACACACACACACACACACACACAGGGCTGAACATGAGCATGTACATACACACACTTGAATACCTTTGATTGAATCCATACGAAGATATCAATTAGTTACTAACACCTCTCAGTGGACCGCATGCAGCAATTATCACCGAGCACACTTCAGTGAGCCTCCACATGAAGACATCAATTAACCTTAAACTCTTTGTAGTAATGCTTGTCAATGACAGTTAGTGGGAAAAGTTATCCAAACCACATACCATGATTGTGGAGGCCAAAGTTACTGCATTCACCTGAGATGAAGTTGGCCTTTTTTCAGAAAGTTAAGCATTCCACCCACAAACAATAATGTATTTAATAAAATTTGTGAGTGCCAATGCAAAACCAGATTTCTTGGTGACCCAGTTTCAGCACGTTAGCAGCGATTGGAAGTTTAGCAAAATGTGTTTGGTGTGTGTTTGGAGTGTTTGGAACATGCTGAGTGTATCGAGGTACTGTGGAGAAGTAGATTAAGCAGCTGTAATGGTTTGAAAAGTTTGTACGGACATTTTAACATCTTTTTTTTTAAGGGAAACTGGGTCACTGTTTGAATCCTTTGTAACCATCTTGAATCCAAGCTAACTACAAATTTTTTAGCCCTCTTTGATGCCGATATATGGAACGCCAAAACCGACAAAAGGCAGTGTATCAGGTGAGTCAAAAATATAAGGTATTACATCATTATATAAACTGTTGTGTAGTGTAAAAACAAAAATAATGATGTATACTTTTCCTATAACCTTCTGAGTAGCCAACTTGCTACTTAGCTTGCTGGCTAAAATGCTATATGATGCTTCTCTCTGTTATGCTGTTATTGCGCAACACCCCCAGCACAAAGGCCGCCTGCAGTGCTCCAAAATAACAACCAGATATAAAAAACACAACAATACAACGACTTTATAAACAATTTAACAAGCTCCAGACTAGTATTGCAATATTATAGAAAAATAAAACTTATTGAGATTATTATTTGTTTTGTTTTTGGTATAGTTTAAATACATCTTATTTATTAAAAATAGTGGAACGCTATCCCTACTAATATTAGTGTATTAACTGCGTAAAACTGCCTATATTTGAAATCTACACAGTTGATTTTTTTTCCACCTAAAAAATTCTCAGGAGGGAATTTAGTTATGAATTAAATAACGGAAACTGTTAAAATCGTCCTGTTATTGGTCTGTCTATGTACCTGAAACCCGACCCTCGTTGAATGCCAAAATGAATGTTGGGATACAGATGCTCAGTTCATCAGTTCATACGTTACATTCATAAGTTAAAACCATCCTCGGTAAAATGGGTGCGTCAAAATCCTGATCCTGACTGTTCTTGGCAAATTGCGAGCTTGTGTATTGGGACAGTACTTTGTTCACAGAAGATGATGTACCACAAGAACACAAGTCCGTACAAGAACGCAGATTGAGAAAGGCCCAGAGTCTGTGCAGTAGCTGTCTCGCATTGCCAGACCTATCTACACACCGCTGTGGAGTAAGGTCTGGTTTCTCCACACATACATTACAGGATTGGAGAAAAAAATGCTCTGGGTTGTTTGCATTTTTTTTAAACCAATCACAATCGTCTTCGGCGGCGCTGCCGCAGAGATGGTGGCTCTGCAAACTACCATATTGGTCAGTAAGACAACCCTGATTATAAGAGTTCAAGTTGTGAGAACACCGCTACAAGGCAACAGCAACATTAAAGCCACCGCTAGCGAGCGGATAACGTAATGTTGGTAAATAATTAATTGTGTGCCAAGACGGGAAAAAAAGAAATACTGAGGAGTTTAAAAATAAACTATTTAATTTAATAAACTATTGAAAATATAGTTTGTTGCCAACTGATCGGAGGTTAACGGACAAATATGAAGCCCTATATGTTTTAATGTATTTATTTATGCATTCAGTTATATTTTATGACTTTTCTGATAACCTTTTGCTACCTTTGGTCAGTTTCAAGGCTCCATACATACCAACCCAGTCTCAGGGCAGTTTGTGTACACGGAGACATTTATCCCATTTTTTTGAGTCAGTTTATTGAACTAATGTATTTCAATGGAAGCATCTTTCGTGTTCACAGCATGATTCTTTCTGCCAGTTGGGCTGCAGCAGAGGGGCCGTATGGATTTGTTATTATTGGTATTTTTTTTTTATTATAACATCTAAATAAATGTTGATTAATGTAGCGTTATGGTTTTAAAAATATCAATAAACAACAAAACAGTCCAGATTCCCCGGTAATAAGACCGAAATAATAACATAAAAAAAAAAATGTAAACCATGATAACATCTCGTGAATAAATGTTGATTAAAATAGCGGTTATAGGGCTAAAAATACCAATAATAGCAAAGCCATACAGCTTCTCTGCAGCAGCCAGACTGGCAGAAAGAATCGTGCTGTGAACACGAAAGATGCTTCCAATTGAAATACATTAGTTTAAAAAAACGTGTACACTAATCAACAGATTAAATTACGTGACCATTTCACAAACTGCCATGAATGGGTTGTACATACACAAGGTGAGTGTTTGACATTCAAAACATAGCATCCTTGAAGATTGGATTTAACAACAACACACTTTATTTTATGAGCATTTCTGCAATGACTGTACTTTTTGATGGAAGTTTTATGCACTTGTCTCTCTGCTGGTGTCCACATTTATTCTCTCATTTGAGAGAAACAGTTGCTCAAAGCATTGAATATACAGCATAACGAGTTGTGCGACATGCTGTTTGATGTCATAATCTAACACACTGTGTAAATGGTTCCTCTACATGTAGGATTTCCATTAATGTATCTGTCTAATGACTATACTTAGATTTGTCCATGTGCATTTTCTATAGCTGCTATGATGTGCTCTGCATTTGCATTTTCCATTATTTCCTCTGTCTGATGCTTTTAAAGTGTTACTTACTAGTCCACCATTTAAATTGCTAAAGCGCCCCAGATGGAAGCCCAAAGCAGATCACTGCTAGTGTTGCTAGTCATGTTTTTGACTGCTATAAAATGTAGCCAGACATAGCTGCTGATAGGAAAATGAAAACCATTACAAGTTTTTTCAGTGGATTTCAAGGTACGACTCGCTGTGCCTCTGTGGATGTCTTTGGACTTAATTTTTTAATATTACAAGAGCCGAACCAGTCAGCTGAATTGAAAAGTAATTTTGTATCCCTGCTAAATTTAGTTTCTCGAGTGTTAAGATTGCTACATCAGGGGCGCCCAGATAGCTCAGTTGGTAGAGCAGGCGCCCATATATGGAGGTTTACTCCTCTCCCCTTTCATGTCTTCAGCTGTCCTGTCAAATAAAGACCTAAAAATGCCAAAAAATAATCTTAAAAAAATATATATGTAAAACATCACATTTCATACAAGTAGACATAAGAAAATCCCTACACATTTGACTTTCAAAGTATTAGAATGTTTTGTGTGTGGAGCATAGTATGTTGCGTATGTTCAACATACTCATTTTACATGGAACTTAACTGCTGTGGATTTGACTTGGTGACACTGTTACTAAAAAACAGCTGGCGGTGATCACATGCCAAGAAGTGCAGCAGCAAAGGTAAGGAAGAAGACGCTATCTTTCATGGCTAGGGATTGAAATTAACAAGCATCCAACAGAAAGATGAGGATGATTTAAAGAAAAGTAAAAAGAAGACATTTTAAATTCCAAAAGTGGAAGACACCGACAAGGTTCCTGAGTAGTGGATTTACGACAATGGTACAAAATCAGTCCAAAAACATACCAGTTAGATAGTAAATATACATATTCTTTGTAAATCTTTACAATCATTCACCAAAAGAACCAAGCAGTTCTGCCTTATTGTACAATCCAAATTCTTAAAACTTGCCATTTTCAGTGTGTATCTTACTAGCTCGAAAGTTGTTGTAGTTTCCCGTAGCGTAGGGATTTTGAGAACAGCAACACAGAGAGCAGAAGGTGAGGTGCAATGTTAAACTGTCCTGGAAATGTACTTCTGTTGATCCAGACTAATTTATAGTAAAACACTCAGAAAATCTGTTGTTTAAATGTTTACTAGACATTTAAGAGTTATGCTGCCATATGCAGGCTGTCATGCTATTGCTACTATTAGGCGTGTCAGGAAACAAATGATTTGATGCTTTTTGAGAATGTCGTTTGTCTTTCTGGTTCGGCTAACTCTGAGACAAAAATCCTACGTCTGTCATGCAAGTTTTGAGAATTGCAAAGAAGCTTATTTTGCATTTCCAGGGCCGGTGCAGATATATGGTGTACTTACATGATTTTATTGCCAAATAAATTCTGGACAGCGGGATAACAGAGTCAGTGATTCAGCTCTATGAGAGCAGTGCTTTGAGCTCCTTAACAGCCATATTGACTTGGACGTAAAGTAACCATAAATCCATAGGCATTTAATAATGAGCCTATGTCATCAGCTGACAGAGGCATCTGTCTTCTTCTACGACTCAGAGAAACAAATAGGCCAGGTGATGGTAAATACAATCAAAAGTATTAGGACAGTGAGCTTAAAGGAACACGCGACTTATTGGAACTTTAGCTTATTCACCATATCCCCCAGAGTTAGATAAGTCCATACATACCCTTCTCATCTCCGTGCGTGTTGTAACTCTGTCTGATGCCCCCACTGCTAGCTTGGTTAGCACAGATCCTGAAGGTAACCGGTTCCAACTAGCCTACTGCTCCCAATAAGTGACAAAATAACGCCAGCATTTACCTATTTACATGTTGTGATTTGTATAGTCACAGGGTGTACAAATAACAATGTCACATGAGACACAACCATCTTCTAACCTTATACAAACTGGGAACTATATTCTCAGAAAGACGAAGCAGCTGCTACTTCTGCTACTTGGGCGGAGTGATTTGCTGGGCTTCTCGGGTGCTGCAAGCAAATCACTAGCGGTGGGGGCGTCAGCAAACGGAGATGAGAAGGGTAAGTATGGACTTATCTAACTCTGGGGGATACGGTGAATAAGCTAAAGTCCCAATAAGTCGGCGTGTTCCTTTAAAGGGCTTTTCACACGGGGAGCGATAGTCACGCCTCGTAGCCTAATTCATTTCCAATGAGAGGCGAGCGGGCAGGTAGGGAGGCGTGGGCAGTTTGACAGACAACGCGACAAGCAGGCGCAATCCCATGAAACTGTCGCATTCGGGCTTGTCACACGCACACACACGTCCGCTGCAAGGGTTGAATTGTGTTTAACTTTTACCAATGTGAGTGACGCGCAGTGCAAATCAATGAACGAGAGATGGATTCTTGCTTGTTTGTGCGTTCCCTAAAATATAAAACTGTTTTCAGTTTTGTATTTTGTAGTTTTGTCATTAAAACATAGACAGCAGGGCTTTTGCTTGTCACAGCATTGGCACAAGACTGGATTTATCAGGTAACGTTAATAATTATGACTATGCGAATTTAGCTAACTTTAGCTATCAACAATAACAGTCTGTGGTTAGGAAAGACTAGGATTACCACCATTTGTTATACATCGACCTGCAATTAGGGATACAATATATGATTCCACAGTCAGCTAATCTCATTCAGTTGTACGGCAGGGATACAGTAGTGCACAGAATCCCCATGGTTACCACACATTGATCGCCTGGCGACTACGCAGGCGAAGTGTCGCTCCCCGTGTGAAGTGATTCTGCTGTGATGCTGACAGTGATAAATGGAACTTTAAATCGTAAATGTGAAGCAAAAGACCTGTCAGCATTTAATCAGCTCACAGTCCACAACACACTAAACTTTACTTTGTGTAGAAGATTTAAGAAACTTTTTTTGCAGTTTACAGCCAGCACAGGGTGCACTAATCAAAACATTCCCTTGTTTCAGCTCACTGTGTTCCATTCCATTTTCTGAAATTTATTTTATAAATGTATAAAAGTTCACAAAGCTAATGCACTTATTATATGCCTTGCTCAGAACCCAATCATTTAATGAAAGCGCTAAATTGTAAAAAGAAAATGGCATAGAGCATAGGCAGGCAACACAGCATGGCTTGTTGATTGAAAAGTCAGCAATATGGGAAGTGTCATTGCATTTACAGAGGAGCCAAAAAGAGAAAAATAGTGTTCTTGGTAACTTATTATTCAACACGTTTCCGCTTGTCACAGCTTTTGGAATCACATAGGACAAAACTACACTTAGTCTTCTTCAAGGAAATACATAGAGTCTAGATGTTGTTTGAGTGTATGATGGAGGGATCTGACAAAAGCCACATCCTTATTTTGTTATTCTAATTAATTAACACTGTTTACATGTATTCCAATATCTGCTGATAATGACCATGTCATACAACCACATACCACATGGCCACCATAAGTTACTGAACATGATTTTATATTTCTGGGTTATAATGTCTTTGTCCACAAAAGGACAAAGGAGAAATCCAAAAACTACTACGCACCCAAACACATGAAGGGCAGCCGTATGTCTTGTCCTCTAGTTGAGGGTAGGTTTGTGGTCAGAGTAACAAAGAGAGCTTTCACACCTACCTCGTTTGTCAGACCTGTCCTGGGGAACGGCCAAAAGAGGTAGTCTTGGTCCGGATCAAACCAAACCATGGTCCAGTTCGTTTCAAGCGTGAAAGCATTTTTGTGGATGGTTCGGACTGTCGGCACGTCCACATGATACAAGCCTTCCGTGATCGCGCACAGCCCCCACCCCCTCCTCCACGCAGTTGCTAGTAGCCAAGGAAGACACGGAGGATTAAAATAACATGAACAACTCTTCAGAAGAGATAATTATCTTCACTTGAGTTTATGCATGCGAAAGTCGCTGGACGACCTACTTCTGAACATAGCCATACTGAGAAATACAGAGAGAGTTGTGTGGAGCTGATAGTCTTAATTAGCTTTGTAGCAAGTCATTTGGCAGTGGCTTGAATGTAACGGACGCTCATTATTATAAAAAAGTTCCGCACTAAAGCTTTAAGGAATAGCTCAGTGCTTAGTGTGTACGTAGTGAGAGAGAGTGACGGTGAATGCGCTCAGAGCAGACAGTTGTCGGCTATCGGAGCAGAGAATGAATAGGCAGTTTACTTGTTATGTGGTAGTAAATGTACAGTGTAGCTTTCAGTTTTCTCTGAATAAATAGTGCAGCTCTTCAAAACCCATTTAAAGTTCCTGTGTCTTGCTTCTCAACTACGCAACAAAACAAAACGAGCCGCGGTAGCACAGGAAGAGCGGGTGTCAGTAGAAAAACTCTGACACCAGAGAGAGGATAGGAGAGGACTGGGAAACCCGTCTACAAACAAATCAAAGTTGTGGCTCACATACGTGATGACGGCAGGACGTAGTTATGTCATGTTCATAGTTCTTTAGTGCACTTGCATAACTGCTGTGTGAAACCAAAACTAACTGGATCAAATGTATACAATGTAACAAAAACATTAACCTTTTTTTAGATTGTTACAGCCCAAAATGCCTGATTTTGCAGGAGCTTTTGTAAAAAACATTTGAATAAAAGTTGCAATGTCTTTTGTATTTTTGTTGCAATGAAGTTGCGAGGGACAGTGAAAGTTTTTTGTATAGTTCTTTAAAAATAAAAAGGAAACTTGTTTTGGGGAGAATAAAATTACTCTGGGCGGAGTTTTCCTAGTAACCTTACCAAAAAGGCTCAGGATGCTGCAGATGTTGCTATACTATGAAAATGGCTGGAGGATTTAAGACAAAAAAATAATAATTTATTGAATGAATCAAACTTGAACATATGTGTCAGTGCTTATTGAGCTGTACATTGTTAGTTCATTTCCTGTCCTGGCCTGGACATTTGATAAAGTACTTATTGGACTTTAAAGGATACTTCAACGATTTAGCATTAAGCGTTGTATCAGTAGAAACCTGGTAGTATTTTCGAATGACCGTGCTTCCCTCCCTCATGTCCCCCTGAGACTAGATTTCTCTGTATTGTGGGTCTGGAAAAAAAGCCTCTGATTACGCAAAAATCGCCATTTAGCATCATCAGAGGCATTTTTGCCCAGAGGCTATGGACTACAGCCAGCTACTGTAGTTCCGCATGTTTTCAACCCGCCCATAGGGGGTAGGACTGTCACTATCCGATGCGAGACGAGTGTCAGCCATCTTGAAGCTAAGCTAAACAGGCTCTCTCTTTTCAGCAGCAAACTTTTACAACAATTATGTGCATTCAAACTAACGCACATGTGTACCACCGGGATACATTGGTACAGGTCGGAGAATATGCAGGAAACTTTATTACAGACGGAATACTCGACACACTACGCGAGCTTCACCTGCTACGGAGACCAGCACCTCAGCCTGCGGTGTCGCTCAATGCTGCAAGCCTGGTAAGGGGACATTGAAAGCGGTGTGTGTGAAAGTGGTGTGTGTGAAAGCAGAAACGCGGATCGAGGGCAGGAGTTCAAGCTAGGTGGAAAGATAAGATAAGCTGTCACATTCATCCTGCTTCCAAGTGTCCGCTCATTAGACAACAAACTGGACTACATCCAACTTCAACGAAACTCCCAACGCGAGTTCAGAGACTGCTTTGTTTTTGTTTTGTGGAAGCATGGCTGAACAACAGTGTAACGGACTCTGCTATCCAGCTACCAGGCCTGCTAGCCTTCCGAGCAGATAGATGCTGCTCTGTCGGGTAAGACTCGTGGAGGTGGGCTGTGTTAACACAGACATGGACTGGTGCAGAAATGGGGTGCTTTTATCCAACTACTGCTAACTGCTGGTGGAGTTTGTGACTGTTAAATGCAGACCATTCTACATTACATGCAAATTCACGGCTGTGTTTATACTCTGTATTTACATCACACCAAGCGCTAATGCTACCAATGCGTTAGCTGAACTTTACGGAGCATATAATGTGTGTGCACTAAATGTAGTTTTTATGTAATGTCCTTTTTATATAATGTTTTTATATATTTTAAATGTGTAACACCACTTGAGCCACGGTGTAACGTTTCGTGTATATGGTTGAAATGACAATAAAACACATTTGAGTTGACTTGACTGCCTCACTATCTATGTCTGTAACTGGTAGGCGTGGCTTGGGAGTGGACTCGTAGGGAAGCGAAGCAAGTGCTTTCTGGGAGTTGATGTCTTTCATCCACATGAGCCAAAAATAAATTTTCTAGCTTTTCTCGGTCTAGAAGGCACCAACTTCGAAAATAATTTCACATTTCTACAACATAAATGACCCAATTTAATACATATTCATCTTTCCAGCGGTGAAATATCCCTTTAACTTATCATTTCACTTACAATAAAGAGCGTAGCTGTCCTAAATCTCCGTTTTTTTCTGCATCTGCCGTGTGTGTTTTTGTGTGTGCGCATGACAGTCACGGGGGAACTGAGCAGCAGCCCCGCCCGCTGCAGAGAGCCGACAGGATTGAAACAGCAGTCAGCTTTCAGCGACTTTAGAGTGAAAAATCGTTACAGCGTACATTGATGTTGAAATGTATACAGGTTGGCAGGACGTTCTGAAATGTTTTGTACGGTTTTTCGCTGTACGTTTTGTTGGGAAATGTGAGATCTTTGAGTCACACACGTCTCGTCTTCATAACAGAAACAAGGAAATTAATTTAGCGACGTCACATACTGATACAAAGTCTGGTACGTGGGACTGCTGGGATTGGTTGAAGTCGCGGGAAACTCCGGTTATTGGTCAAATTTGCGGAAAAGTTACGGTGATTGGCCAAAATTGCAAGTCGCACCAAATTCACGGTGATTGGTTGAATTTGCGTGAATTGTTGTGATCGCGACATCGCAAAATCCTGGACGGACTGGCTATGTTTTGGACTTTTGAAAAGGCCTTAAAAGTAGCAAAAACAATTCTTCTAAACAGTTTCCTGGCAGAGTTAAACGTAGAATAAATACATATACTCTTACAACTTCTACCACTACACCTCCACCTGCTTATTCTGTGCTGTTTTCACTGTCAAACTACTGTTGATTATCTCAGTCATGTGAGGACTGCTTCAAACAAAAGGCTGAGTGAATGTGTAGCAGGCCTGCAGAGAAATGCTCGGATGTGCAAGTTTCTCTGAGGGATTTGTGAGAAAGCAAATTATGTATCCGACAGCTGATGTGATTTTACATGCTTTGGAAAAATCAAATCCTTTAATATTAACATGTGAATATCAAATAATGAACAACGTGTGACAACACAGAAATTGTGAAATTAAGGTAAAAGTGTTGAAGATGGCCTTTTTCTTCCTGATTGATGTCAAGATTCAAAGGCGCATCTTTTGTCCATATAACCCACCAACTAACTTAATCATTCGGCCGGGCTTTTTATTTCTTTTGACAATGACGGTTATCCAATGCTTAAAAAAGCAGGCATTTATTTCAGAAGACAGCTGGCTGCCTCGCATGGTACATATAATAATACCTTTAGACTCTGCATTTTTTGGAGCTCAAACATTTGCTGGATCTGCCAAAACATGACATCTCCCTCGTGATTATAAGAGACACGCTACTATTTGATACTCTGCCTTTAATGGAAGTTTAATGGTACACCATTTCTTACTCCTGTTATATTGCAACACAAAATACACATTGGAGCAGGCAGGCTGGTTGTCCAAAGAAGCTAGTGGACAAGTGATGGTCTGGACAGTTTAAGTAGCCAAGTCTTTAGATAGTCGACTACAAACTACAAATTAAAAACTAAGAGGATTTTGTATTTGATCTGTTTCTGTATATGCCACAAACTAATTGCTTTAAATATCAGATCATCAGAGCAGCAGCATAAAGAGAAACAACCATATCAGGCTAAGGGGGAGAGTATTCCTAAGGGAAAGTGAGAGTCGGCTGGTCATAGGTCCAGTGGATTTGACCCTGCCTGACCCAAAAACTATTGCTTGCTTCTGAACACACCTGATGGGATGGCATGTAACTTTTGCCACAAACACCACAAATAAGATGGAAGCGTTGACACAAATAAATTAGAAAATGTTGTCTATTGAACAAGTCAAGCAATGTGGCCCTATATGTCAATATAAAAAGTCAATGCATTTATTATTTTATTTTATGGTGCATGATAAACTGCACAGGAAGTTTCAAGTGTTCCAGAGGAGGAACCTGTTCTTTTCTCAAGTTGTGCAGGAGAGGAGGATAATGTTAAATCAATGTAACAAGTTGAGTAGTACGTCACTATCACACATTACAAATTATGTGGAGTATCTAAATACATGTATTTTAGGTGACAGCACTGTTCTGCTCTCTGAGAAATCCAAGGACACAGGCCGTGGCGAAGTGGGAGAGCAGGCTAGCTGATGGATTGGGCTGGCAGCCTATGCTAGATGAGGTCCCAGCCTACTTCACAGACAGTGTCTGGGACCGCTTCTCTGGCAATGTATTTTCTTAAGCTCTAAACAGATAGAATAGATCGATGGAGTGGATGACCCTGAGCTTATTATTTCTTTTTGATTATTTTTTTTTCATCATGCTGGTCAAGAATGTTGAGTCGCTTTCCCAACTTGTGTATCCTAGGGGACTTTTGGGGCTTCCAAAAAAAATAATCAAGATGGATCTGGACATCAGTTGTGGCCAGCAGGAGATGCAGTCCCTAGCAAGACACTTCCACAGGCTGAAAGAGCAGCTCTTGCTAGTAGAGTGGGAAGCATTTCAGGACCAGCAATAGAGCTCAACAGTGACCGCCTATAGCCAAGGCTTCTGATAGTTGACTAAAAATGACATACTACAGATTAATAACAGAGGATTTTGTAACAAGCTTAATATCATACAGACTTCTGGCTTCTACAGGGGCATAAAACCTTCGTTTCATAATAAAGTTGCTAGTGGTAAGTCTCCCTCAGATAGTTTAGACATTATGGCTAATAATCAAAATCCTTATGGAGAAAATTAATGGGATTCTTACTTCCAGAACCACACTGTTGAGTTATATGCTCCTGGACATCTCTGTTTGTCTGAGCCTTCAAGAGTGTGGGATGTGGTTGAGCTCAGAGGACTTGGTTTTACAATCCCGTATTGTAATGGAAATCATTCTTTGAGTCTGGGTAAGGGGTGGTAACCACCAGCAGCCCAGTGGTTGACATGGAAAGGGAGTGGATATTGGTAACAGATTTTGTGTGTTCTTGTGTTCTTTTTTCAGTCAAGAACTCTGGAGGAGTCTTTGCTGTGGCTGGTAACCCCTCACTTTCAGGAACTCTACCCCCAGCTCACTCAGGCAACAGCTGTTGCCCTCACCGCCCCTGTTCAGACTGTCAACGTTGAAAGGCTGTTCTCAGCCCTCAAGTTGGTGAGGAATTGTATAGGAAAAAATTCAGATGTTTATTTTGAAGTTAATTTCATTTTTACACTAAGACCCTGCTGAGAAAGTGCCTGAAAGATGGTCATATATGGACCTGAAGCCTGACACTTTTGACATCCGAAAATTCGTCCAAAGATTTTACAGGGCAAACATTGTTCAGATGTAGGCTGTGATACATGTACATAATAAAATAATTATTTAACTAGAGCAATTTACCTTTGAAATTAATATGCAATTAATTTTTATGTGCAAATCCCCAATGCATTAACAATTGAAGATGTTGGTTTTGCTATCAGAGAAGCAGAGGATAGCCTGAACATTGCAGGTGCACTCAATTTTCCCATTAGATATCTGGTGTACAGAGACCAACTGGTGGCCCTGACTGTCAGATTGTATTTGGAGTGGAGGAGGGGTGAGTACTTTACATATGCAATGTCATAGGTATTGCTGAAAAAAAGATAAAGAGGCAGACAAACGTACATGTGTGAGGTGTGGTAGGGCGATCCCAAGTAACCTTACCAAACAGACATGTAATAAAAGGACACAAACAAACATACAGTGTGTGACAGTATCCTTGGGTGAAAATTGGGGCTGGTGGCCAACTGCTTCAGCCCACAGAGTCGGAAGATTAGCCTAGTTTTCTCTCAAACAAAAGGACGAGGGAGAGACAAGGGAAAGACTGAAGATGGATGGCTGTAAAGGATGGACGTTTTGAGAGGCAGATTTAGTATTACTTGCTTCATTTACCTAACTTTGGTTCTGAATGGTTCTTATATTGGCTAACATTGTGATTTTGTGACTCACAGTACTTTAGTATAACTAGTTTTCTCTTTGGAAGAAAAAAACGGGGGAGAAGAAGAGCAGGAAGGGGAGAAGTTTGTAGAGAAAATAAAGTGTACTTGTGAGTTACTTTTTTAAATCCTGAGATTACAGTGACAGACACAGAATACATTGTCAATTTCAACATGTCCTCAAGTCAAGTCTTTTTTGGGAACACATAGATGAGTTGGTAATGCAATAATTCCTGAAAAGACAATATGTAATTGGTCATAAACCTTATTGAAAGATGAGTCAAAAGGCTTAACATCCACACCGACATCCTCTCCATATTTACTACAAGGCACTATTAAACTTATTATAGGAAAGCATCAAAGGGAACCTGTGGTTCAGGTTATATTTTCTTTTAAGTTATCCTCCTCCTATTATCAAGATTTGAATTGAGATTCATCAGGAGCAAAAAAAAATAGCTTTTTGACTTTGAACAAGGAATGTTAATAGGCTCTGGCTCAGGCCACCTGGTCTGGTGAACCCCTGGGCCTGTGTCTGGTATACCCTTTTGGGTTCGTCCATGCTTGTAAAGGCCCAGAAACAAAACAACTGTGGAACAACTAGCATGACCATCAGGACAATTTGAAAACTTAGAAATGGACTGAGAGTTGAAAATGTGCAATACTGAAATAAGTTAAAATGGCAGTTAAAAATTGAATGCTTGCACTGAACCAGTTTAAAAGAATTAATGTGCAAACTTTGACTTGCCTGATGAAATCATATTTCTGCTTAAAGCTCAAACTCAACACAAGAGCAGACAAGCTGGTTTGCTAATGTGGCCCCCTCCTCACCCCCATTTATATATTTATTTTCTAGGTTGCAAAGTAAACACATACAAAAATCATTACGTACTGTATAATCGTTTTAAAATAAATGAAAAATCACCACCTAGAAAAGATATTGCACAACCCCAAGTAATTGGCTATAAAATGTTATTGGATGTGGCAATAACAACCTTATCACTCTTCATTATCACCAACTTACACATCCATTTAACAATTTATTGTCGTTCCTGGAACGTAAAGGCCATAAAAATTGCTAAATTATTATACACAAGCCATCTTACAGTATGTTCCTTATATACAGTATATAGAAGAAATGGAAGACGAAGAGCAACATAGGGACACAGATATGGAGCCACAGGGCATGTGGCAGCCCTTGTCAGTTCGTTATTAGGTTCATGTGGTTTAAGATAATTGCTTTTTACATCAGGAGGTATGCAGTCTAATTCACCTGAGGCGAAGAGCTCGGAGGGGCTTTAATGTTCAAACAAATTAAAAAGCAAAAATAAAGCAGAATTACCTGGATATTTCCATGTCATTTACATAGGTGGGAGAGTGCTTATGGATTTGACTTCCAGATGTACTTGGATTCTGTTATGCATGTGAATGTGTTATACTTTAGTTTAAAATCAACATGGCTGATTGACATTAAATGAATAGAATAGTCATTTTAATTATATGACAGCTTTTCACAGGACAGGGTATATGTAGGAATACTGAAGTTAAATGTAATACCGTTTTTAAGACCCTTTCCATACATTTTAAGACCTCATTACCACTTTAAGAATGGCATACCCTCCGTTGTCAGACCAGGTGAGTGTTGATGAAATTCACAACTTTGAGCCAAAACAGCACAAAATATGAGCTGGCAACATTGTTTGAACCCAACGTGTCGAAAAAGAAGCTTACAAGGGGGATGGATTATTCGACAGAACTGGTTTTAGAGCTGCTGAGATTTGCATCCCCTGTTATTGCAGCCAGGAATACTGTCACATATATGAAATTCACACTGTTGGGCCATAACAGCCTAAATATGTGCTGGTAAAACTTTTTGACTACTAGTTATTTTAAAGTTAAAAGGGAATTTCAGTATTTTTCAACATGGACCCTATTTTCCCATGCGTAAGTGGCCAAATTGGTCCAGTATTGACGCTGTGACCAGCAGCTGCAATGTAATCCTATAGGGCAAATGCATGCTGTCAATTTCTGTCCACTAAAACTGCTTGTTTTCAGATTGTTGTTATATATATTATATATAGTGTTCGCACTCACTGGACCAATCAAAGATTTTTGTTTAATTTGGTCACTTAGACAGAAATACGGGAAAACAGGATCCAGGTAGGAAAAATACCAAAATTCCCCTTGAAGGGGTGAATGCAGTATTTGGTAGAGAGTGTTTTTTTTACCTGCCGAGAAATGCATGCCCTCGTTTTAGTCCAGGTGAGTGTAAAAATATCAGCATAAAATTCCCACTGACAAGTAAAAGTTGCCTAAAATATGTGTCGTTGGAATCATTTGCAATTGCAAAGAACTGTGACCGCGCAGTCACGGGCTAACTTATTCTACATCTATGGTCAATGTAGTGCTGAGAGTCATCATGAAGCTTAATTTGGCAAGCACTACCGAAAACTTCCCAAACATTTCCCAATTAGCTACGTAACACCCATGTGTAAAGGAACCTTCACGCAATTTTATGAAGCAGCACAATGCGCCCACACAATGATTACATTCACGACAACTGTAGCATACAACCTCTTAACAAATATACATTTTGAAAACAAGCTACAAGATGTAATACCTTGGAAAATATCATTTAAGACTTTTTAATCATTTTTAAGGGCCTTAGTTTTAGCTAAATTGATTTTTATTTTTTTTAAACCCTGCGGACACCTTGAGACCAAGGTGTCTCAATCACGTATACGACAGCATTTGGCTTGTGATACTGACTGCAATACTGGCACATTAAGATCGAATCAAAAATAAAATCCAGTGTTCTTGTTCAATTGTATTTGTCTTTTTTGTATGTTTAAAAATATAAAACCAATAGAAAATTGATCTTAAAAAAAAATGACATCCAGTCAAATAAAACTGTAATTAATTTTAGCCCTGTGAATGAAGAAATATTTCTCCTCTTCTCTAATAGAATGACCTCGGCTATCCTTGAAGGTGCCTGCGTCAGATCCACTTTGTTAGTTTAATCATTATAAATCTAATCCATTTTGAGGGCCGTGGTACAGTAAGATAAGATGGCAGTCTATACATGCTCTACGTGGTCTACTTTCATAATATCAACCTCCTGCAAAAACAAAACCTATCCCCAGTGTAATCATTTCTGGGATTTGGACCATGTGACAACTGGTCTTGTTCCCTGTGTGTGGAAAATATTTCAGTACTGTAAGATGTACTGTAATGTTATGACATTAGTACTTAACCATAACTGTTCCTGCTATGACTAAATTCAGCGTTTTTCCATTGACTTCTTGGCTTTGTGGATATAGAATATTTCTCCATTCTTCTATGATATTACGAAAATTGCCTTTGAACAATATCACTATATAGTAGGATATTTTGATAATAACAAAATTCAATAAAATACGAGTATTTATTTTGAACTGCTGCAACAAAGAAGCACGTCTGTGGTCAATGCATAGTTGTCTGCAGATAGTGTAGCTGCTATCTTATTATGACATTTATCAAAAACATGTCGAGGAGTGCCAACTTGAGCAAATTTGGGCATTTTATATTGCCCTCCTTTCTTAACGTATTTAACATAAGGCCAGGGATTGCTGCAAACTGAGTTGGTGGCTTTCCATGACCAAAAGAATATAACTGATAGCAGAAACGCTTGACTTTTATAATGACATTGACACAGAAACTACACTGTGTTCCAAATTATTATGCAAATTATATTTTTCACAGATTTTCCTATCAGTATAATTTTCAAGTCACCAACCGAACAAACCACCCAATGAAAACAGTACTTTTTTTTTTTATTATTTAAAAATAAAAAACTCAAAATGCACTGTTCCAAATTATTATGCACAACAGAGTTTCAAAGCATTTTATAGGTTGTAAAGAACTGAAAATGGTCATTTGCTGAATTTGCAGCATTAGGTCATATTTACTGAAATCAAAAGCTATTTCAATCAAACACATCTTAACAGGGCCAGTTCCATGTTAACATAGGACCCCTTCTTTGATATCACCTTCATAACTTGAAAATTATACTGACTGTCATTTGCATCGACTATTTAGGAAATTCAGTGAAAAATATAATTTGCATAATAACACAGTGTGATGTGGATCGCTCCAGCAGATTGGATCAGTACATCACTAGCTGTACACCTAGTCATGATGTATGCAATACCATGATATGACAATTTCAAATTTTTAATCACGTACAAATTATACAGGTATTATCATAAATGATTTGTAGGGGTGTGATGAGACACTCAGCTCACAAGACGAGACACGACATTGGGTTCACAAGATGAAGATGAGATTTTAACACTTTAAAAAAAATCTTCAATGAAGAAATACGAACACTGAAAGGTTTTGCCACAAACTCAAATGACTGGCTTCTCTCCTGTATAACTAACAGTTACACCGTTACTTATTCCATATGTATGGAGGAGAGAGAGTCTCTTCACTCCAAGGTTACAACATAACTAAACGTTTTCTGGCAGTAGTTGAGACCAGTTGTTTTGTACTTGAATTTGTCACTGTACAGTTGACAGAGAGAAATAAAGCTTATTTTACTATTGTTTCACAGTGATTACGTTCTAAAGCACAAATAAATTACCATCAAACACTTAACAGATGATTTTTGTAAAGACAGATGCTCTTTTCTCCTCTGCATTGTATTCATTGCAGCAGTAAACAAGGAAGTTGGCTACTCTAGTATCAATTTATGACCATTATAGGATGAACAGAAAACATTTCTCTTTGTTTAATATCATTAAAAGTTTTGCTGTTACTCATTTTAAAAAGGACAGAGAAATAGAGAGGTCTGTGTGAGACAGCACCACAGTGAACTGCACGCTGCAGACGTGTGTGTCTCGGCCAAGAGAGAGGAAGAGAGAGAGAGAGAGAGAGAGAGAGAGAGAGAGAGAGAGAGAGCGACGGTACTCTCTAACGTTCTAACGCTGGTTTTTACAGGCAGCTTTTTTCTTCTGCTATCGCTCTGCAAAAGTTAACTCAGAGTCAACTTTGGAGAACGGACGGGGGAGATCTTCTATGCTAATATCGAGGTCAAAGTCAGACTCCGTCATGCTGGCTGATGCTCTGCACTTGTGTACTGATATCATGAGACACTATTTAATTCAATTCAATTTTATTTATAGTATCAAACATAACAAGAGTTATCTCGAGACACTTTACAGATAGAGTAGGTCTAGACCACACTCTATAATTTATAAAGTCCCAACAATTCTAGTAATTCCAGTAATTCCCCCAAGAGAAATCTTGTCACGTTTTGATCTCGTGGGACGAGATCTCATCACACCTCTAATGTTTTGTAATCATAACCCACTACTTAATCTCTAAACAGATATCTGCATATGAATGCAGGATCTGTTGGCAACGAGACAAGATGTTGGTATCGGTGTGGAGAGCATTGGTCGAAATGCAATCTTGGAACCCATCAACTATGCTACATATGCAGATACAGTATCTGATGTAGCGACGTTGTCTCTTAACTCCAAATCCATTTTCGTGTCTCAAGCAAGTGGCTGTGACTGCCAGATTGTCTGTATCAGAAAGTTACATAGTTTGTCAAATCGAACAAAGCACTTTGTTTGATGCATACTTAAGACATTTTGTGATGCAAAATATGATTAATCAGAACATGGAGGTGCCCAGTTGGCAAAGGTCTATTGGTTTACCTTTTGCACTAAAATTATAAGAGCTGGCCTTTCATGTCATTTTCTCCAGGATTCAAACCTATTTTATTTCAGCTGACATGAGTTTTTGTCCGTGCTTTCTGTTTAACAATAGAAAAGGACAAGGTCCCAAATTTAATAAGAAAAATAAAAGCCTGAATCTGTGTTAAGGAGTGAATAGAACACAACACTTACCTGCCCTTTTTTATTATTCAAAGAGAAGAGGCTGTTAGGCTTTTGACACTTGACACTTTTTTTTGTCTATTTAATGGTTTAATAGGATGAGACACAGTCACTGCCTGGAGCTCATTCTCTCCGAGCCAGTTCATGAAAGCATTCATAGGGGGATAACTGATGTCTTGCCTAATGGCAAAGAATACGAAAAAATAAGTCGTAACTACATTCAACAAGTTTACCAGGACATCTCTTGTCAAGGTCCTACACCAAAAAGCATTTCATGTTGAATAGCTGCTGATACAATGGCTTGAGCCAACAATGACAAGCCTTTAACCCTTGTGTTGTCATCCCGTCAACCTTGAAAAAAAACACTTTTTTTTCTCGACGTTTTTTACAACTTTTTTTCACAGTTTGTTTTTGCTTTTTCCAACGTTTTAAATTGTAACATTTTTCTTCTACACATTTTCAGCGCTTATTTCTATGTCCCATTTTTTAAAATGTTTCAATTAAAAACGGGCCAATGTGACCCGAAGTCAACACAAGGGTGAAGTCAACACATTTAATTAAATTGGGAGCTATTGTATATGTCCTTCCTGAAAGTAGTTTAGAAAAGGTTTTTTTTAACAGGTTGGAACAAGAAGTGTTCTTAAAATCTATTTTATGAATGCTTGTGCCTGTGCAGTTGCTGTCGCTTCCATTATGGAGACCGAGGTCATGTCTTCTTGTTTCTATGAATTTTAAGGTTTTAAAGACTTGGAAGAGTTTACATTCCACACCTACACAGACAATCCGATAGTGTTTTTCTTTAAAGCTGATGATGATTTTTTTAGACTATTTATATTTGTCTGGTTAGTGGCAAAAAATAAAATAAGGTAATTTAGCATTTTTCGAACAGAAATATATTCTTGGCAGTGTGGAAGTCTTTGAGACAGGATGTTGACCATCATGCAGGGAGGTACACTTAACAGAAAATATGACTGGATGGTTACAGTACTAACAAAATTTGAAGGGCTTACAAAAATGATTTTTAGATTAGATAAATATGACCTCAGTATTCCTAAAATCACAGCTACAGTCCTGTGCATGCAAACTCATCATTAAAGGCAGAGCAATTTCACTTATCAAAACTACTTAATTTTACATAGAATGATTCATTTTACATACAACTACACAATTTACTTGGTTTTTCATTTGTATCTATACCCAGGAGGAATTAATGGTACAAAGTACCCTTTGTTTTTATATTTTGTTTGAATAAGGCCCAGGGCTGTTAACACTGACAGGCTCGAAAATAGCCTATAGCTTGCAATGGCGTGATAGTGGGAAAGCAGCTAATGGGCCTTGTAACTCTCTGCAAAACCACATTGTTGTTTCTACATTTTGTATTATGTATGCATTCAACAAACAAGATATAACGTGGTAATTAGCAGTGATGTCCAAATGAAGCTTCATGAACCATTAGTTGTATTTGTTGACGCAACTAGATGGTGCTCTTGGATTAAATAAAAAGGCTCAAGGAATGTCAATTCAGTGTGCTTTCCACCCTTTGTTGAACAGAGAGCACCATCTGTTGGGCTCAGAAAATAAAGAAAATGCTTCATGAAGCTTAATTTGGACATCACTAGTAATTGTTTAATTAATGTGCTTCAGAGGTGTTTAAGGCAGATTTATTTACCTTTGGCCAAATATTTAGGATTCCTTATTAGGATTTATCCTCTGTGCACCTGTATCTGTATGTCTTGCCAATCCATCCATAGTTGTCAAGACATGTCACTAAATACCACAAATTTCAACCTCATAGTGGTGCTAGTGAAAAACCAAGGGAATCACCAAAGTCATCAGGATTCATCCTATGGGCACCATGTCCATACAACATTCTTAAGCCAGACTAGACTGAAAAACTGCTGCATGGTGTCTTAGTGATACAGAGTTGCAAAATGACATTTATCATGTGAAAATTCTATGTAATATGTAATATAATTATTACTTGAAAGAATGTTCAATGCAAAGAAAGCAACTTGTGCACTCGTTTGCTACTGCATTGGAACATTTTGTCGTTTAACTGGGGTGAGGTACAACTGCTCCCTGCAGCTCGTGTTTGTCTTAGTCGCTTTACGATCACATTCGTTAGAGGGGTAAATTGATTTTTGCAGGGAATGTTTTTTCTGTAGGTAATTATGGAAATGGTGGTGTTTCCTGCACATCTGCTCAACCAGTCTGTTCTCTTTGGGTCCTGACAAATTACTCGACAGGAAATGCTGAAATAACTGCAGGGATGCATGCATGCATCCGGATATGTGAATGCATTGTACATGGGTTTGTGCAGACACACACACACACACGTCAAACACACAAATCTACCAAGTAAATGTCACTTCTCTGAGTTTTCTCATTGTGTACTTAAAGGGGAATTTCTGTATTTTTCAACCTTGACCCTAATCTTTGAAATTTGGAATAGTATTGAGCGAGAATGCTGTGACCGCCAGCCATGAATGCAATGTAATTCTATGGGGCAGATGTGCACCTTCAATTTTCATCCACTAAAAGTGCTTTTTTTTGCCAGTGAAAGGCTCAAATTGTTATTATAATGTCTGATTACATTATGGAAAGATGTCAAAGTCTTGTTCTAAACGTTATCTTTGGATACGGACAAGCTAAAGTTGTGGCTAGTGCTACAGCTACAAATGGATCCTAACACTCCGGTCCATACACTACGCCTTGCACACCATCGGGTCTGCAGTGACCGTTTGGAGTGCGGCATACTACAGCCAGTCAAAGAGAAGAAACCTATACCATAGCACATTTTCCTGAAGAAAAATGCTGTTCCAAGAGTGGAGAGCTCTAGACAGAGCTCAGGTAAATTAATGCTATTAGGGACCGTTCGGTATTTATGGAATGGACCACCGGAGGAAAATAGGGGAGGGTCATGTCTTTTTATTCTTTGTTGAGGGGAGGGTCACCCAACATTTTTTAGTCTGGGGGGTCACCCAACTTTTGTATTGATGAAAACAGCAAAATTTCACTGCCCCCCTGGTGGCTGAAACGGGTAATTGCATTGTTTAAAAAATGAGTGGAATAATTACGTCTGGCATGACCAGATATTTTATAAATATCTTAAATAACACAAAACAACTAAATAGTGGTAGGTAATACATCAGATTTCATATACTGCTTTAGTAAAAAAAATATTACCTGGCTGACGATGGGAGCAGCAGGAGGCAAAAAATGAAAATCTGGACATCTTGCCGTGCCAACCTTGCAATAAAGGTTTCCTAAATGCCATGTATATAATAATATAATAAAATTTGATGTCAACTTACTAATTGATTGCGGGTTTTGTGTAGATCTGGACTTTTATACATTTTGTTTAAACAGAAACAAAAAGGAGGTGGAGAAACAAAAAGGAGGTGGAGAGGCCTCGTTCACCTGTTTGGAGCTGGCTGGTGAATGTGACGCGCGTAGGCCTTGCTGGATACACCGTGACCCTTTTTGTGGATCTACTTATTCACTGTGGATTACTTTTTTTTGTGTCATTGGATTACTGCAAAATACGGATCTTTTTTCTCAACGTGTCTTAACGTTTTATGGTGCGACTGCACTTTGTTTCTGCGTTTGGAGAGGCATCTCAACAAACTGTAGGTCGAACACTGATTGTTCACTGTTACATTTAAGTGTCGGGGCATTCCGCCACCGTCTATCTATTGCGTTCCAAGACAGCCGTGCCGCGATTGGATTTCATAAGGGCGAATTGTTAAATTTAAAATCTGCTTTAAAAATAAACATATATCTTTTTGGAATATAATGTTCAGATTCGGCAGATTTACCTATGTGCTAAAATATACAATGACTGAGGAAGCCTAGTGACAAGTCCATAGCAAACAGTGTTGAATTTGTTATTTCCCAGTGTCCTTTGCTGAATGGTCTCACTGTTTTATTGTTTTATTTCATGTGAATACTAGTTTACTAGAGGAGTAACTTAGTATTTGAAGTAATGCAGTAATGCAGGAAGTGTGCATTTAGTTTCCATGCTTATGGTGTTTCCACAACAATGTTAGTGAGTAAATCTACTGAAAAGGCCACCACACCATAACAGAGGAGTGTGATGTGTAAGCTCAGAAAGCAGAGGTTAACTCAGCTATGTCATGGCTTTAAAAAATCAAAGGGTATCTGTACATCTTTACTAAGCGCAAACTAGCACAGAAGGCATCAATTAATTGCTGGGGAGGGTCATGCCTCTTTTTCAAATCATTTTGGAGGGTCATAGAAAAATTGTTACTGGCAAGGAGAGGGTAAAGTCTTTTTAGCCTGAAGGTCCTGAAACTCCTCCCTGAAATAAATAACAGTCCCTTACCTAAAGTTACTTAGTTGACCTGGCATCCGTAAGTTACACACAAAAGCATGGTAGGCAGGCTGTGGTAGGCAGTTTATTTTTGGTGTTGTTTGGCAAAAAATTCCATAATAATATTTCAGCATATTGTTATTCAAGTAGTCTGAAAGAAAACTAGACTTCTGGAACTCCTACTTGGCTCTGTATTCAGGCTTTAGTAAATCTAGCTGTGACGGGAGACTTTAGCTCAAGGCTGCTGATAATTCAAGTTCATGTTTATGTAGCTAACTAGAGCCTCAATTCACAGTATGTCATCTCGAACGGGATGTTTATTCTCATAGAATTGCCACTATATAACTGTCACACCACCACCTCATGCAAAGGCCGAGTGGTGGGGCACCAGAAACTTTTACACAGGGACTTTAAAGAAGTCGGACAGGAAGCTGGAGAAGTGAAAAAAACGGTGGTGTTTACTAACAAAAAAAACATACTCAAACAAATGGCACAAAATGAAACCCGGGGTATGAAACAAAAACAAAAAACTAAGATAACTAACTAAGATAAACTGAGGCAAAATAACATCAAACAGGGTAAGCTAAACTGAAAAAAGCTACATTAAATCACTCTGGATCTGGAAAATAACTTTACATTTACATTGATAAGTTACTGCTGACATTACTATTTACATATATGGGTACCCGTAAGCACCTCCAATATTATAAAAATGTCAATCACTGCAGAACTATCTTACCTATTCTTCTACACCTTAGGAGTGCCCAGCCCCTCAGTGCTGAAAGGACCTAATCAGGCAAACCTGTATGTTCTCTCCTTGATCGAATTGGTAAGCAGCTGATCTCCCCCCACATCAAAAGACAGAACCATAACTAAAATACTATGAACCCACAACCACCTAAACAGGCCTATGTCATTTTATACACATTAAATGATAATTTATCAAATAATCTAAAACATACTTAAATTAAGGATTAAGCAGACACAAAACACTGTTCATTTTGGGAACAGGGCCTAGTAAAAAGGGAGAAAGGCAGCCTTTTTACAATAACATCATGCCATCTGGATGAAATGAATGATTGGTACTGCTGCATATCTGTGCTCGCCTGATGGGAGGGACTAGAAAGAGAGGGGAGAGGGAGAGCTGCAGAAAGAGGTCTCACTCTACTTCAAATTCTGGCATTATTTAAATTGTTACCTCCTGCAGCTTTAATGGATGTACATTGACCGTCAATATTGCCCCCACAGCATTGCATTGCAGTCTGTTTTACGGCGTTCTTTTCCTATCTCACACACACACACACACACAAATGTATCTGCGCAAATGCACATGCACTCATGCACCACCACTAATCTAAAACCCAGTGTCTCGTATTTTTGAGAATGTAATGAGTTTTAAACTGAAGAGCCCTTTTAATCCCATACAAACCCACACACCGACACAGGACACATTAGCACACCTCCTATGCAGCATTTCTTGGAGCACAAGCCCTGATGCTATTGACAATGCTGCACATTCCTAACAAAATTGTCACTTTTGATAATTATTATTATTATTATTATTATTATTATTATTATTATTATTATTATTATATATTATGGTATTGACCAAATTAAATCAATTTATTGTTAATTAGAATGTTGTAAAAATAGTAAAAAAAGGGCCCAAGGTGACACTTAAAATTGCAACCTTAAGTGTTTTTATTTGAAGAGAATACAATACAAACATCCCCTTCCATTTTCTATTCTTTTACAGTAAACAGTGTGACCCACAACAAACTAATAGAAACAAACAAATGTACATTGTTCACAAATACAGTGTGGCTATTTTGAACATGTGTTTCAAATCATAAAAGGCCAAATGTCCACAGGGAACGTGCAACATAATACTGGCCTGTATTGTCCTGCATAACATTGTTACCAGGCGCAATGTCCCTCTCTGTGATGATGTTTATGTTGCACCTGGACCTGTTGAAGACACAAACCAACATCCCGCGTTCTCTCAGAATGACGGACTGACTGGACGTGCAATACAGAATACAATTGTTCATCACTACCTTCCAGTGGATAAAATGTGATGCAGTGTCATATAGGCTGCCCTATATGCTAGAAAACACTGGTGCTGATGCAGCTGGTGGCCCTTGTTTTGCCCCTGCCCCTCAGAAAGCCTGAGTCCACCACTGACACTAGGCCATCCACTTAGAGGCGTAATGACTAAAGGAGCATTTCTTTCTAGTCTCCAAATTTACACTAATAAAAACTAACAATCAATTTAATAATCACCTTGACATGATTTTTGACTGTCAAAACAGCATTACGAATTGTGATTTCAGTTAGATTTTATTAATGAATTATCCCATTTGTTCATTTAATGTTGAACAACTAAATACATTTCTTTATCTTTTTTGCACTATTTTGCAATAAAGTCAGAAAAATGCAGGGCAGAGGGAAAACTGCAACACTGCTTACATGACTCATCATCAATATGTCCGTTATGAACTGCCAAATCACAGCAAAATCAAAACTTCTAAAAAGCTGATGGAAATCATTCAAAGCCATCAGCCATACTTGGCTGAATTGTCTGCAGACATGAACATATATGGAATATATATACATATGGATGTGTTTGCATAGACACACATTTCACAGCCTACAATGGTATCTGCACACACCCACAGACCAATGATGACTCACAGCTCTTCACTATAGAAAACTGCAGCACAAATCATTTGCTCTTACAATCTGACTTAAGTGCTGATGATGATGTTTTCAGACAAACTGTCAACTACGATATTTGCTCATGGAAAGCACGGCAATGATGTGTGTTGATAAGACCTGAAATAGACCTAATCAGTGAGGAAGCGCCAGACAATCAGGTCAATCTATGGAAATGAAAGCAAATGGTAGCACGCAGCTACAGGCTGATGGGAGTAAAAAACTGTAAAATCACAACATAAATACTGACTAACGGAGATCATTCACACTAAATGAGTCATTTCCACTCTAACATTCAGTGACTTAGCTAGATGCCCTCCTATATATTCATGCAAATTTGTTGATTGAAGTGGGTCTATGCAGCGTGTTATTCAAAATCATAATCGTGGCTTAAACCTGCGCTAATAATCCCTGACAATTTCATAGAAATAAATGTCACTCCATCATAGACTGATAGAACAACAGTGATTAAACATTTGGCCACTTCATGACTGCTGTGGTGTCTGGTAAGCCTTT
Organism: Sander vitreus; assembly: GCF_031162955.1. Classification (NCBI taxonomy): domain Eukaryota; kingdom Metazoa; phylum Chordata; class Actinopteri; order Perciformes; family Percidae; genus Sander; species Sander vitreus. The sequence goes on along the minus strand of NC_135864.1, from coordinate 28,885,700 downwards.
CCTAGGATAACCTAAATATGAGTCAAGTAGGAGGCTGGCATATTTAGCCTGTTAAAGGGATAGTTTGGACATTTTACTTATCAGTATTACCTACAGTAAGCGAATCCAGAGCTACTATCAACAGCATCCGCACAGACCGAGGTATCTCAACAAATCCTAAGGATATCAGCGCCACTTTTCAATCCTTTTACTCAAAGTTGTATGAGTCCTCCTGCAACCCAGATCAGACACAGTGCCAGAAGTTCCTAAAAGAACTAAACCTGCCTCTTCTTAACCCAGAACAGGCAGAAGAACTGGGTCAACCGATAACCTTAGAAGAACTTAAATCAGCATTAAAAACAGTTAAAAAAGGGAAATGGAATGGAATTCCATCAGAACTTTTTCAGAACTTTTTATTAGGACCTACGATTTTACAAGCTTTAACTTCAGTTCAGTTTGGTTTTGGGGCCAAATTCATTGACATGGTGCGTACTTTATATGCAAATCCCACGACCATAGTCTCAACCAATGGATTGCACTCTCAGCCGTTTCCCATTAAGCGGGGCTTGCGACAGGGATGCCCGCTTTCCCCCATGCTATTTGCAATCTCTCTTGAACTGTTAGCCCAAGCCATAAGGCAAAATAAAATCCGTAATATCCAGATTAAATCCAGTAGCAGCTCAATATCATTATTTGCAGACAATATTTTGTTGTACATTGCTGATCTTGAGGACTCTATCCCAAAAATTCTTAATTGGAATAAATCTAACCTTCTTTTATTGAACAACAGGCATGTGGCATCAACAATTAGTGTTACAATATCAACCCAAAGCAAAATTACATATTTGGGCATCACCATACACGCATCCCTACAGCGAGTTGTCCAGGACAACTATGAAACTATATTAAGTAGTGTTCAAAGGGATCTGGCCAATTGGTCTGCGCTGCCAGCATCACTACGCTCCAGGATTGCTGTTGTTAAAATGAACATAGTTCCTTGTGTGAATTTCTTAAGTACAATGATCCCCTTAACCCCACCGATAAATTTCTGGAAGAAACTTGATACCTTAATTCGGCAATATATTTGGAATAATAAACAACAACAAACTAGGCTAAAATACTCTACCCTGCAACGTAACTCAAACACGGGAGGCTTGGCCCGCCCTAACCTTAAAGTGTATCACAGAGCCTTTCAGCTACGGGCCCTCAGAGTGTGGATAGACCCCTCATCTACAGTCCCATAGAGAGAAACAGAGCAAAACCTCACTGGAAGTCTAAGACTGCAAGACCTGGCCTTTGCAGGTGTGTGTCCAAATAAGTGTATGCTAGCCTATGGCCCTATTATCACCTTTTTATCACCACTTTGACTAACTTTAAACAGGTGGAGGAGCAACTATGCTACACCAACAAACGGCATCTGGACACCCCAATTTGGCACAATATGCACTTAATGTCTGGTACCAAACCCTTTGCTTGTAAGCAGTGGAGTGACAGAGGCATTTATACTGTAAACCAGCTATTAAATGAGAAAGGTATGTTGAGTTTTGAAGACCTAAGCGCTAGTTTTGAGGTCCCCAGGACATCCTTCTTCTTATATCTGCGCTTAAGAGTGGTCCTTAAATGTTACGGAGCGCCATGGGAAAACAGTCTTGAGACGCACCCAGTTATTAAATAGTTTGTTGATTTTCCTGTGAGAGGATTAGCGTCCAAGATCTATGCTAAACTGATGCAAGTATCCATAGGAGAACTCCCAATAGCAAGGAAATGGGAGCAAGAGCTGAGCACTGAGGGGAACGCAATTAATTGGGAGACAGTTTGGGACAACATTTTCCATTGTTCCAAGAACCCAAATCATTAGCAGATCCATTTCAACATATGTCATAGGACATACTGGACTCTTCAGAAGAGATACATCTTTAAAGTCATTCCCACTCCCTATTGCACGTTCTGTCAACCTGAACAAACTGGAACTTTCCTGCACATGGTCTGGGAGTGTGAACAGGGAACACAGTCTCACTCCCTACTCGTCAAATGTATGACGCATGGTCAAGGACCCCTGGCGTTCATTTTCATGCCAGGGAGGTACCCGTTGCGTTATTATTTGGTATTTTTAGCCCAATAACCGCTGTTTTAATCAACATTTTTCAAGAGATATTATCATGGTTTATATGTATTTCTTTTAATGTTATTATTTTGGTCTATTTCGGCCAGAGAAGCTGGGTCGAAAAATAACGCAACGGGTACCTTGACCATGCGTCATACATTTGACGAGTAGGGAGTGAGACTCTGTTGGAACAGGTGCATGAGTTCTGGAATAAAACAACATTAATAATATCTGATGTGATAGGATGTTGAATTCCTACTGACCCGATTGTCTTGTTACTTAATGACGACTCTAAATTACACCTGCTTGGGAGACAGAAGAAAGTTTGGCTAGCCGGCTCAACCGTAACTAAGAAAATGATAGCTCAACGCTGGCTCTCCCCCCCCCCCCACTCGCTTTGTATAAAACAGTGGTTGGCGTACTTTCTGGACATAGTTATGCTTGAGCTCTCTACAGCAAGAATTAACAAAGCCAAATCATCACTCATCCATGCATACACATTCACCACTGACTAAACTGACTACCACCGTCACTAAATTATCATTTCTTGTGTTGTAGTCATATTCTTAGTCTTGCATTTCCTTCAGCCTTTGCTTCCCATCTTCTGTCATGGCTTTTGCGTGGGGACATGACAAAGCATCTACGGTTGATTTTAGTCTTTGAGTGAGTATTTGGGTTAATGCCGACCACCATCTACAGTAGGTAATTCACTGGCTATGGAGGAGTACCTCATACCTTTTACCAGGTTTAGGTGGTTAATAGTGATGGCCAAATTAAGCTTTTTGAACCATTTTCTTTATTTTCTGAGCAAATTCACTAAGTAGTGTTTCATTATTGGTTGTGCATCTGTTATTGCCATGGAGGTGCTCTCAGTCCAGCACCTCTCCCGCTCATCTTTGTTTGTTTTACGCTGTCCAGTGTAAATCTCTGACACCATACCTCACACTCATCCATGCATACACAGTCACCATTGACTAAACAAAACTTTGTGTGAGTATTTGGGTTTGCAGATACATTGTTTTTATTGAGTTTAAAGACCGCATTGTTAGTCTTTCCGTAATTTTTTCTCGATAATTGGGAGAGCGTCCATGGCCTCGTTGGCGCAGTAGGCAGCGCGTCAGTCTCATAATCTGAAGGTCGTGAGTTCAAGCCTCACACGGGGCATGAGTTTTAAAATCAACGGGGAATACGGGTATACACACTCTTAAAAAGTAGACTTCCTGAAGATTTGCATAACGAAAAAAGCACAAATGATGCTTAAAAATAAAGCAGGTGGTCGAAAGCTCTGGAACGAGCATATGAGTGGACGTTGTGATAAGATTGTGCTGTCAATCGTTGTTTCCGAGACCAACGGTGCCTTGCGAAATTGAGTAGTTATTTCTTACCCTGTTATATTTGAGAAGAGCTCTCGTTGGCACTGTAGGCAGACATTTTAGAAAATGAAGTTACTTCACGCTTTCAACTGTGACATCTCCTCCGAATCACCATGTGCACATTTTCAAGCCTCGTTGGCATGCCGACCTAGCCTGACGTCGTCATACTCCGATTCTAGTCAGAATATTCATCTGATACTGCTCCATTGGGCTGTGATTATGGGGCGTGTTTCAACCGAACCAGGAAAGAAAATGCCTGTGCACTCAACTGGATAGACTTACAACCAATCAGAGCAACGGAGACAGACGTCAAAGAAGCTGCAAGTCAAAGGCAGGCTTCGACAGAGCAAAGGCAGAGGCGGCAGTTTCCGTGTCGTGCGGACGGGTGTGGCAATGTGTATACATACGTGATTGCGGTTCGATGTTCCTCTTTTAAAATGAATGCGCTGTCGATATCTTCTATAACAGACGCAACGGCGGAATCTACACTTCTCAGTTCTCCAGCGGCAGCCGTCTTTGTTGTAAACAAATTCAACCCAAGCGCTCTTTGGTGACGTGGTTGATTACGTCACTGTTGATCATCTGTCCATCATCGTATAAAGATTGCCCTGACAATTTGATTGGTCCGAACAGCTCTGGTTCGAGCATAGTTGCTCCACAACGGATCAAATCCAGACCGAACTTCCCAACCTCAAATGCTATGGGCTGGGCTAAGTTTGGCTGGCATCCAGGCTAATGCCGACCACCATCTACAGAAGGGAAATTCACTGGCTATGGAGGAGTACCTCATACCTTTTACCAGGTTTAGGTGGTTAATAGTGATGGCCAAATTAAGCTTTTTGAACCATTTTCTTTATTTTCTGAGCAAATTCACTAAGTAGTGTTTCATTATTGGTTGTGCATCTGTTATTGCCATGGAGGTGCTCTCAGTCCAGCACCTCTCCCGCTCATCTTTGTTTGTTTTACGCTGTCCAGTGTAAATCTCTGACACCATACCTCACACTCATCCATGCATACACAGTCACCATTGACTAAACAAAACTTTGTGTGAGTATTTGGGTTTGCAGATACATTGTTTTTATTGAGTTAAAAGACCACATTGTTAGTCTTTCCGTAATTTTTCTCGATAATTGGGAGAGCGTCCATGGCCTCGTTGGCGCAGTAGGCAGCGCGTCAGTCTCATAATCTGAAGGTCGTGAGTTCAAGCCTCACACGGGGCATGAGTTTTAAAATCAACTGGGAATACGGGTATACACACTCTTAAAAAGTAGACTTCCTGAAGATTTGCATAACGAAAAAAGCACAAATGATGCTTAAAAATGAAGCAGGTGGTCGAAAGCTCTGGAACGAGCATATGAGTGGACGTTGTGATAAGATTGTGTTGTCAATCGTTGTTTCCGAGACCAACGGTGCCTTGCGAAATTGAGTAGTTATTTCTTACCCTGTTATATTTGAGAAGAGCTCTCGTTGGCACTGTAGGCAGACATTTTAGAAAATGAAGTTACTTCACGCTTTCAACTGTGACATCTCCTCCGAATCACCATGTGCACATTTTCAAGCCTCGTTGGCATGCCGACCTAGCCTGACGTCGTCATACTCCGATTCTAGTCAGAATATTCGTCTGATACTGCTCCATTGGGCTGTGATTATGGGGCGTGTTTCAACCGAACCAGGAAAGAAAATGCCTGTGCACTCAACTGGATAGACTTACAACCAATCAGAGCAACGGAGACAGACGTCAAAGAAGCTGCAAGTCAAAGGCAGGCTTCGACAGAGCAAAGGCAGAGGCAGCAGTTTCCGTGTCGTGTGGCAATGTGTATACATACGTGATTGCGGTTCTATGTTCCTCTTTTAAAATGAATGCGCTGTCGATATCTTCTATAACAGACGCAACGGCGGAATCTACACTTCTCAGTTCTCCAGCGGCAGCCGTCTTTGTTGTAAACAAATTCAACCCAAGCGCTCTTTGGTGACGTGGTTGATTACGTCACTGTTGATCATCTGTCCATCATCGTATAAAGATTGCCCTGACAATTTGATTGGTCCGAACAGCTCTGGTTCGAGCATAGTTGCTCCACAACGGATCAAATCCAGACCAAACTTCCCGATCTCAAATTCTATGGGCTGGGCTAAGTTTGGCTGGCATCCAGGCTAATGCCGACCACCATCTACAGTAGGTAAATCACTGGCTATGGAGGAGTACCTCATACCTTTTACCAGGTTTAGGTGGTTAATAGTGATGCCCAAATTAAGCTTTTTGAACCATTTTCTTTATTTTCTGCAAATTCACTAAGTAGTGTTTCATTATTGGTTGTGCATCTGTTATTGCCATGGAGGTGCTCTCAGTCCAGCACCTCTCCCGCTCATCTTTGTTTGTTTTACGCTGTCCAGTGTAAATCTCTGACACCATACCTCACACTCATCCATGCATACACAGTCACCATTGACTAAACAAAACTTTGTGTGAGTATTTGGGTTTGCAGATACATTGTTTTTATTGAGTTTAAAGACCGCATTGTTAGTCTTTCCGTAATTTTTCTCGATAATTGGAGAGTGTACATGGCCTCGTTGGCGCAGTAGGCAGCGCGTCAGTCTCATAATCTGAAGGTCGAGAGTTCAAGCCTCACAGGGGGCGTGAGTTTTAAAATCAACGGGGAATACGGGTATACACACTCTTAAAAAGTAGACTTCCTGAAGATTTGCATAACGAAAAAAGCACAAATGATGCTTAAAAATAAAGCAGGTGGTCGAAAGCTCTGGAACGAGCATATGAGTGGACGTTGTGATAAGATTGTGCTGTCAATCGTTGTTTCCGAGACCAACGGTGACTTGCGAAGTTGAGTAGTTATTTCTTACCCTGTTATATTTGAGAAGAGCTCTCGTTGGCACTGTAGGCAGACATTTTAGAAAATGAAGTTACTTCACGCTTTCAACTGTGACATCTCCGACGAATCACCATGTGCACATTTTCAAGCCTCGTTGGCATGCCGACCTAGCCTGACGTCGTCATACTCCGATTCTAGTCAGAATATTCGTCTGATACTGCTCCATTGGGCTGTGATTATGGGGCGTGTTTCAACCGAACCAGGAAAGAAAATGCCTGTGCACTCAACTGGATAGACTTACAACCAATCAGAGCAACGGAGACAGACGTCAAAGAAGCTGCAAGTCAAAGGCAGGCTTCGACAGAGCAAAGGCAGAGGCGGCAGTTTCAGTGTCGTGTCGGACGGACGGGTGTGGCAATGTGTATACATACGTGATTGCGGTTCTATGTTCCTCTTTTAAAATGAATGCGCTGTCGATATCTTCTATAACAGGCGCTTAATGGCGGAATCTACACTTCTCAGTTCTCCAGCGGCAGCCGTCTTTGTTGTAAACAAATTCAACCCAAGCGCTCTTTGGTGACGTGGTTGATTACGTCACTGTTGATCATCTGTCCATCATCGTATAAAGATTGCCCTGACAATTTGATTGGTCGAACAGCTCTGGTTCGAGCATAGTTGCTCCACAACGGATCAAATCCAGACCGAACTTCCCGACCTCAAATGCTATGGGCTGGGCTAAGTTTGGCTGGCATCCAGGCTAATGCCGACCACCATCTACAGTAGGTAATTCACTTGCTATGGAGGAGTACCTCATACCTTTTACCAGGTTTAGGTGGTTAATAGTGATGGCCAAATTAAGCTTTTTGAACCATTTTCTTTATTTTCTGAGCAAATTCACTAAGTAGTGTTTCATTATTGGTTGTGCATCTGTTATTGCCATGGAGGTGCTCTCAGTCCAGCACCTCTCCCGCTCATCTTTGTTTGTTTTACGCTGTCCAGTGTAAATCTCTGACACCATACCTCACACTCATCCATGCATACACAGTCACCATTGACTAAACAAAACTTTGTGTGAGTATTTGGGTTTGCAGATACATTGTTTTTATTGAGTTAAAAGACCGCATTGTTAGTCTTTCCGTAATTTTTCTCGATAATTGGGAGTGCGTCCATGGCCTTGTTGGCGCAGTAGGCAGCGCGTCAGTCTCATAATCTGAAGGTCGTGAGTTCAAGCCTCACCGCGGGGCATGAGTTTTAAAATCAGCGGGAATACGGGTATACACACTCTTAAAAAAGTAGACTTCCTGAAGATTTGCATAACGAAAAAAGCACAAATGATGCTTAAAAATAAAGCAGGTGGTCGAAAGCTCTGGAACGAGCATATGAGTGGACGTTGTGATAAGATTGTGTTGTCAATAGTTGTTTCCGAGACCAACGGTGACTTGCGAAGTGGAGTAGTTATTTCTTACACTGTTATATTTGAGAAGAGCTCTCGTTGGCACTGTAGGCAGACATTTTAGAAAATGAAGTTACTTCACGCTTTCAACTGTGACATCTCCTCCGAATCACCATGTGCACATTTTCAAGCCTCGTTGGCATGCCGACCTAGCCTGACGTCGTCATACTCCGATTCTAGTCAGAATATTCGTCTGATACTGCTCCATTGGGCTGTGATTATGGGGCGTGTTTCAACCGAACCAGGAAAGAAAATGCCTGTGCACTCAACTGGATAGACTTACACCCAATCAGAGCAACGAAGACAGACGTCAAAGAAGCTGCAAGTCAAAGGCAGGCTTCGACAGAGCAAAGGCAGAGGCGGCAGTTTCCGTGTCGTGCGAACGGGTGTGGTATACGTGATTGCCGTTCTATGTTCCTCTTTTAAAATGAACGCGCTGTCGATATCTTCTATAACAGACGCAATGGCGGAATCTACACTTCTCAGTTCTCCAGCGGCAGCCGTCTTTGTTGTAAACAAATTCAACCCAAGCGCTCTTTGGTGACGTGGTTGATTACGTCACTGTTGATCATCTGTCCATCATCGTATAAAGATTGCCCTGACAATTTGATTGGTCCGAACAGCTCTGGTTCGAGCATAGTTGCTCCACAACGGATCAAATCCAGACCGAACTTCCCGACCTCAAATGCTATGGGCTGGGCTAAGTTTGGCTGGCATCCAGACTAATGCCGACCACCATCTACAGTAGGTAATTCACTGGCTATGGATGAGTACCCCACAGGCTGTCATGCCACAGCCAGCATCCCAGAATCCGCTTTTTCTACATCCTCCTGCTCTACAGCCTGTCACCGCTGCCCACAGGCTGTCATGTAGTTTCAAGCCTACTAGGAGTTCAAGCCTCACACAGGGCATGTTTTCAATGGGGAACACAGGAATACGTACTTTTAAAAAGTACACTTCCAGAAGATTTGCATGACAAAAAAAGCACAACTGATGCTTAACAATAAAGTAGGAGCTCTTGGTTTAAAGGGGTGATAGAATGATTATACAGGGTATTTCACACTGTTCCTTAAGGTCTCCGAATAGTGTATGTATCATTGGTTGGGCTGAAAATGGCCCGGGTGCTGTTCTATGCGCCCTAATGCAACCCTGTGAAATAGCCCTGAATGAAATCAGAGGTTTTCCCCTTATATGGTACGCTCATGAATATTTAGATGAGTTGCGTGCTGGTTGGTTTACAACGAGCCAAGCTGCACACACACACACACACACACACACACACACACACACACACACAGACACATCGCTGCTGACACACCGCTGCCCCTGGCACACACACACACACACACATACACACACACACACACACACACACCGCTGCACACGCAGACACACACACACACACACACACACACACACACACACACACACACATACAGACACACCGCTGCCCGCGCTGCACAGACACACACAGACACACCCTGCTGCCTGCGAGGCACAGACACACACACACACACACGTTTTTGTCGGTGTTCCAGTTTGTTCTGTGTTTCCTGGACTTTTGTAACCTCAGTGTTTTTTTGGAAACATATTTTGCATGTTGCTTCAGGCCACTTATTGTTGTACCTTTTGATTAAATTAAATAAAACGCTACTCTTCTCTCACCTTCACTGCATTTGTGTCCAAGGGCCATTTGGGTCCAAAGGCCATCACCTGCAGTGAATATCTTCAGGAACACTAAATATAGGGAAAAGGATGTCACAGTACTCTTTAAAAAATAGTGTGTGAAAATACCACAACAATGAATAATTTAAGAAAATGTTGGCAAAAATAAAATTAAAGAGGATTTGACATTCTAGTGCCTCTGATTTAATGAGCCAGGGGCTCTGGTGGTAAATAAAACTGTGGGTACACCATGACCTTCACTCTGTGACCATCAGAAAGCAAACTGAGATATAAGAAAACATTTTCTGAATGACAATTTCTGCCTTTTACACCCTAATTTTACTGGTGCTGATTTATTATTCTGTATACTTTATTCATAAAGATTTATTCCAGCCTGGTGGGTGCTCTCTTCTCTGTATTCTGTAAAATAAAAGGTAAACCACCCACCTGTTTACCCCACTTGAATCTCCAAACCCCTTGTGAATTCCACTCAACGTAAGTAACAGCCTTTGCATGTTGGTGGTGATGCAAATCATTCCCAAGAACAAAAGAATAGATGAGTCACTGCTAATTATGCTAGTTATTAAATACAATCAACCCATCCTGTGTTAGTTAATGCTAAAGCTTAGGCACTTTAAGTAAAGACAACTGGCTTTCAGTTTGTACGTCCACACACCTCACAGAGAGACACACATACACTCAGGGTAATATAGCCTAGTCATTAACTTTTCGAATAAGCACTGCCTATTTATTTCTCTCTCTGTTGTGTGTGCGTGTGTCACATCATATCACAGGGCTCTTGAGAGTCGTGCCATATCCATGTTGTTCTTTCATTACCGTGGGCTTATGCAGATTTACATGGATATTGAGGTTGGTTGGGGCCTTAAACCATAAGGGCTTAGGCAATCAGGCAGTTGACTGCGGTGTGTGTGTGTGTGTGTATGTGTGCTTGTGGGGGAGGGGGGGATCGTTCACTTGATGAAAAAAGCATATGACATGAAAGCCTGTCAGCTCAAATAAGCTATCTCACTCTCTTCATCTCCCTCAGTCTCAAGTGACACACTACATTTGCATTGCCAACTTAACTTTATTTCACCCATGTGACACAGAGACAGCTGATCATGTGTTTGGCACTCTATGTGAACCATAAATCCTAAATGTATCAATGACAATTTAAAAGTGATGAAAAGACAGCTTAAATCATGGGTTGTGCAAGCACAGAACAAAAGAAACATGATTTGGGAAATCCAGCTTTCAAAAAGCTTCACTTGTGAGGCTGTATAAAGGTTGGATTTTTTCATTCCTGATCACATTCTTCCTCTGGATTCTTAATCAGTGTAACTGCTGTAATAATCTTAAGGCAGTGCAGGTCTGTGTTCTACATTGTGGATTACTTTGCTAAAGTGTTTGCTGTCTTTTCTAGTTTTCCAGGTTTACCATTTTGCCAGTACCAAGACGTATACCTAAACCTGTGCTCACAAACGTTTTGTGGCTGTTGTTTGTCAAGAAATAGTTATAGCACGTAAATTTCCCTAAAAACATGAATTTCCTAGCCTGCTGCCACAATTACCTGGATAAGCATCAGAAAACGGATAAATAATAATAATAACGTGTACAGTACACTATACACATTTCAAGAGAATTTCACCAACATGGACTTTGGTTCTAAAATGAATTCTGTGACTGACACTGACACAATAGCAGCTTAACTTTTGTATTTTGATGATGGAAACCTGATCAGCCCTCGCTTGTCTCTTAAAGGACAATTCCAGCGCAAAACGAACCTAGGGGTTATTAACAGATGTGTACCTACTCTGTCGCTCTCTGGGACATGTTTTCATGCTAATCGAATGAGTTTGGAGCTTGAAAGACGCTAGCGCGGACCACTGATTAGCTTACAACGCTAGTATTCGGGGCACAGGGAACGTAAAAACAAATCGCTATGTTGTATCACTAAAAATGCATCAAAATATCACATACACTTCAACTGCAGCATAATGAGGGTCCCTAAATGTTAACTGAAGCATTGAGAACTTTGTAAGTGTGCAGACAGCTTTATTAAGATAGATTGATAAAACATCTGTGCGTTTATGTTTCAAATGCCGCCGCCGTCTTGAAACCAGTCATGACTTACAGCTGACGATGCAAACTAAAATCAAACGCAATTTGCTCAATATATCTGAAATAATCGCACTCTGCATAACTTGTCTAGTGTACTTACTCAGTGGATAACTGTCCATCTGGTCCCTCCGGTCTGGTTCGCCGAAAAAGTTTCAAGTTTATCAGAGAGGGGAAATCTTCAGACTGTACAGAACACTGTCTCTTGGGCATCGCGACGCAACAGGTCCCACTCCTTGCAACACAGACGCTCCTGTTCGGTGGCCATAACTTCACAATGTCCGCAGGTACACCACCAGTTTCCCGAAGTACGAGGCTGTGTTGCGGCATTGACTACCGGCCAGTAGCTCTCTCTCTCTCGTAGCCCTTTCACGGAGCTCCCGCAGCTCTTCGTTCAATAAACTGTCTGTACACTTACAACGTTCTCAATGCTTCGGTTAACATGTTGGGACCCTCATTATGTTACCGTTGAAGTTTGGTGATATTTTGAGCCTTTTTAGTGGTATAAATAGCGATTTGTTTTTACGTTCCCTGTGCTAATACTAGCATTTTAAGCTAATCAGCGGTCTTGGGCTTGCGGCTAGCGTCTTTCAAGCTCCAAACTCATTCGATTAGCATGAAAACATGTCCCAGAGAGCGACAGAGTGGGTACACATCTGTTAATAACCCCTAGGTTCATTTTGCGTCCTTTAAGCCTGATCATCTATTGTCCTTTGTGCCATACAGGGACAATACATGCGACTGCAGCTGTGGATACATTAAAGTACACACTTTAAAATGCAACATTGCAACGATTACCATTTGGATCTTATGGGATAAAGGAATAATGTGAATGGTATTATGGAGCTGTGCCATATGTTGCTGTGATGTTGATGCATAATGTTGATTGCGTTATCTTACGGAATTTCCGCCCCTGCATTGCTGGTAATTTACAATGATATGGCCATTATATATATACAGATACATTGCTTTCAGCAAGTGGGGTTTTGAAGCTGCTATAACGGCATTACAGAATGCCTTCATTGGTGTTATATCAATATACAGCTCATACACAACAATTATCAAAGCATATGTGCTATGTTAAAGGTTTTCACCAAAACTGTTTCCTGCTTTAGTTTAGTGTACAACAGCGAGGAGCATTGAAGCTACAGTTGTAACTTTCATAAAAAATAACTTTTTGTCACATTTGCTCAAACTGTCCATGGAAATCCAGAGTTCTCGCAAGAGCACAATTTGAATTTGCTCAGTGAGTCACTCTGGCATTGAGTAATGATGCTCATACAGTGTAAGATTTCCTAGAAACATAAGGTTAATCTAAATAATTAGTTGTATATAATGTTATTGTATATAATCCACTTTCCACTCTGTTCTGTGCCTCTTGTGTTGCCTATTTACTACTAACAGCATGTTCCACGTTTTTTCAACTGATCACTTCAGGTTCATGAAGCTTCATTAAGCTTCATGAAGCTTCAGTTGGCCATCACTACAAAGCACTGGTACCCTGCAGTTTATGTTCAATTGTATTTCCACTGCTGCCACTGCTTTAGTCGTCTTTTAGGTGTGTTACCATTTCATTCAGACTTTGGAGGTCAAATTCAGGCTGCTTTTAGGCATTTTTTAACATACTATGTGATGTTTCCAGGTGGAACATTACCATTATACATCATATCAGGAGTCACTTGTTTTTTTGACGCACACTGTTGCAAACAACAGGGAGTCACTCATTTCAGCTTATGACTGGTTCCTTAGTGTGTGTGGCTTAGGGCTCCTAAAGGACACTTTATGTGTGTTGCGTGGGAGCATATTCTGTGAATACGTGTCTGAAAAGACATTCAGTGACTCCTTGTTATAGACGTATTTACCAGACAGGTTGTAATCAAGCCAACAATTTAGCCAGATAATTGGAAACACTTTATTTGGAGGTAAAAACTGAAAGCAATGTTGGAAATGATCTCATGAAGTCAAAATTGGAAGAGACTTTGAGTCTGTAAACTGTGATGGATGTTTACAATAGATATATAGGTTTGTACAGTCTACCGTTTACCTTTGTTTTCTCTTGCAAGTAAGTTTAGCTATCCTGATCTGACTGCTCTGGCTTCTTGTGCAAAAATAGAGGCCAGCGTTGTTAAAACTCATTTGTAAGTACGTAACATTTCCAGCACCACTTAAACCTTAATGTTCTCAGTATTTCACATTTTCTCTAAAGTGCTTATTTCACTGCTTCAATAAAATTCTTTATTTCTTATTTTGTATTGCTGCATCATTACATTGAATATAAATGACAACTGTTTTTTTAAATAAGTCATGAGACTAATGATTGACCTGTCAAAAGGTCTATGGGTTGAGATCACCTGAATATTGAACGAACAATGGTGATAATAAACACAGGACAAATACTACTATATTGTCCAAAGTGAAATCCAGAGAGATGATGACTAAAGGTATGTGTCCGCTGGCAGACAGCCCCAAGTGAAGCATTTATGCAATCAGGTGCAGCCATCGCAGTTGTGAAGAGTGTAGCCTGTTTTCTTTGCTTGTCAATGGTGATTGAAGATAATTTGATAACTGCTGGTATCAAGCCAACTAGCGTGCAATGCTGGGAAGTGGGCAATCCCTGTCATCAAAAAAACACTAAAGTGGACACGTAACCATAAGAAAGCTGACCCAAGGAAAAATGATTTATTCATAAAAGCAAGAATACAACTGGCAAATATAGAACTTGAACTACAGTACCAGCTGCTGGCTGTGTTCTTGCTTTTATGAATTCATTTTTATGACCAACATTTGTTAAAATGTATGTGGTACTTGGTATTCTAACCATAAACACAGCAGATTTGCATATACGCATGATAAAGATAGCATGCTGTCTTTATGATAATCAGCTGGTCTTTTAGGAAACACTAATGCACATCTATAATTTCTCAGCTCAGTCTATTCTGGTGATGTGAAAGCCAAATGATTAACCTTGAAAGTAATAATCTATAGTTCACAAACAGAGTGTAACCTGTGCTGATGCAAGCCATTACTGTGTTTACTTCTAGCGTTGTGGCACTTTGCATAGTGTTTCTACTAATGGAATTATATAAGCCTCACCACATGGTGATGAGTCTTTTCTGTAGGTTCTGCTGTTTAGTGATCACTGCCCAATGTTTTGTAGATGTTACCTGACTATATGCTGTCTGTGACAAGTCCAATCCAATAGCATTTTTTATTCATATTTGTTATCTTTTACTATGGATGGACAAATGAAGCTTCATGAAGCTTTGTGAACCATTTTCTTTATTTTCTGTGCCCAGTAGATGGCGCTCTTGGTTTAAAGAAAAAGCTCAAGGAATGGTAAATCAGTGTGCTTTTAAAATGGTTCACGAAGCTTCATTAAGCTTCATTTGGCATCGTCATCCAGTAAGCCACTGGGTGAAATACCCGCAAGTTTAACTTGAGTGGCATAGTTCTAATGTTTACTTTCGGTCGTCGAAATGTTAGGTAGCCTTACCTGCAGTTTGTGTTCAACTGTATTGCCACTGCTGCCACTGCTTTAGTCGTCTTTTAGGTGTGTTACCATTTCATTCAGACTGTGGAGGTCAAATTCAGGCTGCTTTTAGGCATTTTTTAACATACTATGTGATGTTTCCAGAGCGGAACATTACCATTATACATCATATCAGGAGTCACTTGTTTTTTTGACGCACACTGTTGCAAACAACAGGGAGTCACTCATTTCAGCTTATGACTGGTTCCTTAGTGTGTGTGGCTTAGGGCTCCTAAAGGACACTTTATGAGTGTTGCGTGGGAGCATATTCTGTTAATACGTGTCTGAAAAGACATTCAGTGACTCCTTGTTATAGGGACGTATTTGCCAAATCTTAAAATATTACTTAATGAAATAAAGTGCAAGGGACAAAACAAATGTGCTTTTGTCTTATGAAAGTCTTAAAGCCTGCCTTTGCTAGTCAACCCACTATGTTTTTACAACTAATGACCTTGTGCTTTTTTTCCCAGTGTAGCAAGATAGAAAGCATGGGTGCCTGTTAGATGTTAAACGAGGAGAATTAGCTGAAAACATGATTTCTTATGACTGCCCAGATACAGTTCTAATACAATTCTAATGTGTCAAGCAAATGACAAACCTATGTTGGATATATTGTTAACCAAGTAAACCCTAAACTGCATTTTGACTTTTCTTCTGAATCTCATGCCTATGGAAGTATTACTTGCACTGAAGCAAGCATAGCACTGCACAGAATAATTTTCTATAATTTTGTTCTTGCAGTAATGTGTATGCAACATGTTATCTCTTTGATGGACTCGCTCCATAGCCCTGATCCTGACAGTAGCACTAATAGAATTCACACCTCTTCTGTAGGTCTTTTATTTCCATACTAATGTGTTGCCATGTCTCATACTGTTTCATGGGTGATACTGACATTACCAAACAGCCCTGACTCACAAAGGGAAAAAAAACAGTCTTGAAATTCTAAATAGTTTTTAAAAATGGAGTCACATGACAACATCTTCATGTTTTTGTGAAACCTTTAAAGGAATTTTATACTGACATTTCTCACTGTTTGGGCTATTGTGAAGCATAAGCTGGTCCCATGATGAACATCTTGTAGATATGAGTGTAGCTCAGCAGGTTAATACAATACTAAAAGATGTAAAAAGAAGCAGAGGGAGTGATAGAACGATTCAGAGGGAGAAACAGAGGAGGAACACATAGAGAGGGGGGAAAAGGAGTTTGGGGAGGTGAAAATGACATGTCTTAATCCATCCAGATTTAAGAGATCTTTTTTTCTTAATCCATCTTTCCAGGTTGATATAGTATTGTGGCCCTTTCACATTTTAATGAATTCTACAAGCCACCAACAGACAGTTTTAACAGGGCTAGATGGCCATTCTCGGTTATCAAAACGTGGCTTTTGTTTTTGTAGCTTTGGCCATTTTTTATATCAGTTATGAGAATATTGTACTCACCAATTTTGTTGCTGGGATCTTAATTTACGGGTCAAGAAACACAAGGAGCCAAACCACCAGACAGGTTGTAATCAAGCCAACAATTTAGCCAGATAATTGGAAACACTTTATTTGGAGGTAAAAACTGAAAGCAATGTTGGAAATGATCTCATGAAGTCAAAATTGGAAGAGACTTTGAGTCTGTAAACTGTGATGGATGTTTACAATAGATATATAGGTTTGTACAGTCTACCGTTTACCTTTGTTTTCTCTTGCAAGTAAGTTTAGCTATCCTGATCTGACTGCTCTGGCTTCTTGTGCAAAAATAGAGGCCAGCATTGTTAAAACTCATTTGTAAGTATGTAACATTTCCAGCACCACTTAAACCTTAATGTTCTCAGTATTTCACATTTTCTCTAAAGTGCTTATTTCACTGCTTCAATAAAATTCTTTATTTCTTATTTTGTATTGCTGCATCATTACATTGAATATAAATGACAACTGTTTTTTTAAATAAGTCATGAGACTAATGATTGACCTGTCAAAAGGTCTATGGGTTGAGATCACCTGAATATTGAACGAACAATGGTGATAATAAACACAGGACAAATACTACTATATTGTCCAAAGTGAAATCCAGAGAGATGATGACTAAAGGTATGTGTCTGCTGGCAGACAGCCCCAAGTGAAGCATTTATGCAATCAGGTGCAACCATCGCAGTTGTGAAGAGTGTAGCCTGTTTTCTTTGCTTGTCAATGGTGATTGAAGATAATTTGATAACTGCTGGTATCAAGCCAACTAGCGTGCAATGCTGGGAAGTGGGCAATCCCTGTCATCAAAAAAACACTAAAGTGGACACGTAACCATAAGAAAGCTGACCCAAGGAAAAATGATTTATTCATAAAAGCAAGAATACAACTGGCAAATACAGAACTTGAACTACAGTACCAGCTGCTGGCTGTGTTCTTGCTTTTATGAATTCATTTTTATGACCAACATTTGTTAAAATGTATGTGGTACTTGGTATTCTAACCATAAACACAGCAGATTTGCATATACGCATGATAAAGATAGCATGCTGTCTTTATGATAATCAGCTGGTCTTTTAGGAAACACTAATGCACATCTATAATTTCTCAGCTCAGTCTATTCTGGTGATGTGAAAGCCAAATGATTAACCTTGAAAGTAATAATCTATAGTTCACAAACAGAGTGTAACCTGTGCTGATGCAAGCCATTACTGTGTTTACTTCTAGCTTTGTGGCACTTTGCATAGTGTTTCTACTAATGGAATTATACAAGCCTCACCACATGGTGATGAGTCTTTTCTGTAGGTTCTGCTGTTTAGTGATCACTGCCCAATGTTTTGTAGATGTTACCTGACTATATGCTGTCTGTGACAAGTTGTTTTTTAAAATAATAAACCAAGTCCAATCCAATAGCATTTTCTATTCACATTTGTTATCTTTTACTATGGATGGACAAATGAAGCTTCATGAAGCTTTGTGAACCATTTTCTTTATTTTCTGTGCCCAGTAGATGGCTTCTTGGTTTAAAGAAAAAGCTCAAGGAATGGTAAATCAGTGTGCTTTTAAAATGGTTCACGAAGCTTCATTAAGCTTCATTTGGCATCGTCATCCAGTAAGCCACTGGGTGAAATACCCACAAGTTTAACTTGAGTGGCATAGTTCTAATGTTTACTTTCGGTCGTCGAGAGAAGATTAAATGTCTGTTGCCTTGGTAACATTACAGAGTTGAAAATTCATGTCTCATAGTATCACAAACTGCTCTTTTGCAGTGTTTTGGCATCTAATAAGCTGGCAAACTAATATATAAATATATACAACTCAAATTGTTTTCCGGATTGTTTGGCATTGTCATTCTGGTACCTGGGCTAACACCAACACCCCACTATTCAAAAAAGACAATGGTAAACAAAAAGGCCAATACTGACGTTTTTCCTGGGATTGTCAGATTTTCTTAAAGTTAAAAAGAAATTCCATTATTAATAATTTGAATTGTCACTTACAAAAACATACACACAGTGGCTTTGACTTAAACATCGATCACATCTTCTCAGTATGTTACCGTTCCTACATTGCATCCAGTACAGATGCTACAATCCAGGCCATTACATTAACTCTGTCCACATAGCAGTATGTAGGGGTGTGTTATGATAAGAGAGAGCATGTCTATACTTGTGTGTCTATCAGTACGAGTGTAATAGCAACAATATATGTATGTATACCATGTTTCCACTGAATAATAGAAACTAATCTTCTACATCTTTTCACTGATCAATATTTGACAAAGCCTGCTTGCTTTCTGTATTCATCACAGCAACTCCCACATCACAAATCATCATTTTTTATCACATGCATTAAAAAAACACTCAATGATTTACCATCACATGCTATATTTAACACAATATTGATACTTATGTAACATTTAAGACATTTACGTCCCCATGCGTGCCTGTAATCATGCATGAGCAAACGTCTAATTGGATTGTGTTTGTATTTCTTGTGAGTTTCATATTTTGAGGGTATACAAGTGGTCTATGATGTAGCACCGCACAAGGTCTAATGGTGGTTTTCTTGTACAAGACATAATACTATATAGATCCAACAGACTGGAGAGTAATCCTTATCAGTTATTAATTAAAGCACATTGACTGTGAAGAACAGATTTTGTCTGTATGTGTGGAAAAAATCATAATAGTGATTACATAGATGATGCCACTGCCACGAATCAACATAATGGTGTGTTTTATTTGACTACTTTAAAAACAGGGTTGGTAATGTTGAAAAGCTAGCAAGATTTGAAAGTAGCATCCCCTCATTCTCTCTTTCACCGGTAAGCAAACACCTAATATTATCATACCGAATGTTTAAAACAAACGTGACTTGTTGTGGTCAAATAAAATGAAACAAAATAAAATAAAATGTTGTTAATCATAACACGAGAGGGGTAGAGGTACGTGCAGCGGGGCAAGGAGGCATTTTATTGGTTCTTTCCAAGCGGACCGTGAGGCAGTGATTGGTGGGCGTTTTTACAGGATTACAGCAGCCACAGATGACATAATTTTTTCGCTCCTTTTTCAGAGCCCATAAGTTATTTATTGCTGTCGGGTGTAAAGACCATTTCAAACAATATTATATATAATATTAAAGCTGCAAGCAGCAATGGACGGGCGTCCCCTGAGCTAAAACAGCAATGCCCTGCTAGCTGATAGCCGTTAGCCCTTAGCTGCTTGCTGCCATCCGGTGAGTGTATTCAGACAGGCTTCTGTGATAATCATCCCAATAACTATGTTGTTGACACGTAAGGGCCCTGTTCATGTGGCACAGACATATTAATTAAGTCTGTTAAGAGGCACAAAGGCACTCTAAAACTTGCCCCGATCATTGCCGTTTTAGCTCAGGGGACACTTGTAGTACGTAGCTGCAGCTTCTCCGTGTTACCTGCACTGATTCGGGTCGGGGGTTTTTCTATCGAAAGTACTCGCATAGCTATAGTGATCAAGATTAACGTAAAAATTGGCCAGAATTCTCCTTTAAATGGGTCACCAGTTATGAAAGGGGGCGTGGCTTAAGCATAGGGGGGCAGAACAAACCATCACCAATGAATAAGGAACTATCTGCTGAGTTCAATGATACCTCACACAAGGGTCTACCTTAAACGGTTAAAATGTTATGAAAGGGGGCGTGGCTTAAGCGTTTACGAAAGGGCGTTCGTTAAAGTACGATGTGGAAATGGCCAAAATCGCACTAATTTCGAACTTTCAATTAAAAATGGCGGACTTCCTGTTGGGTTTAGGGTATGGCTACAATGACGTTTTCTGTGCGGCTTGACATGATACATATGTCTACCAAGTTTCGTGAGTCTACGTTAAACGTACTGCAGAGGCTCAATTTTTTTAATATTGTAGGGGGTGCTAGCAAGCCATTTTTGCGTGCCTATTCCCGAAACCCTTAAAATACGCACATTTTCACCAGACTTGATGTGACCGCCAAATTTGGTGAGTTTTTGAATATGTTAAGCCCCTCAAAAAGGCAATTCATTTGCCGGGAAAAAGAATAATAATTCCTTCAGTTCCAATAGGGCCTTCGCCGCTGTCGGCGCTCAGGCCCTAATATATTCCATATATTAGAAAATAGTTAACAACCCTGCCTTTAAGTGACAGGAATGCAGAGATATGGGAGAGACATTATGTGTGGCCAGGTTTATAATGTAGCACACTGTTGGTGTAGTGTAGTGTGGAGAACCACACTAGGTTGACTGATGACAGCAGTGCTCACATAGACTGTAAAAAAATTGGACGAAGCTTCCAGGCCTGAAAAGTGAAGCCAATCCGTAAGTGCCTTAAACCTGCATTCTATCTCATTTCCAGCAGTCAGCGACTCACTGGTAGCAAAATGAAGTCCATTTCTTTAGAAGTCTATTCTCCCTCCCCCCCTTCAGTTTTTCAAGCAAGTAAATCAGTAATCAGGTAATATTGTGATTGTGCCTGTAAGTTCCCCTTCATTTTCCATTTGACAGTAAGAAAAATACCTTAGTAAGAGGACATTCCAACAAACCGAAGTCAAAACAGACAATGTTAACAAGTCTTTGGTCTACCAGATCAAATTAGAATCACATCTATGGAGTTTTTCCATTCTGTCTGGTCCCAACCCGCACTGCATGACTCGCATGCATGACTGCATGAAAACGTTATTTGGAATAATAACAACCTTCATCACCCTTCCCTGTACCAACAGTCAATCATCAGGAAGAGCCCCTCAGGCATCATGGTGGCCCATTGGTCTAAGACACGTGCACATAAATGCAGCATTTACTGGTTTGAATCTGTCTGATGACCTTTGTCACATGTCATCCTTTCTCACTCCCCACATTTTCTGCCTGCTTTTCATTATTGTATAGTATCAAGTAAAGACAAAAATGTCCCAAAAATTCATAGTTTATTGTACTTTAACAAGGACATTTGTTGCCAAAATAATATTCTTTAGAAAATGCCTTTGTGAGTGCAGCAAGCTGACTCACTAGCCTATGACCTCTTGTACTCAACACAAAACGTCAGTAAATAAAAGTTTTGAATCCAAGGTTCTTTGTTTGTACTTATGAATTTCAAAACATAAAATATAAAAACTTAGGATCTTTACTTTTTTTTACAAATTAACTGTGGTTCCGTGTAGGTCAAAAGACTGGAGCCAAAGTCCAGTGGCTTCTGGCTGTTTCGCAGGGTTAAATTTATTTCATACTAAATCTAACAGCCAATCAAATTACATTATTCTTGATCACTGGTCAAATGTTTACATTCCAATTTCTACGTTCCATTGTTCCAACACAAGTTTTCTCAGGTCTTACAAAATAAACTCAAAATATTATTACTTCCATAGAAATGACTTCAACAGCCTTCATGAAGTCCCAATACTGGCACAAATGGTGTTCATCCTGATTTATCAGCAAACACATAGTAAAAGCACTGTTAGTGGGACCCCTTCCGCCAAATATCATCACACTCACCTGCTCCTGACTAACTACTGCACGCCCCAGCATCCCACCCACCTTAAAGGGGTGATAGAGTACTTGTATAGGGTATTTCACACTGTTCCTTAAGGTCTCCTAATAGGGTATGTAACATTGGTTGGGCTGAAAATGGCCCGAGTGCTATTTTATGGGTCCTAATGAAGCCCTGTGAATTGGCCTTAGAATGAACAACATGTTTTCTGCCTCATATGGTATGCTCATGAATATTTAGATGAGCTGCACGCTGATTGGTTGCACACACACACACACACACACACACACACACACACACACACACACACACACAGGCACACATAGACAGCGCTGCGCATGCACACACACACACACACACAGAGGCACACATAGACAGCGCTGGGCTTAGCGGATAGAGGTGGTACTGCACCCCATGGCCCAGAAAGACTTTTCACATAGACTTTGCATGGCGAAAGAAACGTCTATATTTCAGCGGATCATTTGTTTCGGGGTATATCAACTTACCAGCCCGAACAATTAAAGGGTCCTTGTTTAAAACGTCACGTTTTTAACATTTTTAACATTCACTATGTTCACAGCGAATCCAGAATTATTAAATTAGGCATGATGAACGCTCATAATGGACGCGATGCAGAGCCGTGGGACTGCGCCCGCCCGCTCACATGACTGTTCTCCCGAGGTCATGTAGCTAGCTGTAATAATGTAGCTAATATAGCTAATTGTTGTAATTCACTATGTGTTCTATTAATACGTCCATGGTATTATCTTATGAAGTTATGATACATCCGAGGGATGTATGTATGCTGTAAAGCCTTTTAGCTACGTGGATGTTAAGTCATTAGCATTTCCCAAACTGGCGGGCTATCGGCTAGCTAGCTAGTTGCTAACATCAGGGGTAGCTAGCATGGCTGTATTAAGATATATAGCTACATAGCTAGCTATATGCCTACATAACGTTACTACAGACATAGTGTTTACATCGCCTTGGTTCTCTCTTATGATACATCCGAGGGCTGTATGCTGTAAAGCTTGTAACGTGGATGAGAGCTGAAGCCATGGATGAGCTTTGTTCACAAAACTGCAGGCTAACTGCAGTTTTGTGAACAAAGCTCGTTAGTAGCTCGTTAGTAGCGCAGTTAGCAGCTAGTTAGCTAGCTAGTAGCACGACATAATTATTAAATCTCCTTGGTTGTCTAGCTAAATACATCTATCGTTTATTTAGCTAAGCATGTAAACGATCGGAAACAACGAAAACACAATGTTTAACGTTAGTGAATATTTTAGACAATGAAAACGGCGAGTTCATGAGTTCGCTACTTGTAAGAAACACGAGAGATAAGCTGATGAACGAGCATGTTGCTACCGGTTGCTAAGGTAACACAAACAAATTGTTGCTAGTGCACATGTCCATCGTGACGTCATGGGCCAACAATGCGGAAGATCCGAGCTCCATGTTTGCTTTATGCGCTTTTGAGCACTCTCATTGGAATGTACGGGGCTTCCCGCCAAACACTGTATCCAGTTCTCTTAATACATCCATGCGCTGCACACACACACACACACACACAATCCCTGTTTTTCTACGCAGCAGCTGAGCTTTTGCACTGTAACGTTCCAAACTACACACACAACCAGACACGCCCAGCTGCCGCTGGCTTCAAACTTCATTTCGGCCTGAGACATAAACTCATCAACTAATGTTACTGTACAAAGCACTAGATACAGAGTTGCGCTAGTTTATTCATCCTCCAGTGTGTCGCGCACACACACACACACACACCCATGCTTTTGACACTGTGTTCCCCGAGGATCCATGTTGGGAAAAAAAAGTTAACGTACTGTGAACCGCTAGGCAGCTCCTGCGCACCACCCACTGCGTCCACTGCGCCGCTGCATTAAATCCACGTTGTCCAATGTCTACTCCTAAACACTTTTTTTCTGGGCCAGTATTCCGTATCTTCTGAGAGCGCTCCAGCCAGCTCGCAGCAGGGTCTGAAGGTGTACAGTCCGGGAAGCAAGCCAGCGATCCGTGCAGGCACTGGCCTCTCCCACGTCATACTGTGGAGCTTCTGACGTCCGAAACAGTCGTACTAAATTTGCAATTAGCCATCAATTTTTGTAAAATGGCCCATATTTGAGCTCTATATAGTTGATTTCTCGCATAAAAAACGTCTCAGAAGTGAATTTAGTAATGAAATATCAGACGAACAATGTATAACATTTCTGAGATCTGCGCGAGATAGATTCACAAGACAATTTGATCCCAGATCAGTGGGCTATGTATATGTTAGATTCTATGTATGTCCTATTTACCCACCGAACTGTCGTTATTCAACTATGACAAGGTAAACTCGGTTTTGCATTCTATCACCCCTTTAATGGCCCCGGAGTCGCACGTGGTCGCTCAGGCGCGCGCACGGTACTATAAACAAAACAATAGTTGGAGAGTCGTCACCCAGCGGAGCATGGCGAGTTTGAGCTCAAAGCGAAGAGTGAGAAAATAAGGCTGAAAAGGCCAGATAGTAACACAAGCCATCTTTATGGTGGCTATTGTTAACTGTTATCGCAGCATGATGCTCACTTAAACGCCGTAGAGACCACCCACCCGTCTGGGGAGTGTTTCCACTGTCATTTCCACGCTTCCTATTCATTTCTATAGGAGCAGCCATGCAATGCATTCTGGTAGCCTTGCGGGGACTTTGGAGAAGCAGGGCTTCTACCTCTTAAAAAGGTAGAAGCCATCATGGTCTGTTTTGAAATCCTGGAATAGACAGCCAAGTTTTCTTTGCTTGTCAGTGGCTACAGAACCAGCGGTCGGAGCAGAGGAGAGTAGCGAAGATATCAAGTGAATACACAGCACATGTATAAGAACAGTACAGCAGAGTTTGCAGTTTACAGTTTTGTGCACTGTAAGCTGTAGCAGGAAAAGTTAACAACACCCGTTTTCTGCCCATTCTTGACTTCGAATGTGACGCACCAAAAGAAAAAATCTAAACGCATACTCGTCTACTTGCAATGGGAAAGGAGTATATCTATCTTTAGCAGGTTTTCCAGTTCAAAAACTCGCATATATGGACTAATTTGTGGTAGGAAAAGGGTATAAGAAACAAGAATGACTTGTGATTCTTATTGAAAGGTCTACTACACGACACACCATTGTATAGCCGGTTACACTGCCACCTTGTGGAGATCCCAATACACTACAAACAGGCAAACTGGCCAATACACAGCTATATCAGTGGCTATAACTAAACAAAACAACACAAAACTTATTGGCATAGGCCCTGAATCGGCAGATATTGCTCATGATCGAAAATCAGTATCGTAGGCTAAAAACGTGATCAGGACATTTCTAATGAGTGCACATGTCTGTCCAAAAACTAGCCAGGAGTTCCTAAAGTAACCCAAATCTAACAAATAAAGCACCAATTTACCACCTCAATTTCTAAATATCATGAAGAAATGCTTAACTTATTCTGTAGTGGCCTATTCCTAAAAAGATATATTAAACTCCTTGAGTACAGGTACTGTAAAAAAAAATGTGTGAGTATAGACTGTATAAAGATTGACGACATTACAGCTCCCCAAAAGTAGTGATGGCCAAATGGAGCTTCATGAAGCTTTGTTTGTTCATTTTCTGAGCTCACTAGATGGTGCTCTTGGTTAAAAGAAAAAGGCTCAAGGAATTGCAATTCAGTGTGCTTTCTACCCTTTGTTAAACAGAGCGTGCCATCTAGTGGGCTCAGAAAGTAAAGAAAATTGTTCATGAAGCTTCATGAAGCTTTATTTGGCCATCGCTACCCAATTTTTCTGATATTTTTTTGTTTTAATTAGTTATTTGATGCAATAAAAAGGAGCTGTAACATCATGATTGACAGCTGTGATTGTGCTTGCAATTGAGTCTGACTCGTGCATGGGTGGGACCTTGATACTCCACACTGCAATCACTACTGCGCAGACTCTGGCTCCAAATGATGTCACCAGCACAAGATTGCAGCATCCATATTAACAATTTCTTGGCTTTTTTATAGTGGGAGAAAGTGGAGACACGCCACCATCTTTATTTACCGTCTGTGGTGCAGATCCAGAACAACTACAGTTGTAAAACTGATGAAAATACAATGCTTCTTTGAAGTTGTTAGTATTAGACAAACATAAAGCATATTGCAAAATGCTCTTCATTTACTCTTTCACAGAATACTGAACATACAATTTGCAACATCAGTCTTTGTATTCTTCTCCGGGAACCATCACCTTATCGTGGTGGAGAGGTTTGTGTGTCCCTATGAACCTGAGGGCTGTGTTGTCTGGAGCTTTGTGCTCCTGGTAGGGTCTCCCAAGGCAAAGTGGTCTCAGGTGAGGGGCCAGACAAAGAATGGTTCAAAAATCCTATGAAACATCGAGGAAGGGATGAAGTGACCCTGCCCGGAGGAAGCCTGGGGCCCCCGTCTGGAGCCAGGCCCAGATGGAGGGCTCGTCAGCGAGCGTCTGGTGGCCGGGTTTGCCACGGAGCCCGGCCGGGCACAGCCCGAAAAAGCTACGTGGCGGACATCTCTCCATCCCATGGGCCCACCACCTGTGGGAGGAACCGCTGGGGTCGGGTGCGCTGCCACATGGGTGGCAGTGAAGGTCAGGGGCCTCGAACATAGGGATGCTCATAAGTGTACTTGGTACCAGAGGACCCTAGGCCAAAGGTCAATGATCGATTTTATAATCGTTTCATCTGATCTGAGGCCGTATGTTTTGGACACTCGGGTGAAGAGAGGGGCAGAGCTGTCAACCGATCACCATCTGGTGGTGAGTTGGGTCAGGGGGTGGGGGAAGACTCTGGACAGATCTGGTAAGCCCAAACGGGTAGTGCGGGTAAATTGGGAACGTCTGGAGGAGGCCCCTGTCCGACAGACTTTCAACTCACACCTCCGGCAGAGCTTTTCGTGCATCCCTGTGGAGGCTGGGGGCATTGAACCCGAGTGGACAATGTTCAAAGTTTCCATTGCTGAAGCTGCGGTGAGGAGCTGTGGTCTTAGGGTCTTAGGTGCCTCAAGGGGCGGTAACCCACGAACACCGTGGTGGACACCGGTGGTCAGGGAAGCCGTCCGACTGAAGAAGGAGTCTTTCCGGGATATGTTATCCCAGACGACTCCGGAGGCAGTTGCAAGGTACCGAAGGGCCCGAAGGGCTGCAGCCTCTGCCGTGAAAGAGGCAAAGCAGCGCGTGTGGGAGAAGTTTGGAGAAGACATGGAGAAGGACTTTCGGTCGGCACCAAGGTACTTCTGGAAAACCGTTCACCACCTCAGGAGGGGGAAGCGGTGAACCATCCAAGCTGTGTACAGTAAGGATGGGACGCTGTTGACCTCAACCAAGGAGGTAATAGGGCGGTGGAAGGAGCACTTTGAGGAACTCCTAAATGGTAGAGGCAGAGCTGGAGGATGAGGGGGGATTGGCATCAATTTCCCTGGTGGAGGTTGCTGAGGTAGTTAAACAACTCCACAGTGGCAAAGCCCCAGGAATTGATGAGATCCGTCCAGAAATGCTTAAAGCTCTGGGTGTGGAGGGGTTGTCTTGGTTGACACGCCTCTTCAACATTGCGTGGAAGTCTGGGACGGTGCCTAAGGAGTGGCAGACCGGGGTGGTGGTTCCCCTTTTTTAAAAAAGGGGGGACCAGAGGGTGTGTGCCAATTACAGGGGGTATCACACTTCTCAGCCTCCCGGTAAAGTCTACTCAAGGTGCTGGAAAGGAGGGTTCGGTCGATAGTCGAATCTCAGGTTGAAGAGGAACAATGCGGATTCCGTCCTGGTCGTGGAACAACGGACCAGATCTTTACTCTGCAAGGATCCTGGAGGGGAGCCTGGGAGTATGCCCAACCAGTCTACATGTGTTTTGTGGATCTGGAGAAGGCGTATGACCGGGTGCCCCGGGAGATATTGTGGGAGGTGCTGCGGGAGTACGGGGTGAGGGGGTCCCTTCTCAGGGCCATCCAATCTCTGTACGACCAAAGCGAGAGCTGTGTCCGGGTTCTCGGCAGTAAGTCGGACTTGTTTCAGGTGAGAGTTGGCCTCCGCCAGGGCTGCGCTTTGTCACCAATCCTGTTTGTAGTATTTATGGACAGGATATCGAGGCGTAGTCGGGGTGGAGAGGGGTTGCAGTTCGGTGGGCTGGGGATCTCATCGCTGCTTTTTGCAGATGATGTGGTCCTGATGGCATCATCGGCCTGTGACCTTCAGCACTCACTGGATCGGTTCGCAGCCGAGTGTGAAGCGGCTGGGATGAGGATCAGCACCTCTAAATCGGAGGCCATGGTTCTCAGCAGGAAACCGATGGAGTGCCTTCTCCAGGTAGGGAATGAGTCCTTACCCCAAGTGAAGGAGTTCAAGTACCTTGCGGTCTTGTTCGCGAGTGAGGGGACAATGGAGGCGGGAGATTGGTCGGAGAATCGGCACAGCAGGTGCGGTATTACATTCAATTTATCGCACCGTTAGACTGAAAAGAGAGCTGAGCCAGAAGGCAAAGCTCTCAATCTACCGGTCAGTTTTTGTTCCTACCCTCACCTATGGTCATGAAGGCTGGGTCATGACCGAAAGAACAAGATCCAGGGTACAAGCGGCCAAAATGGGTTTCCTCAGGAGGGTAGCTGGCGTCTCCCTTAGAGATAGGGTGAGAAGCTCAGTTATCCGTGAGGAGCTCGGAGTAGAGCCGCTGCTCCTTTGCGTCGAAAGGAGCCAGTTGAGGTGGTTCGGGCATCTGGTAAGGATGCCCCCTGGGCGCCTCCCTAGGGAGGTGTTCCAGGCACGTCCAGCTGGGAGGAGGCCTCGGGGGAGACCCAGGACTAGGTGAAGGGATTATATCTCTAACCTGGCCTGGGAACACCTCGGGATCCCCCAGTCGGAGCTGGTTAATGTGGCCCGGGAAAGGGAAGTTTGGGGTCCCCTGCTGGAGCTGCAACCCCCACGACCCGACCCCGGATAAGCGGATGAAGATGGATGGATGGAGTCTTTGTAATTTATTAAAATGTAGGTTTTTTTTTTTACCATTCCATATAAATAACATTGTTATCCTATCGAACCATTTAAAATATGACGAACCTCCAGGGGAAGAGATTGGATAATTCATCTTGGGAATACAAACATAACATTGACCTTCCCAGCTATTGAGAGATTGAGAGTCTCCCATCCATTAAAATCACAAGAGAATTTATTCAATAATGGATCCAAATTAACTTTGACACGGTCTCTGATACCGAGGTATATGATACCTTGTTTGGGCCACTGAAATGCACCTGATTGGAATGTACAGGGCCTTCTTGATAAAACTTAATGTGGATGCATTGGGCTATTAAAATAGCTGAGTTGAGACTATGTGTTCTCTTCTTGGGTTATTTTTCACTGAGAGCACGCTATGCCCCAGGGCCAGAATTGCAGAGCTGAAATGACTCTGGAGTGCACATTGTTTTGAAGAGAAGTAGCGTTTCATTTCTTTATAAATGCATTTAATCTTATGTTGTGTTTTTTTAAGTTTTATATCTGGAGTTTCAAGTGCATGAACCCAAACGAATCAATCTGATGGATGGGGATAAAAAGGGAGTAGATTAGACCAGAAAGCTGCAGTTGTATTATATTGTCCTAAGTATTTTATGTACTTATCTTTGATTAGTTTTGTCTTTGCTGGGATACAAATGCAAATTCTATCAGCTTCCAGCAAGCGGACATGTTGTGACATAAAAGGCTGTGCGACAAAGGAAAAAGTAAACTTCAAAGATCCAATTAAAGTCTATCATGTTTCTAACTGATGAATTAATTGTTTCATTAGAGCTGTGCTCTACTGCTGTGAGTCTCTGGCTCCGAGGTGAAGGAGGATAAATACGGCTGTGATCGGCTCAAATTTACTTTTACAAAGCTAAAAGTATTCCTTCTAATGAGTGCGGTGAAAATGAGAAGCCTGCTGCCTCCGAACACAGAGGCGAATGGGATTAGGATTTTGCTTTAGTGCAAGTTTCAACTCCTTTTGAAAAGCAAATAATTGGATAACAGCTGGTGGTGGAACACAACAGTATGGTGTATGAAAGTAAAACTAGAAAAAAAGAGAAATGTCTTTGATTGTGCCATTTAGCATCCCGTTGTTTAGATTTTCTGTTTTTTTTTTTTTACTTCTATCGTGAATGAATGCAGTTCACGCCCTGATTTTAGGAGCATTTTATTTGTGCTGTAAAACTTGGTTACCTCATTAATTACTTAATTATTTCTGTTAACAAAGGTTACTTTATTTGCTTTGCTGTCTTGTTTTTGTCATGGGAAAAAGGTATTTAAATATTTTTCTTAATAGTTTTCATTGACAAATACCAACATCTAGAAGATTTGTATTTTTTTGTCAAGGAAAATACAATATACCAGAAAAGAGAGAGGCAAAAGAGGAAAGACACAACAAGTGGATGAATGATGCAGACACACTGCCGTTCATGAATCATTGAGACAGATGAAGACAAAGATGAACACACAGCGACAAAGGCAGCACCACATCTGTTATTAGAAGTGCAGCTGGACAGCAGATTGAAGGTATAATAATACAGTCCAGCAGTTCTGACACCAGAGTGCCTCAATCACATCCATCCACTACAGGACACATGCACACACCTAAACAGTGTGTATCCCCTTTCCTCCAGTTGAAACAACATGACAGCAGTGTTCTCTGCATGAGTGGGCAGCGTGTGGATGTGACATTTCACACTTCTCTCCAACCAGCCACAGCAAAGACATGTCACAGCACAGTAGATGGCTGGCTGTAGACACACACACACACACATATTTATTGACAAGCCCACTATGGAGGCTTTGCAGTTGCATCACAGTGTCCTAGCAACCACAGCATGGCAGTGAGCAAATGAACAGAACAAGGAAAAGGTAGATGAGACTGTTGATGTACAGATGCCAATCACTTCGTACATTTTCTTAGTAAAAGTGATAAATCTGGTAAGGAGGTCAATTAGTTTCTAAATCCAGGGTGTGCCACTGGAGAGAAACTAAAAGTCATAGAAGTGGTTGAGGATGAAAATGGAGAAAAAAAGGAGGAATGTGGCTCAGCAGCGACTACAAGTACTTGAAATCCTGGTTCAGGAAAAAAAGAGAAATGATGCACTTGAACTTAAAGCAGCTGTACTGAACTACTCTCGGCCAGCTCAACAGGTTGGGTTGAGGAGCTCGGGAGTTGTGCTACTGTCATGTTCTTTAATTTCAAAGTACACCAGGTTTTTTAAATAATAATAATGTAATCACATTTGTCATCTCACTTATTAATATGTAGTAAAAAAGTAAAATTCCACAGAAACCAATGTAAACTTTTATTTCCACTTTAGCTCTTATTCCATTTCTTTACGGTCTGTCCTCCTTCTATTATCCTTCACTCTATTTTCCTATTTCTCCTCTTATTCCATTAATCTCATTTCTTTCTATAAACTCCTGCTTCAACCATCCCTCTGTCTTGTCCATAGTATTTATATGTCAAGCCACACTATTTACTGTACTCAAACCATGACTAATGCTAGCCCAGCACCTGCCTGCCATAATTGCCCTCCCCATCAATCCCAACCCCTCACATTTCAGTGAGCTCTCCTGCTCATGTTCCGCAAAGCAAATAACTTCCATGTTCTTTTCTGACAGTATCTCTGATAATTGACAGTGAGCCACAAAGCGAACATTGGGAGAACAATTCAAACAGACTGAGCAGGGAGGATGATAGATAAGGGAAAAGGATTACAGATCGTACTAACACTGAGGCAAATCTGAGGATAATATCCCCTGTGTCAGATGTACATTTGTCAAATCCTTCACAAGTCCAATCTTTGGATGGCAGTTTTTAGTTCATACAGTTCATTGTAATACATCACTGTGAGTTGTTACTTAATTAAAGTAAATAATACTGACGCTTTTCCAGCAAAGAGGTTGTGCATGCAATGGGAGGAAAGCTATTCACAATTCAGGTTTCTAATTCTCTGAGCAAAAATTCACCTCCTTTGTATTGGGGTGCAGGCAAGAAAATCTTGAAAAACTTGTAAACTGACCTTTTAACATACTGTACTGTGTTTGAAATGTCCTCAAACATTCCCATTAAGAAAAAAAAAGAAAGTATATGTTAACAATTTCCAGCCTCCTTACACCTCAGAATCATTTCTCAGACATCCTACTGTGAACAAAATGGCAAAAAGCTTGTAAAATCATACAACTGGACAAAAGCTTCCGACACCATTATACCTCACAAAACGGTTTAACCCCTTACTATGTATGTTTCAGGACAGTAATTGTGGCTCTGTGTAACTCCTTCAGTCCTCCGATGGCACATCTTCCAGGAAGCCAAGGTGACACTGAGTTATTTAGTGGCCAGTTTTCTTTTATAGAGCACAGTGACACACCCATCAAGTCTACAACAGTGAGTGTGATAACAGTCATCATTTCGCCAGATCATGTGGACACAAGGCTGGCACACTAGGTCACACTTACACAACTGTACTCAGCGAGCTTCAAAATAACTGCAGACAGCGAGTGATCATGTCTTACGGCACAGAGTGACACAGTGCTGAAGAAAATGCTCAGACCTGACAGTAAAGATTCCTTCCACAGCTCCACAAATGTTCAGTGCAGGTCTGAGCAGATTCAAACCAACCTGGCCAAACAGGACCTACATTTCTAACCAGGGATAGCGTGGGGAAAATAAAGGAAATGCTTCACGAAGCTTCATTAAGCTTCATTTGTCCATCACTCTATTAGCTCATAGATCAAATTTAGCAAAACGGATACGACAACAAGCAGAAATAAAAACACACATGGGTGCAGGAAGTAGATGGGCCAACAGGCCATTGGCCTCTCCACTTCACGGCCCTGTCCCACTTTTTTTTTTTGCAAATCCATGCATCCCTGCAAATGCTCCTTTATTGTAAACATAAATAAATATACACTATAATATCGTAATTTTGCAAAAACAAATTTGCTCGAAGGGAGTCTCACCCTGGGTGTAATTCAAAGTACAACCACCCCTGCCCCTCATACAGTGCTAGACTAAGCATTGTGTTAACTTAGCTATTTTATGTTCCGAAATACAAATGTTACTTTTGTTAATGCTAGTTTGTACTGTGTCTGTTCAGAACATGGTGGTTTAGGTTGGTGATTTTTGTGCTGGTTTATAGTTTTAGCCGTTAGTGAGGTGGCTGTTACATTTCTTTAGACCAGCTGCAAATTTTACGTACAGATATTTGGCTCCCCCACTTCTCAGTTGAATCCAGTGCCCTTGGTGTCATATTTGGTCTGATCACAGTGGAAGAAGTGGCCATTTAGTACTTCTGACAGATTAACTGGAGACACTGCTTGAAGATATGAGAAGAGCTCCTACTTCAGTTTTTAGTGTCTTGCTAAAAGCTTCTGCAGTTGTCCAGCTTTAATGGTCTACTTTAGGTAAGTTCACTGTGTCTACCTGCACATATATCCCATATTCTAGAGGGTTTTAAACTAAGATGATTAATATACGTTTGTTTTAAAATAAAAGAATAGTACACTTTGGCTTTATTGTTATGGCTGTCTTGTTTCAGTTGGTTTGACATTGAACCAGACTTGTTCAACAGGTTCAACTGAGATTATTAGCATTAATGCGCTGCTCTCAAGACAAATGAACAATCACTGCAAAGCCCTTGCCACCCCTAACACCCAACCCGATAGAGTGAGACTTGTGGCAGCTTGTCAGACAGCCTCCCCCACAGTCTAGAGGTACCACTGGAGATAGTGTAGGTGGGGGGAGTGTGTGTGTGTGTGTGTGTTTCCTCAATACCTTCAGGTCCGTGGTGCCCCCGAAGGAACAAGTGCAATGTGTGTGTGTGTGTGTGTGTGTGTGTGTGTGTGTGTGTGTGTGTGAGAGAGTGTGTGTGTGTGTAGTTTGTGTAGCGTGTGTTTGCTCTCGCATGGATGACTGAGGGCAATCAAGAGTAAATGTGTGAGCGTGAATTTCTTGCTCTGATGGGAATTTCTCAGCTTGCCATCCGATGGTTAGTCTGGCTCTCTTTCTGGATACCTGTGAATTGGCAGTGAATTGCTTGAAATAAACCAAATATTTTTCTACACCAATCCATCTTTCATGCTGCGCTGGTTTGATGGAGCTTGGATGCTTTATTATTATATGGGCCAAGAGACACAGGTCAAGTGGAATCCTATACTTTTGAGTATTCTGTATTTTGTCCTTCAGACCCCTGTATGTCAGATGATGGCTTTTTCTACCAGAGGAAAATAATTTGCTTCTATCATAGGAAAAAAGATTAAAAAAAGAAAAAGAAAATAGAAAATAACAACCCAGATCACTGAAAAAAAAGTTGACTTCATGACACTTTGAATGAATGAAAGTGCACTTATTTGCATAATGAAATAGAATGTTTAAAAAAAAAAAAAAAAAAAAAAGAACAACAACAAACAACAAAAATAAATAAATAAGTTAGGGGAAATAAAAAGAGAAAATAATGCAGAACTAAATAAATAAATAAATACATGAAAACAATTAAAAATAACTTTAAAATAAAAAAATAAAAAAATAAAAAAAATAGATACATTTACGAGTTAATAAAATAATAATTCAATAAAAGGGAAATGAAATCGGAAAGTAAAATAATACAATGTTAAATAAAGAAGCAAATTAAAACGGATCATGTTATCAATTCATATCAATTCATATAATATATCATTTATTTATCAAGTCATTCATATAGTTTTAAATGTTGGCAGCATTCATTCTCCATTGGTAAAAAATAAATAAATAGATTCCAACCTGGGGGTTTGTTTACATCCTACTTGATTGTCTGGCTGCTAATGATTCTCGCCCTTTGTGACATTGTTTTAGCGATGTAGTCATTAGTTTGGTGAGTACAATGATATTATTTCATAAGAACCAATGCCCAGGGGTACAGAAATAATACCGATAGAAATATAGTAATATAGAAATAAAGTTATAATAAACTACAGTTTTTCTTTAGAATACAAGACTTCTGAAATTGGTTTACAGAAAACCATGAAAACAAAAACAACAAGCGAAAGTAATGTACACCCAAAAGTTTCAAATAGGAGGATATGTACTGTAGTCCCCACAAGAGATACAAGATCGACTTTCCAAAGCCCACTGAGGAAAATATCCTGCGCTATTTTGTTTGAAAAAGCCAAGGACAGGGCGCCTGGGTAGCTCACCTGGTAGACCGCGTGCCCATATATAGAGGTTTACTCCTTGACGCAGCGGCCGTGGGTTCGACACAGACCTGCGGCCCTTTGCTGCATGTCGTTCCCCCTCTCTCTCCCCTTTCATGTCTTCAGCTGTCCTATAAAAATAAAGGCCTAAAATGCACAAAAATTATCTTAAAAAAGAAAATGCCAAGGACAGACAAAGCTACCACTTTGGTGTTTAAATCTATTTTGGAAGTGGCTCAAATCTGCTCTACAATTCCAGTATATGATCTCTGATACAGTAATATAACAATGCTAATCCACAGCATGAACATTGTAGATACTGTGACTGCATTACGAAGGCTTTTAAAAAATTAAACAAGGCATGCATGTTTGCATTAGTTTGATATGACAGATTAAAGTTAAAGGAAGTTTTATGTCTTTCAGTTAGTACTGTTACAACTATATTCAATGATACTTCAGGCATTTATAAATCTATATATATATATATATATATATATCAAAACGACAGTTAAGCAAAATGTAATAGAGTTGTTTTACATTATTCAACAACTCTGAACTTGAGAAATAGCATTTAGTCGTTGTGAAAGCCAGCTTAATCAAGGAGAGTGTATGCAGGTT
The DNA here is from genome assembly GCF_031162955.1 of Sander vitreus. Lineage (NCBI taxonomy): Eukaryota > Metazoa > Chordata > Actinopteri > Perciformes > Percidae > Sander > Sander vitreus. The sequence continues at coordinate 28,849,891 of NC_135864.1, read as the reverse complement.
GCCTGATTAGGTCCTGAGGGGCTGGGCACTCCTAAGGTGTAGAACAATAGGTAAGATAGTTCTGCTGTGAATGACATTTTTATAATATTTAGGGTGCATATTGTGGTCGGTGCGCGTATATGTATAAATAGTAATGTCAGCAGTAACTGATGTATCTAATTGTTATGATATTTTCAGAAACAAAGTGTTAATGTTGCTTTCTCAGGTTAGGTCACCCCTATAATCACCTGGGCATGTGGTAGGGTCCTATTTGGGAAGTCTGAGATAAAAGAGCTTCAGGAAAAGGGAGAGAGAGAGAGAGAGAGAGAGAAAAAAAAACTTGGCAGCTTGCTGTGAGTTTGTTGTTAGCAGTTATTTTGACTCAGTTAAATTTAGTTTTTGTATCTATCTGGATTCACTTTGTGCCCATTGTTTGAGGTTTGTGTGGAAAAAAGACTTTTGTACCTTCAATGGTGCTAGGCATGCTGGCTGTAGCATCTTCCAAACAGCTGTCATCTTTGGACATTCGCACATAACCACTTCAGGTGTTAAGCAAGAATGTGAAATGCAAACTCTACCAGTGATAAGTGAGTCTGTGGGTGAAAACCATAGACAGTATATAATGGACCAACTGATCCTGTTGCTCTGGACGGAGAGCAGTGAAGGATATTAGAAGCACTTTTCCAGTGAGTGCTGAGCATTACTGCGCAGCCTCCAACTGAGAGAGACAACGTAAATGTGACGTGAGCAACCTGTCTGAAAGTTGTAAGTCTTCTGGTAGCTGTGCCAAGAGAAATCTCAATCATTCCCAAGCTTGCAGAGACTGAGAGCGTAGGTATATGTAAGGAGATAACATGGACACAGGCTAATTATTGCTAACTAAAATGCTAGTTAACATTAGTAATTAAACTTAAACAGCTAATGTAAGTCCAAACTGCCTGCGAGCTTCTCCTGTACTATACGGTAATTCCTCTACTATGCGACAGTAAGTCGCGTGGTTATGACACAATCGTTAGCCTATTTTTATAAAAACGTCTGCTACGGAGCCATAACGTGAGATACAAGGTAATGGAGCCTTTTATACATTGTCGTGTTTCTTTAGAAATAAACAATGGACAAAAAGTCTTTAAACGCTTCAGATGTAAAGTTATTCGCTGTGAAAGTGGAGTCAAAATGAATGTCAGTCAATGGAATGCTAACGTCGGGTGATCGTTTGGTAGCATCAAAATGGCGCCATAGGAGGTTCGAGCTCTGAAGCGAAGCTTACCCCCTTGGTGAAAACGGCTCGAGTATCAGGAGGATCTGAAGTCAGTTTTGGTGTACAGAAGGCGCCATTTTTTTGGGAACATTTTTGTTGGCTACAACTGCCAATGTTGGCTGCCCATGTGTCAACAAAGACCTAGCATGTTTCGAGTGGGCAGAAGAGCATTAAAACTGGTCAACCGGTAGCATTTTACTGCAAAACTTGGTACTCCAACTGCTGACATCTATTTTGTTCCCCAGGTGTAAATTATAGCCAATAGCTAAAATCAAAACCAGCTAGGCTCTGCATCTTAAGGACCTAGATGACATCAGTGTGGGATACTGTCTAGTGATGGCCAAATAAAGCTTCATGAAGCTTCGTAAACCACTTTCTTTATTTTCTGAGCCCACTAGATGGTGCTTTTGGTTTAGAGTAATACATAAAATTGTGTGCATCTTTTATTTTAACTCATGAAAAATGTGAGCAAAAACAAAAGTGCTGCATTTACATTTTCGTTCAGTGTATGTGAACATTTTAATTCTTCCTTGAAAAGGGTGAATTATAGACTGGGAATTCAATAAAACAAGGCTTTAGTTTGTGTGTAAAATGTCTTCAGACACATTTTTCTAAGCAAAGCGACCCCAGTGAGGTGAAGAATGCTTGCCTTGAAGCTCTAATACTTTATTACTGAAAATTTTGCAAGGATGTCCTTTGAAATGTCATAATGGAGCTGCTGCTTTGTTTTCGTCCACTTGTGTCCTGCCCCGCAGCATATCCTTTAACGTTGTGCAATCTCCTTATTTTTCAGTGGGGCTCTTGGTTTATTTGTGACTTTTATTAGTTTTTGTGGAGTCAGTGTTGGAGGATAAAAACATGGTGCTGGCTGTCTTCATAAAGGAAGAAAACACTCAGCATTTATGATAAAGGTATGGCTGTCTGTCTATATTGATTGTTCCTTAAATTCCATGAAGAGTAAAGCTGAAGAGAGAGAAATTAGAACGACAGGAAGCGATAAAGAAAAAAAAGGCAGAAAGAAAGAAGGATAGCCAAAAAGGAAAATATTCAAGAAAAAAGGAAAAAGAGGAAGGAAGGGGGGAAAAAAGAAAAGAAAATGAGATATTAAAGTTAAGATGAAAGTCGACAGCTGGAAGTAAGAAAAATGGGTTGCAGAGAGGTTTTTCCACGTCTATCACTGCCACAACGGAAAGCTATTCATGTTATTTGATCTCAAAAATAGCGATCAGATTCAGTCAGTGAAAGGACCCCAAAGTAATAATACACAGGAGACAACACAAGTAAAAAAAACATGTTTTATGAAGTCCCGTTTCATGGCTTTGAATTGTGCCCATCTAAATATAACTGACATTTGTGCACTCACCAAAGGGAAAGAAAAAGTAGGAGAAAAAAAAGAATTACAGTTGTTGCTAAGTGCTGGTGGAGGTAGGAAGAAGAAGCTGTAAATTTCACAGAGGAAGTGGAATTAAGGTGTTAGAGAAACTATTGAGATTCTGGTACTTTCATGCACTACAACATTATGGAACATAAAGTCTATCTTTACCAATTAACATTTAACACTTTAACACTATACCTTTTGTCCTATAAATTCTATTCTAAATAGTTATTTTAAGCTGTGTGTGATGTATAGTTTGGCAGGGACAGGGGCGGTTCTACTTTTACAGCCAGGGTGAGAGCCAGCCCTGCCAGCCCCAGCCCTGCCAGCCCCCTTCGAGCACCCCCCCCCAAAATTTGTTTTTACAAAATTACTATATTATCGTTTACATTTATTTTAAGTTCTGATTACTTCTACTGCCATATTTTGTGCAGAATTGTGTTCATTGTCTTTTGAAAATGTTGGAGGTGGAGAAGTGTGTTTCCTGTTGTAATTGCAATAGTTAAATAACTGGATTCTCTTAAGTGTGTTTTTCAAATGTTCTAATGAAAGACTTGTGCAATTCAGAAATATAATTTTCTCTTTCACTTATGTTGTTATAATAATACATATATAAATGTGCCAAAAATATATACAATCAGATATATAAAAAATGTAACAAGAGCAGAGAGCAACAATAATATAAAATATTAAGAATAATATACAAATAAAATATAGAAAAAAATAGGCCTATTCTAAATAGCACAAATCCTTCATCACACAAATGTGAAAACACATTAACGAGAATCTAATTGTTAAACTATTGCACTAAGAACAGAAAACACAAACTAAAACTAAAACCTGACCTTTCTGGCCTTCCTTGATGCAAAATCCTCAATGATGTTATCGTATGAAATCTGCTCCCCTATTAGATGATTGATACTGACGGAAAGGCCAGTGAGCCGTTCCTGGGACATGGCTGACCTCAGGTATGACTTGATCAACTTTAGTTTTGAAAAGCTCCTCTCTGCTTGAGTCACAGTGACTGACAGAGTAAGTGCAATCCTGAGAGCAGTCCAAAAGTTGGATATTTCCTTATCATTCCCCCGTTTCCCCCCCTTGTCTGGACCGTTCCATTTGGGAAACCAAGCAACATAGGCCCCGATTTGTTTTCCTCCGTGGGTGCTCACGGGCACACGCCCTTTAAAAAAAAAGTAGTCAAAAAATGTTTGCATTTCAGACGGCCGACACAAACGCCTATCAGCTCGATAATAAAGCCGTAAAGTAGGCTATCTTTCAACTCAGGATAGGATTGGAGATGAAAAGTTTAACTGAGTTTAACTGACACATAACCGCAACCAGCTTCGTGGGTGCTCAGTATTAGCGGAGCACCAACGGTATCAGCGCCTATGCCCAGCAACCCGTTCGACCCAGAGGTGAACTGTCCCCCGCTCCCTTTCCCCTTCTCACACAGCTTCTCTGTGCAGTGTGCATGACACCTTCTCAGCAAGCAGGGGCGCCAATTTGCCAATTCCCCACACGGTGAAATGATATATAATACAGTAGAAAACCGCTTGAGGATTTATTTTTTAAGTGCTCTTGCCGCCCCCCCATGTCTCATGAAAAAATGCCGCCCAGGGCAGCTGCCCGGTTCGCCCGTGCCAAAAACCGCAACTGGTTAGGGATGATGGCTAAGATACTTAACAAATTGATTAAGAAAGGTTTCCATATTTTATATGAGTACGAATTACTGTTCTATTGTTGGCATATACAGTATGAAGAGTGGCTGTTAAATTCTTTAATGTTAATTATTTGGGAATGTGTCTGTCTAAGGCCCTGTTTTGACCTGGTATTAAAATCCCATCTGAGTGATCGGATCGTGTTCTTACATTGTCTCATTTTGTTATTTTTTTTGTCTCGCATTGCCAGAACTATCTCCATGGCGCTGTGTACACAGCTTTCAGTGTAAGCCGACAAGCCTGAGTGGTCAAAGCAGCGTTTCATTTCCTATAAATTCTTCATAATAAAAGTAGGGCTGTAACGATTCATTTTTTCTTAATCGTGATTAATCGCTGAATTTCTATAGTTAATTGCGATTAATCGCATGTTTTATCACATGATTAAAATTCTATTATTATGCATTTCAGAACTGTTTTGAAGTACATATTAACAATGGAAAGCAATTCTTAGCAGTGTATCTTGATTGGGAATCAAATGAATGCAAAGAAAGTGACTTTATGAAGTTGACTTTAAGATTTGTATTTGTTTATTTATTTACTGTAAGCAAAAGAAAATGTTTGAATCTAGTCACACATTTGAATCTAGAGTCACTATAGTGTGCAGTAACTCCTAAATCATTTTTATTACTCACTGACGTCCAGTGATCACCGATTAATGAGACAGCGTTTGCACTTTGCAGGAGTTCCAGTTGGGCTGCTTTCTCCGTGTCGTACAGGCTGTGTATGCGTGCGTGAAACTACTGTCCCCCTCGACGGCAATGTATAAGACGTGTCAGAACATGCCAACCGTAGTACGTCTCTAAGACCCAAGTCTTCTACGATGCTGACAGGTCTGCAAGTAGTTGCCACCCATTTCGCAAGACCTGTAGTAATTTGATTTGGTTTCATCCACAGGTCGGCAACTAGTAGCACTCTCCAGTCACGTTAACTGTACTATGTTTAGCTCGTAGGTGGTAGCTCAAGCTTGACGTGCTTCGGTGATATTTTAATTCGGCTTTACACAATGTGCATGTGGCTTTCGACTTCTGAACCGTCCGGGAGTTTTGGAAAATAAAAAGCGCCATTCAGAATCGTGTTGCTGCTGTCTTTCTCCATCATGCCTGCAGCAGTAGGATGTGTTACGAGGAAGTATGGCAGCTTGATGATAAGTAAAGGTGCAGCAAAGGGTCAAAATAGTAGCCTGTTAGGCACGACGTGAAGCCGAGTGAAGTGTAAAACAAATTAATAAATGGCGGCATGCGATTAATACGATAAAAAAATTAACGCGTTATGCTCGGCCCTTAATCGCATCACGATTAACGCATTAATGCTGACAGCCCTAAATAAAAGACCCTGTTATTTAGTTATTTAAAAAGTTTTCATTATGATCAGGAAATGACAACCATAAGCGAACATGAAAGTAAAATAAAGCAGATTTATTATTTTCCCGATATTTTCCGATTCCTTCCGCTTCCTTTGTGTTGGAATTTTTAATTCAGTGGATTTATGAGGACTGTTGTTGACTGATTCTTAGATCTCTGTAGGGTAAATTGAGACAGATAGCTAGACTGTCTGTCCAATCTGAGTTTTCTCTCGCATAGGCACGATAGTCAATAAATCAATTAATCGCATGATAAAAAAAATCAGCTCGATAATTTTTCCGGCCGTGATAATTTCCATTTGCATGCTTGTTTGTTTTCCTTGTCTCTCTCTCTCTCTCTCTCTCTACCAAAGAGACTGGAGGACCACTCTCGGTTCCTTAGCGTAACAAGGAGTGAACCCTCTTGTCAGTCGCATGGTCTTTTTGTGGGCGGGACTCCTGGCGGAGAGAGAGAGAGAGACAGAAAACGCTAGTTGAGAGTTGGAGCAGGGTTTCCCGCAGCACTTTGCAGTTAAGGCGGCGTCAAAAAAAAAAGTATATGAGCGATATTCGCTGTGTTACTCGGCGTCCCGTTTTCTCCCTTCCATTCCAAACCACAGTTGATAACCTGCAGGTGGAGGCGGTGGAGACAGGCTCGGACATACACTCCGCTGTGTCTCGCAAGCGGTTTCAGGAAAATGGCTGCATGTGTCCAACAATGCACAGAACATTAACGGTACAAGCCTACAGCTGTCTGCGGATACGGAGTGCGGAAAGTGTGTCAGAGTAGCGCCAGTGTTTGTGTGTGTGTGTTTGTGTGCATGGCCCGCCCATACGAAGCTCCGACCTGCAGAGGAGCAAAAGCTGCACCTTTTTTGGTACAAACATTTACTCGCCATGTGGCAGCCATATAGATAGATTTAATTTATTAATTATATATTATTTAAATTTTATATTTACTGTTAAATAATTGTTAAATGTAGTACAGAGTCTGTAGTCTATCGCACAAACACTCAAGGAATGCTGCAAACATTTGACAGCTAGTAGGCTATGAATTGCCTGGAAGAACATACGTGTCACAAACGGCAATTTCACAACGTACAACAGCGTGAAAGATGACATACTAAAGGATATCAAAGACATATTGTGGATATTTAAAATGTCTTCCAGTTCCAGTGTTAAATATTCTTTAGAAATAAAAGTGTATTGATCTTTGAAAGGTGTACCTGCATTATTATGCCATTATCATTACATTAGATGAAAATGGTCTCGGAACAACAATATTATCGTTTATCGCAATCATTTTTGGGACAATTTATTAATTTTCCAGCAAAATTTGTTATTGTGACAGGCCTACTCTCGCACGACTATTTTGCTGCGGCTCTGTGCGGAGTTTAGCATCACCCATGATGATTCTGATTGGTTTAAAGAAATGCCATTAAACCAGAGCGCGTTTTCCTCCCATCCCCAAATGCTATGTGGAGTAGCCAGACTCTCCATCATCGCGCTTTGGAGGAGGGTCTGGCAAATTCTAGTCTAGACTAGTTGCAAACACACTGAGAGCAGAACACACTGAGACTTTTAAAAACATCTTTCTCTCCTGCACATGTCCAGGCGCCCGTCAGTCGACATCGGATCACTCAGGACAGATGTTAAAACCAGGTCAAAACATGCCCTAAGATATATTTAATTGTATTTGTTAATTTCCTGTGAGAGTGATCAGTCATCACACCTCAGTACTACAAAGGGTTAGACTGCAAGCACAGTGTATCCATGCAGCTGTGCTGGATAATTGGACATAGTGTTATAATAGTGCCATGTGAGGTCACAGGAAACCTGAAATGGTTGGCAAGTGTGAACAATTCCCCTTGAATTTATTGTTAATTTGACTACTTTTCAGGAAGTCCCGCCTTTGCTAGAACTTCCTCCACAGCGCTGCGAAGGAGGGTCTGGCTAGTCCACACAGCATTCCGGGATGGGAGAAAATCATGCTCTGGTTTATTGGCATGTCTTAAAACTAGGGGTGTGCATCTCTCCCTTATAAGACGATCCAATATGTATATACATGGGCTACGATATGGTTCAGGGACGATTCCATTTCATAATCTGGGACGATTCAGTTTGATTCGATGTTGAAACGTTTTGGTGTGATAAGATGAGTTACGATTCAATCTGATAGTCACAGTTAATATTTGTTGAATGTAAGCACATTCATTTACCATTATACATTAAAATAAACCAATTCTATAAAAGAAGCATTGTCTACCTTCAAATAAATATATATTTTGTAAAATGTACCAGGGAATAGTAAAGCTAGGGCATGCTAATAGTATACACTGTAACTTCAACTTAATTAGCTAGCCACTTATAACCAAATAATAATCTTAGAGACAGTAACTCAAACACAGGTCCACGTCACACAGCCATTGTGAGCACTCCAATAATAATAATAATATACAGTATTACGTCAAAATATACTTAACACATCCAAATACTTGTAAGTTCAAAAGTTGTTTTAGTCGTGCAACAGAATCAGATTCTAGCTAGCTGTCTCGATTTAAGCTGCAGATATCTGAGGAGCAGTTAACCATAGTCCTCAAAAACATAAAATTCCAACACAAAGAACGGTAACGGATATCCAGTCAAAATATACGGCGAAATTTCTGGCGGCAACGGAGCAATCCTGAAAGTGGAAGGTTGTGGATGTAGACTACTTTTTAGGTAACTGCTTAGGCTAACATATTCATTTTATTTAAGTTCATTGAAGTGCAGACAACATAAATGTTTAGACCAGCAAATGGCCATTCACTATGACATGCCCTAAAAAACTGAAATCAGTTGATTGGGTTTTTGATTTCAGATAGAAGTAGACAAAGCAGTCTTAGCCACTGACAGATTTCATCAGCTCTAGCTAGCTAGCCAATAAGGTAATTTCATGAGTTAGTTGGAAACTGTTGTGGGTTGATTTGATAGAAAATGAGAACTCTGAACATGAGTCACTATGCATACAAAATCGGTCCGCAGCCAATATTTCGGGTGTTTGGGTGTAGCTAGCGGATATCCGGGCCAAGACCTCTCTTCCGAGCGACGGTCACACTCCAAAGCAGTTCTTTTTGTAGGTGTTAGGCCCAGATGACATTTTGGCTAATCTATATTTTTTTAAACTAATAAAAAGCTAAGCTCATAGTCAGACCCATGCCAGAGACTGCAATTCAGGCCAATACGTTCCGCCCATTTTACTCTCCACATGCGTGAATGCAACCAAAGCTCAAATGTGATTGGTCAATAATACTCAGACTACAAATGGAAACCAAAACTCTTTGGATACCATTTAATGTGCAGCAAATTAATCTTTGAACAGGGATATAGTGTACTACTGCATTTCTAAGTTTTGCATTTGCTTAGTAACAAGCATTTATTATAACACTGCATTTAAGTCATATATAACACAACTATAATTGAACCTCTTAATTGTGTTTATGTTTTATTATATACCTGCTAGGCATGTAATAACTATTTGACATTTATATAGAGTCTAGATTTTGCTGATGTATGCCTGTATCTCTGTTTCAGAACCACATTACACCTTTATTCCAATAAAACACCTTAAAGTAATCATATTATGCAAATTTTGAGGTTCATAATTGTATTTGGAGGTTATATCAGAATAGGTTTACATGGTTTAATTTTCAAAAAACACCATATTTGTGTTGTGCTGCACATTGCTGCAGCTCCTCTTTTTCACTCTGTGTTGCGCTCTCTGCTTTAGCTACAGAGTGAGGCATCTCACTTCTGTTCCATCTTTGTTGGGAGTCGCATATACGCAGTAGCTAGGTAAGCACTGCTAGCTAATCAGAAGCAGAGTATGAGGGCATGCCGTGCTAGCAGCTAGGCAAGCATTATAACGTGTTACAAAGTGATGCATGTTCATCACGGAAGTAAAGGCTGGACTACAATTGAGCTGTTCGGAGCAGTTTGTGAACAGTGTTTTCTGTTGGAGATGGTAAGTCTCTTTGGGGTGGACTTTGGGCTTTTTCACTTTGGAAGTCTATTACATGCACAAAAAAGATATATAACACAATAAAGGAAAGGGAAAATGCCAAAAAGCATAATATGAGCACTTTAAAAGTAACATCTGCATTCTATCGATGCCCACTGGTGGCCACAACCTTTTAAAGACCAAAACATACAGTCCTTCCCAGTCACCAAAACAACCTTAGCCCCAAGGTAATGTTGGACCACAGTGTTGCCACATGCTGAAAACCAAATACTTGTACAGATACTCTGAGACTGAGTTGACTGCAATGAGCTCTGAATTCCGGTAAGCATTTTCATTATGCAGGCTATACAGGACACACTAAGCATGCTAGAGTGTAGAAAACAGGGAGCAGTGATGGCATAATGTGCCTAACCACACTTAAGGGTGATTTGTAAATACCAAATGGAATGGTTTGGCATCATTAAATATTTGACATGAAAGGACAATTCTGGCGCAAAATTAACCTAGGGGTTAATAACATATGTGTACTCAGTCGACCATTCTGGTGTCCATTCTGTGTCTGTAGCTTGAAACATTCTACCGCAATCCAGTGATTAGCTTGTAACGCTAGTAGTCGGGGCAGAGGGTAAATCGCTATGTCTACACCACTACCAAGGCTCAAAATAGCACCACATTTCAATGGTAGCATAATGAGGGTCCCTACATGTAAACTGAAGCAAGTGTACAGTTTATTAAAACAATAGTTTAGAAAGACATTACCATTAGCGTATAGAGGCAGGCACCATCTTGGAAAAATGCCCTGCTTGAGCTATGTTACTGGTTACTGGTTGCACGCTACAGACATCACACATATGCAACAGGGATTCAGAGACTCATTTAGAGCAACATCAATGAAAATTGTGTTGATGTTTGAAGAGAGTTTCAATTCAAACTGCAAACAGAAGTGCACTTTAGACACAAAGTGCTGATGAGGGAGAATGTGGTGTGTGTGTGTGTGTGTGTGTGTGTGTGTGTGTGTGTGTGTGTGTGTGTGTAGTGTTGTAGCCTCTCCGACCCATCTTCAGAGTAGTAATTTTATCTTAGTGCATATGTTCCTATCCCTACAACCAAATGACACACATGCATGCACCCACGTGTGGGCGCGTACACACGCACACACACACACCTGAAAGCCACTGAGTTTCCTGTGATTACATTGTGTTGATCTCCTAGGACTCACACACACACCAACACACACCTGACTGCTACGAAGTAATCGCCTCCTGTGATTACATTGCATGTTCCCTTGAGACCTACACACACGTGCCGCAACACACTCACAAACACACACACACACACACACACAAATGCGCGCAGTGCCATTTTACCCAGAGGAATAATCTCTGTGGCTGCTATTTAGAGTGAGCGAGTTTCATCTAACTGGATTACTGCAGCCACTCCTTCTGCTGTAACAGGGGAGATAGAGCAGCTGCAAGGTTGGAAGGCTTTCCAGTGATGGGAGAACATCCAGAAGAGGTATGTTAGTGCCGGTCAAATCCAAACTTGATCTCAAGTCTCAAATTTGAAAGATCTTATTTTAGATATGTTAGAGTTAGGTCTCTTAGGGCATGTCCACAATGTTCGACTTTGCCAAAAGAGAGGGAAGGAAAAAGCTGCCTCAATCACATTTTGTGCGGATAATGAAAACAGTTGGCCAAGCACTCTCTTTTTATACGAGGACTGTAGCTGCAATTCCTGCTACAATCAGCAAACACCACTTAGGTGCAACTCCTAAACTCTCAGAAACTCCCACAACTTCACCGGAGTAAAAACTCCTAACATCTTTGTAACAGCTATGATTTTCTTGTTCTTGTAAACTAGTTGTTAATGAACTGCTATATCCCTCCTCGTCTTTTGTTGTTTAAAAAGCAGCCAACACCATGTGTTCTCTGATGCCTGGTGCATACTTGAGGATTTTCAAATCCTAACTGATTTAAAAAATGTAGGAGACCACAGACAAACCAACAGATTTAACATATATTTATTAGGGATGTCAAAATAACACGTTAAATTAGATTAATCCATTCTAGCCACCATTCAACTGTAAAATGAAGGAGGGAGACGAGAATGTGCTGCCTGGATCATTAATTGGAACATTTACTTGTAAAAATCTTCTTCCTGCCAACCCTGGCTACCGAAATCTGGTGCCACTGATATGTCTGCGCTTCTCTCTGATGCTCTGAAACAGACGATACAGGCAACACAAACACCGCTGCACGTGACGCTAGTTAACACTATACTCGACAGCAGCTAACGTTAGCCTACCGCTAGCTAGTAGCTGGATGAAAATGCTGACAGCTAACGCTAAACGGTGGAAAGTTTGACTGTGTTTTACTGTAGAGGATTCAACACCGGGATGTAACAATCTGCAGCTGCCGTAGGAGAAACAACACAGACAGTGCGTTCAATGAAACAGCCTCGTGGTGCATTTGAAGTTATTGTAAATGTCCTTTTCCCATCTGGTGGTTGTTTTTGTAGTTCAACAGCAATTTACTAGTGAAATAAATTATTGTTATTGTTATACATTATTATTAAATCATTTAATTTTGACCATATGGCCTTAGCAATAAACGAGCCGTTCTTTAATGTCACCGACTGTTGTTTAGTACCCTTTTTTTTCCCTTTTCTTTTTTTACTTTCTTAAAAAGTATCGGTTCAGGCACCGTTAATTATGTATGCAATTCATTTCAATTAATTAATCACATAGTATGTAATTAATTAGATTACATTTTTTAATCGATTGACAGCCCTAATTTTTATATTTTAAAAGAATGAAGAATGCATCAGACAATTCAGTCTGGACCATAGACTGTACAAAATATGGACGTAGTCTCTGTGACAAAGTGGGTGGTTCCCGGTGGCTCTGGCCGTCTCCATCTTGGCAGTGCTTGACGTCGCCTAACTCCCAGCTTATCCAAAAATGAGCAAAGAGGTGGAGTGTTGATAGAGCTGAGGCGGGCTGAATGAAACCTGCAGTCTATGCTCACCTAGTCTGTATCCTCGACGTTCCACTTCCGGGATTGCTCTGTTGCCGACGGAAATGCCGCCAGATTTCACTCATTCAGGCCAAATATCCATTGCCTTGGGCTTTCTTTGTGTTGGCATTTTAAACTCCGGTCGATTTATGAGGACTATGGTTAACCTTTTCTCAGATCTCTGCAGGGTAAATCCAGACAGCTAGCTAGACTATCTGTCCAATCTGAGTTTTCTGTTGCACGACTAAAACAACCTTTGAACGTACACGTTCCACCAAAACAAGTTCCTTTCCCGTGGCTATTTTGTAGAGGCACCGTTGCTCCGTACGGTGCTTAGCGCCGCCCAATACAATTGTGATTGGTTTGAAGAAATGGCAATAAACCAGAGCATGTTTTTCTCCCATCCTGGAGTGCTGTGTGGACTCGCCAGACCCTCCGCAGCGCTGTGGAGGAAGGTCTGGCAAAGCGAGACTAATGCGATGGCAGCCACCATGCATGGGGAAATTAGCTATTGAAACTATTTTTTTTTGGGGGGGCATTTTAGGCCTTTATTTATATAAGACAGCTGAAGACATTAAAGGGGAGAGAGAGGGGGAATGACATGCAGCAAAGGGCCGCAGGGCGGAGTCAAACCTGCAGCTGCTTCGTCGAGGAGTAAACCTCTATATATGGGCTCCTACAGGTGCCGAAAGTTGGGCATTTTAACATGCGGGTCTATTGGGATGGACTCCCTTTTGGAGCCAGCCTCAAGTGGCCATTCGAGGAACTGCAGTTTTTGGCACTTTTTTAACACCGGAGGTTGCTGCTTGGTGAAGATGCAGGAACACACACTTTGCATTCTGTTAAACTGTTTCAAAGTGGTGATTCCAGGGACTTGGAATCTCACAGAAATCGGGTGAACAAACGTTACTTTAAAAAATAAATAAAAAATGTCGGATGAAGTCATTAGGCCGGCCACACACTGGCTGCGTCTCGTGAGCGTGGCGTTTCTGTTGCGTTTCTGTTGCGTGTCAGCTGCGTGGCGGCTGCGTGGATTTTTATATGTCTTTGCACACCAGAAACGTGTCTGACGCAGCGCTGCTGCTGCTAGCTTTTTCTGTACATGTATGTTTCCCATTGATTTACTGCACTCAAGCAGTATACTTCATGTTAAACATAAATGACTCCGATAAAAGACTCTGATCCATCAGTAACATTAAGATTATGTCTGCGAACCCCTCACACTACAGCTATATATTTGGGCAGATAATCTGATGATTTTGGTAATCCCCTGACTTATTATCTAGTGCCATCAAAAGGTCATTCAAGTTTTCACTCAATTCTGTGAAATATCTCATCATTCATTTTATTGATCGGTACTAGCGACCGGTACTACATTTGGTACGGACATTCATGGTTCTCACACAACGTATCCTAATATCCCCTTATTTTTATTCTATCTTATGATGCCATGAGGTTGACATTTTTGGTTTCAAGTTAAATGTCTTGACATAAAGTTTGGTACAGATTTGTATGATCTGCTCAATGTCAGCATGTTGTCTAAGGGTCACTGCAAGGGTCATGCACCGGCCTCTGTCAACACGTACAGTATGCGCAGTAAGCATTTTGTTAATTTTTAACAGGGGGTTCGTTCGTTTACCCGCGACTAGCGGTTCTTTTAAATACACCACCCACTACAGTGTTGGAGAACAATGGAAAACCCTGCACGGACAACAGCACAGCTTGTGCAAGTATGTCAATTATTGCAGAGAGTGTGCACACATTCACATAGGTGGTGGCACAAAGGTCACCACACGTGTAAGTACTGCCTAACGGATAATTAGCCTGGATGTAGACTCTTTGTCTTGTTAAAAAGTGTCCTCCCCATTGACTTTTGTGTTAAAGCTATATTGGCTAGAGTATTCATTATTTACTGACTTAATTTAAGAGTGAAATAAGTTAAATTAACATGGTGCATAATAGGTTGATATGTTTGAGTCTTTGGCGATTAGACTCCATTGCAATGTTAAATTTATAAGGGGTATAGAAGCTAAGGATATACAGGAATATCCTCACAATGGAGTCTAGACACTGGTGGTAGTGATTAAGGGATGAAGGAAGAGCATGAAGATCTGAATGGATGTGATGTGAAGCGGGGCATCTGATGATGAAGGAATTCTGGGCGCTGGGAATGAGTAGAACTGGAGATGAATGGGGTGGAGGACGGTCACATAGTTTTTGCCTGAAATGACAACTGACAGCAGCAGAGAGGAGAAAGTTTGAATGCAACAACGCGATAGCTCACGGAGATCGTGGCAAAATGTGGTTAGTTTAACCGGAAGAGTAAACGCCCAGAGTTAGGTTGGGAGAAAATGTGTGTAATTGCGCTAAGCTTCATTAGAATCATTTGAAATCCATCCACATGAATTGGGCTGTATCAGCTCGTGTTTCAGTTTCTTTGAACTTTTGCAGTTATGTATTTATTGCTGTAATGTGTTTTTCATGGTACATGTAAAAATATTTTACTAGTTTAACAGTACACTCTGTACACAAGCACTTGTAGAAATATTGCACACAGTTTGCAGCACATATGTTATATAGGCGTTTTTTTTTTAAATACTTTCGTCAGAAAGAAAAACAATTGCTGTTTCAATTGTAATACAGTTGTCTTTGGTGGCACATTTTCTGTATACGCAATGCTTAAGCATGCTAAAGATTCAGTGCGTAGAGCAATCAAACCCCCAGGGATATACTGCAAGAGCGCAGCAGACATTAATCACTGAGATATGAAAAATACATAATTTCAAGAGACAAGCCTACAGAAACATATGGTAGATATTAACAGATAAGGAACCAAACAGGAGTGGAGGGAGTACACAACAAGCAGACAGCAGCAGTGTAGCAGGCAGAGATGGATGGGATGCTGACAGTTTCAATAAACCACCTTGGTTAAGTGGTGTGAATCTTCATTTAATGCCGTGTTTTGGTTCTACGTGCTCTCCTCTGCTGTTAATTCTACCAACCAACCCCCAGCATTAGCGTTTGGGGGTTGACTTTAGAAAAAGAAAACATGTTGAATGAAGTCATGGCTGGCCTAGTCTATATCCACGATGTTCCATTTCCAGGATTGCTCTGTTGCCGCCAGAAATTGCTTCTTTTCGGTCGGATGTCTGGTACCTTCCGGTGGATTTATGGGGACTATGGTTAACTGCTCCTCAGATCTCTGCAGGGAAAATTAAGACAGCTAACTAGACTATCTGTCCAATCTGAGTTTTCTGTTGCACGACTAAAACAACTTTTGAACGTACACATTCCACCTAAACAAGTTCCTTCTCGAACCGAGGCTCTGCCTGGTGCTTAGCACTGTCCATGACAATTGTGATTGGTTTAAAGAAATGCCAATAAACCAAAGCACGTTTTTTTTCTCCCATCCCGGGATGCTGTGAGGACTAGCCAGACCCTCCTCCGCAGCGCTGTGGAGGAAGGTCTGGCAAAGCGAGATTCCACAAGCATGTCCTCCTTTTCTACTTTATACTACTCATGTTCATGTTTTCACATGATTTAAGCAGGAAGGAAGATACTACCACATCCATGCTTAGTGGGCTTGGGTTTGTGATGAGACAAAGTCTACAGCTATGCTAGTGACTCTGAGAATTAGATGCTAAACTCAGGTATGATAAGAATAACGGGCTGTTGGACAAATGGGCTTTCGGTCCAATGGAACTTTTTTTGTACTATTGGGGTTTCAGAATAAAGGGCAGTCCACCTGCACAGTAAGGGGTATTCAAGTATTTATTATGGCTTTTAGCCTGGAGTGAAAGCAGGGTGCACACATTTACAGTAAAATAAACTTAATGCAGTCTTAATGCACATGCTTTTTACTGAGGTGTCAACAAGTGGCTTGTCAGAATATCTATGCACAGGCCAAAATACACACTGACTGTAGAGAAGTAACTGGAACTGAGAATGAAGCCGACCTCTTACTAATGAATTATGCGGAGTCAAAAGTGCACTTAACTATAAATGGACAACAGCACACCTATTCAACATGAATACTCAGTATTAGTACAAGCTTTGGACTTGACTTTGATTCAGCTGGTACTGCAGATTCCAGCATGAATTGACACCATTTGAACAGTACAGAATGGTTTATGGTGAGAAGGTCGAATATGTCTTACATTAAAACGCCGTTGTGACAAAAGATCCATGAAATGCCTGGAAAAACAGTTTTCCACAAATTGAATGTATGACCATGGTCTGGATGTTATGACAGCTCTCAGGGTTGAGGTTATAATAGTTTGGACTCTCACTCTTAGCGAAGGTCACAGCAACAGTGGCAGTAGCAGCAGCAGAATCAGCAAGACTGCAGCTCATAGCTTTGACAGAGCCTTATCTAGACGGGACTAGAGAAATTTGCAAGACGAGAGCAGTAACATCAGGTTTTTCATTTACTAAAAATAACTTCTGCCTTGGAAGAGAGAGCTGAAGGCACCACAAAGAACCGTTTCGATGACACATAATGAACAAATGTATCTCCGTAGAAATATGAATTTGACAAGCAGAACAAACCGTAATCAGCAGCACAGCAGAACCAGCAGGGGTTACTGTGGAACTGACAACATAATTGAAGCAGCTTGTTTGAAATGCCTAATGTGATAGGTGTTTTTATGGATCAGCTGTTGCAAGTGCAAAGGACTTCTTTTCCAGAACAAACTGACTCCTGTTTTACAAAGAAACACATAAGAGGATCTCAGAAATGCTAGATCTTTGGTGTCACATTTAAAACTAAGACATCTTAGGGCGTCAGTTTCGTAGATTTTTTTAAGGTTTTGATTATATATGTAGTAGCATGTGTGTATGAATATACGTGTGTGTCCCTACACCTGAATAACATCAAAACCAGCTAAAAAAATAAACACATTGGGCGAGTCAATCATAAAAAGACTCCTTTGCCATTCAATGTTTCATACACTGAGGAATTCCTTTTGTCGTATGCGTAGACAGAAAGAATACAAACAATGGTTCCCTAGTCTGAGGTCTCAGACAGCAGAAAACGGCGGTGCATTCATTCATTGAAGATGGATTCATAACAACATCTGTCTGGAAGGGGTATTAGGACTGTGTGAGAGACAGAGGAAAGGAAGAAAGCAATAGGGATGAGCAACAAAGACAAATGTGAGAAATAGATGACAAAATACACTGGGAGAAGACATAACAGAAAGTGATAGACAGCAAGGACTGAAAATTGAATGTTATTGTGACAGTAGCTAACAAGAACCTGGATGTAGTTTGGAGATTATGAAGGCCCCTATTCCAGACCTAATTTATTTTTGTGAATGGAGTGCACATCCCTTTTCTAAGCACCTTCCATGCGTACCTTCGTCATCTATTTATTTCTGACTGCCTCATTGCTATTTCTCTACACCAATCATTCTCTGTACTGTCTTGCTTTGGCAGGCCTCTCTTTATCAAATTCCTTTCCTTCATTACAATGGTGTATCCTTCACTGTCTCTCTGGTCCTACTGCTTCCTAGCCTGACTGTCGAGCACAACACCTCAGAAAAATGTCAACTTCATTTTGATAGTCATGCTGCATTACATGTTATTTTCCTTTCATTTTTTTTTAGAACTTGGGTCTTATTTTATTTTTATAGGTTTAGCCATCAGCTATGATAACACTGTAGTCAACAAATGAATTGCTGAGATGGGAATGCTCTCACTAAAAATAAGTCAGACTGCAAAACACACATTCCTACAGGTTTTTTTTTATTTCAGATCAACTTTTTATTGTTTTTATATTTTTGAACATACAGAACAGCCAAATACAAGAACAAAAACCCTCTCCCACCCTCTGCGGTCTCGAGGAAAACAAAACAGACAAACAAAAAAAAAAAAGATCACACCTTGCCTAGTCACTCTTCTCTAATTCTTGTGATGTGGAAGTCATTAGGACTGATACTTGTGCTGCTGCGCTTTTCCATAGGTCTATAGTCGATGATTTGGCTTTGTTAATCCTTGCTGTAGAGAGCTCAAGCATAACTATGTCTGGAAAATACGCCAACCACTGTTTTATACAAAGCGAGTGGGGGGGAGCCAGTGTTGAGCTATCATTTTCTTAGCTGCGGTTGAGCCGGATAGCCAAACTTTCCTCTGTCTCCCAAGCAGGTGTAATTTAGTCGTCATTAAGTAACAAGACAATCGGGTCAGTAGGAATTCAACATCCTAACACATCAGATATTATTGATGTTGTTTTATTCCAGAACTCATGCACAGACCATATGCAGGAAGGTTCCAGTTTGTTCAGGTTGACAGAACGTGCAATAGGGAGTAGGAATGATTTTAGAGACGTATCTCTTCTGAGGAGTCCAATATGTCCTATGACATATGTTGAAGTGGATCTGCTGGTGATTTGGGTTCTTATCACGGACGGTAGCTAGCAGCTAACAGCTAGCAGCTAACAGGGCGAGCTAGCTACCAGCAGGATCGAGACAGGGTAGGTGAATTAAAACAATGTCTGAGTTGAAGACGCATCTTGTTGT
The DNA here is from genome assembly GCF_031162955.1 of Sander vitreus. Taxonomy (NCBI): domain Eukaryota; kingdom Metazoa; phylum Chordata; class Actinopteri; order Perciformes; family Percidae; genus Sander; species Sander vitreus. The sequence goes on along the minus strand of NC_135864.1, from coordinate 28,830,690 downwards.
CACGTAAGGGCCCCGTTCATGTTGCACAGACATTTTAATTGCATTTTGTGTCTGTTATGAGGCACAAAGGCACTCTAAAACTTTCCCTGACAACTGCCATTTTAGCTCAGTGGAAGCTTGTACACGTAGCTGCAGCTACGCCGTGTTGCCTGCACCAATTCGGGTCGGGTTTTTTTCAAACGAAAGTACACGCCTATTTATAGCAATAAAGATTAACGTAAAAATTGGCCCGAATTCCCCTTTAAGGCCCAACTGAAGACAGAAATGCTTGAATCAGCAAGACGTACACACCAGGTTAATAATCCTTGAAAATTATACTTCCACAAACACATAATATTTATATAACTGCAAAATGAATGTCTCTTTTCCCATCTGGCAGGAGAAGAGGTCTCACAATGAAACTGTTCAAAGTCCTCCAAGTGCACAGCCCTCTGGGGCAAAGGCAAAGAAGTCTCTTGGTAGCCTTTTTAAAACCAGTGTGGCCTCTTTAACGTTGCCTCTGCCACTTGAAGATGTCGTGGAGGCAGAGTTCAATAGTTACCTGTTGACCCCTGTCATTGACGGAGAGGATGATCCCTTGGCTTGGTGGAAGGTGCACAACATTCACTTTCCACGACTGTGCAAGATAGCCCGCAAATATCTTTGTGTACTAGCCACAAGTGTCCCCCTCAGAGCGCCTGTTCAGCACTGGAGGGAATATAGTGACTCATCCTTAAAGCCAGCAAAAGTAGATATGCTGGTCTTCCTAGCAAAAAATCCTGTGATCTAGGATCATTATGGCTGGCAGTGCCATACTCATTGTGCACTTTAGTTTGTGTGGTGTGTTGCTGTTACTGACTGCAGATAATCAAGATGTTCAACCAGTTTTAATTTAAAAGTATATATATATATATATATATATATTTTTTTTTTACAATTGTTATATTATGTTTAACTTTAATTTACCTAAATATGTTCAAAGAGGTACAGGCAGATATTTGCTCTGCTTTATTTTTCTGCACTTGTAATGTTACTGATCAACTGGAGAAATTAGTAAGATGTGTGTATATTTTTTATTTATTTATTATTTATTTATTTAAAGACTGTCTAGCAGTTCACAGATGGTGTTTAAAAAGTGCAATCCACGTTTATATATCACGTTTCTTAAAGTGAATTATCTGAAAAACTGAGTGTGGTAAAGAGGATTTTTTTTTATATTTCTGCAATCTGCACTTTTGTTTGTGTGATTTGTTACTGACTTTCATTTTAATGTTTACACCAGGGTTATTTGTCAGTACTTTATGTTCTGGGGTCTCATTTATAAACGTGGCGTTCGCACAAAACGGGGCTGAAAATGTGCGTACGCCACTTCCCACGCAAAGGTTGTGATTTATAAAAAACAAACTTGACGGGAGAATGTGCGGTCCTCCACGCAAACTCTGACCCATGCGTACGCACATTTTGGAGACAAAATAGGAATTGGCGACGCAGATGGTGAGGTGGTGAACTGAAGTCAGACTGCAGAAAGTAAATGGGAAAAACGAAGTATTGATGTGTTTCACGCACATTTTTTTCACTCTATATCATCCACGTTACCATGAAGATTAAATCCAGCAGTTTTATTTGAGCTTGTACTTAGTGATACTTGTTCCATAAACACCTTGTAAAATCCAACTCAAATCTTTAATAAAAATGTGTTCTTAATGTTTAATCAGCGCTGTCTTGCCGTCACATTGTCCGCTACGGAGCGCAGGAGGAGGGGATAGCCCGACTGCATGGAATACAGGATAGCATAAAATACCCTACCATTAGATAACTGCAGAACACAGTGTAAATAACTAAATATCTGTCTTTAAAACTGTGCATATATCATCAAATGTCAAAGTCTGGAAATACAGCCGTTAGGCTCTCGCGCAATCGTTACACTTGATGTCCTCGTTATCGGTCCTAACTTTAATACTGTTCGTTACAAAACCTGCATGAAGAAAAGTGTGCCTATTAGACTTTATTTCGTCTTCAAATTGTATCTCAGGGTGAGGGATACCACTAGTTGATGCTGTGTTGGCAAGGTGTTAACAATCACAAATTGTTGTAAACAAATACTGTGGTGAACCCGTGCGTAGTGCTGCATGATGGCACTGCTGGACCTGCAGGAGGACTCCGCCAATGTAAGAATCAGAAGAGAAAAAGGCTTCAGGAACCATGACGATGACTGGCTACTATGCCGATTTAGATTCCCTAAAGCTGTGCTCTTGGATCTATGTACTGAATTGGGTCCAGTAGGGAAACGCGCCGGAACCGTGCCATCCCGGTCCAAATACAGGTCCTCGCCACTCTGGGGGAAACCGGCTGTTTCCAGAGGGAAATGTCAGACTTTTTTTTTTTTTTTTAAATAAATATTATATATAATCTTCAACTTTATCACTAAGGCTTGTTTGGATATAATATATAGTTCTGTGAAATCTTATTATATATGTCTGGTATATCATAGCTGTCCCCGAGTGCCGTAATGCCTGCCGTTTTGGACGTATTTTTAATACATGTAGTTATAGATCAGGTTTCCCTACACTGTGCAAGAACAGGCCAAAATTATAATTCGCATAATAATTTGCAGCAATTCCTGAATGTCTGAGAAGTTTTTTGCTTTTTCTCCGCCATCATCACGTCATCATGATTCAGTCTAACAACTGCCAGTGTCATTCATATACTGATCAGCATTCACGAGGTGCTTTGCATTGACTATTTATGGTTAAAAATGGGCGTGTACAGGGCGGATAAGAGGTGGATTCAAGTACGCACACTTGCAGGTAATCTCTGATTTATAAAGGGAACTTTGCTTACAGGTGTGCGTACACACGGTTTTATAAATCTGACTTTTTTTTTTTGGCGTACGCCATTTTGGGCGTACGTACACTTATAGTAAGGATCCTACGCACAGTTTTATAAATGACACCCCTGATGTTTACAAGATTGGAAGTTCAAATATACTATTGTGATTGAAGTAGTTCAATAAAAATGTCATTCATCAATTCATGCATCACCTCATGTCATCATAACAGAGGTCTAGCTTCCAGGAAAGAACAGTTTATGTTTAATCTAATATAGTGTTGGTCATACTATATAATGATTTATTACTTGTCTTTGTTGAATAATACAGACACATACAGAGAAAGACAAAGAGCTTAAAAAATAATGGCATATTAAATCGCAATCGCAATATTGGTGAAAGAAAATCGCAATTAGATTATTTTCCGAAATCGTTCAGCACTAGTTGTTAGCTTTGGTAACGGAAATAAATCCAGGGCATATTGATCTTGCTTCGTAGTACAGGTCCCTGGTGTCATTTGCAAGTGATTTAATGAAAGCAAACACAGTGGACTGCCGTGTGAAATGGCACCTCTCAAATCTGAGGCTGCAGATTTCTCAACATCTGTAAAATTGAATTGAAATTGAATTAACCTTTTTTCACTAGTGAGAGAGATGGAGCTGGCAGGCATGAGGCGTCACAGCTGTATTTTCAAAATACTAGTGTTTTATTAACCCCTAAAATTAAACAATTTACACAATTAGCAACAAAGTTTTGGGCCCAAAAAAGAGGTCAACTTCACATAACTTAACTCAGGCTTTGCTTAGTCAACATAAACGTCATAGAACTCAAACTAAACTGACCTAAGAAACTGAAGACCATTTACACAAAGACTAACACTACCACCAAAACTACAGATAAAACAAAACAGGACAATTAGTCTATTATATTATTATGATCTAAAGAAATAAACTAAAATCAGACTTCGTACATTCTGATCAGCCACTTCCTGTATTTAAGAGCTCTGCTTTAAGGGGAGACACCCCTGGTGAATAGAAAAAAAAAAATTAACTAGTAGATATCAGCATGAAACTTCCCCAGTTGATTACTGACATTAAGACAAATATTTTCTGTATTAAGTTTTAAGAATAGGTATTATCTCATTAAATTTGCACTAATTTGCATATATTTCCAGAAGAGAAATCTGAACATTGGATGAAGCCAGATTCAAAATTTGTTTCATTTTGTTGCCATATTAGAGTCAAAGGTTTTTACTGAGGGGATTTTGGATATCTCTTTTTAATCACTCCATTAATCAGAAAAAAACTGTGAACAGCCATAAAACAAATCCATTTTCGCCCCGTTTGTAGGTATAAAATCTTGTGTAAATTTGACTCTGAATGATATGTGAACAAACTCCTCTATAAAAACCTTAAGAATATACATAGGAACACAACTGGCAAGTTTGGTGTATGTAAGTGCTGCTAAAGTGGAGATTTCTGGCTCAGAGCATGAGAAAAAACCCATTTTGAGAAAACAGCCTAACAAAAATTCATACTTTTTTGTGAAAACAACTATTTACAGACACAATATCTTATCAAATCATTAGTAACAACAATACAAACCACCTAAATCACATCAAAACTTATAACACAGCATTTATGTCCTTCAACTGCACCCCAGTAAAAAAAAACAGTGTAAACACAAACGGTCCCATGTAGAACTGCCACCCTAGCCTAGTTTCCATCTACAGCTTAATTTTCCATGCCTGCTTGATATGTAGGCCCCTCATCCAGTCCCTGCTGATACCTTTTCACTTTCTTAGCTGTGCTCAGACTCTTGTGCCTATGTTTTGCACTGGCAGTTGTGACAGCCTCAGCTTTCGAGATCCTGAGCATAACCGTTTCTCTCATTGCATTGACCATCACAACTGTGCTCTGAAGCCACAACTTCTCCATAACAGCAAGCAGGGCAGATGTCATGGTACTCAGGGAATGGTGGACTGCTTGAGGATTTATTTAAAATACCAACACAAGGAGTCCAAACTGTAGAAGGCAAAAACAAAGTCCAGAATGTAGATAACAAGAAACAATAATATCACAAACTGGAATTCAGAAACAGCAGGGTAACTCCTCACACGAACAGAAACACACTAACAGAAACAAAATGATCTGACAACAGACAAGGGGAACACAGAGACTAAATACACAGGGCAAATGAGAAAACAAGGAACAGGTGACACTAAGGCTGGGGAACAGGTGCAACAAATTAGGACTGGGCTGAGTAATCAAAAAAGGCGGGAAAACAAGACAGGAAGTAAAACAAGGCAAGACAAGACAGAAACCCAGACTATCAAAATAAAACAGGAAACAGAACACACCACAACAGCAGAGGCACCTTCATTGAAGGTGGAGATGGCCATACTTGCTGCTGCCTCAAGCTTACTTTTCCCCACAAAGACCGTTTTTGGACACCGCGCCCATATAACAGAATTGAGGCACTCATTTGCATTTTGAGTGCCTCCATGCTGCATTCGCTGTGGCAGGCTTTCGCTAGACATGCGGTGGTACAACGGGATAAGTTTCTTCCCTACCTCTCGCGATAGAAAGTTTCCAGCATGGTGTTTATGGCTACCAGGTGTTTTGCCATTTTCCTCTGCTTTCCTATACCAACACCAGGAAGGATTGCACCTGGTGTGCAAGGGGCTGTGTTATCAGTGGACATAGAGTGGATGAGTGATTGCTGCCTTCATCTGATCTAGTGAACCCTGGTTATTAAGAATTGCCCCCCTGTAATAATTTTGCAAAGTTTTGCATTTATTTGTTTCACCACACCCTTCCCTCCTACTTTACCCTGTGCACTCAACTTTCTTAGTGCCGTACCCATTGTGGGCATGATTAATACACTCCAATTTCACAATGGCACGCCCAGGGTATGGGTTCAGTGCAACCACCTCCCACCTGGCCCACATCCTGTTCGCTGACTCCTGCTCCATTGCCTTACTCGATCCTGCAAAGTTTTTTGCACAGTCACTGTGTGTCTCTTTCTAGCTGTCAAACTCCTGCTCTGTTATCTTGTTCTGTTGCTTAGTATTTTCCTTCAGGGCACAGGCATGACAATATGAGGACAGGACCTCATGGACATCATGATAAGAGGTGAAGCCTCTCTTTTGCCAGGTGCCATCAAAAGACACACTACTGCATCCTCCCTCAACAACTCTGCCACATCTGCATAAGCCTGCCTGATCTTCTCCCTGGTCTTGTGCAGTGACTCCAAGCCTCTCTCAATTTCAGCGACTGACATTAAATGTATAGTGTATTACTAACTGCTCATCCATATTATAAAACACAAATAGATGGAGGCCATAATCTATAATGCGACAAATGTTACAGAGAGAGAGCGAGAGAGAGAGAGAGAGAGCGCGAGCGAGCGAGAGAGAGAGAGAGCGCGAGCGAGCGAGCGAGAGACAGAGGCTAGATGTAAGACAAGAGATTGGACGTTTTCCATTACTGTTAAACATACAGAAACAAGCTGTAACATTTTGGACACATCTAAATGTAAGTCAAAAAGACACATTCCATTTCAAAGCACTTAAAACCCTTAGAGCCAAATCCTGAAAACAGTCCTCTCAGTCAGCTGATGATGATGCTAACTAACCAGGCTCCCATCAGCACTGGTTCAAAACAACAGAACAAAACTAATTATGAATCATTCAAAAGGTCAATATTTACAACATTGGAGAAGAGAAGGATCCTGACTAAATACAGGCTTAGTGACCACCAACTGGGTCAGACAGAGATGCACTTCGTCCTCCACTGTGAAAATTATCTTCACTAAGAGATTTACACCTTGGAAAAATAGCCCAAAAAATAAAACTTCCCAAAGTTATCACCAGAAAAGAAGCTGGAAGTTCTCCTAGAAGAAGGGACAGCAGCTCCACTGACAGCTAAATATGTATGTGCCTGCCACAGCCTGAGGGACTCACAACCACTTTAGGATCCCAAAAATTACAGATTTGTTTAGTATTGTATAGTAATTATATTATACAAAAACTGAAACATATTGTGTAATGTAATTGTTTTGTAATATAGTGTGTTGTATCACGATCAGTAAAGTATAGTATATATTAGGGCTGTCAAACGATTAAGTTTTCTTAATCGCGATTAATCATTGAATTTCTATAGTTAATCGCATGTTTTATCACATGATTAAAATTCTATTATTTTGCATTTCAGAACTGTTTTTAAGTACATATAAACAATGTAAAGCCATTTTTACCATCTTGATTGGGAATCAAATGAATGCAAAGAAAGTGACTTTATGAACTTGATTTTAAGATTTGTATTTGTTTATTATATATTTAATCTAGTCACACAATTGAATTTAACAACAACTTTGAATGCACCACGAGGCTGGAAATTACCAGTTTCAGAACACACCGTCAACAGCAGCTGCAGATTGTTACATCCCGGTGTCGCATCCCGTAGCTGTCAGCATTGTAACCGTGTTTAATCCAGCTACTAGCTAGCGGTAGGCTAATGTTAGCTGCTGTCGAGTATAGTGTTAACTAGCGTCACATGCAGCAAGTTTCTTTTGACTGTAACGTCTGTTTCAGAGCATCAGAGAGAAGTGCAGACATATCAGTGGCACCAGAATGAGGCACCGAAATCCACGTTGCTATTCCTGCGGTAGCAGGATGTGTTACAAGGAAGTACGGCAAAATAGTAGCCTGTTAGGCACGACGCAAAGCCGAGTGAAGTGAAAATAAATGAATAAATGGAGGCATGCGATTAATACGATTAAAAAAAAAATTAACGCATTATGCTCGACCCTTAATCACATCGCGATTAACGCGTTAATGCTGACAGCCCTGGTATATATGTGACACCTATATATTTAATATATGACATGTAGGCTTTGAATTTCTGTAAACTGCTTTGAGAGAGAGAGAGAGAGAGAGAGAGAGAGAGAGAGAGAGAGAGAGAGAGAGAGAGAGAGGTGAGCGAGAGAGTTTCCATACCTGTTACTCTTCTTTTGGTGTCTCTGATACGTTTTAACATGAAGGCCAGGAATCCCGAACACTTTGCTGATTAGTATTTTCTTTGCAGAGACTGCACTCTAGTAGTAAACTGCTACAGAACCCATGATTCTGCGGATTGATGCTAACTTTAAGCCCTGTCCCTGCGCAATTAGGACAGAACATATAAAACACATTGTGTCAGAGTTTTAATTTGATATCGATACTTCAGTATGATTATGAATTAAACCACCCATCAGTTCATTCAAACGTGCTACATGAACTATCAGCCACTGCTGTGTGGCGCTCTTATTACCTCTGCTGTCTGAAAACTCCTGTTTTCCGAACGACAGTTTCCGCATCGACGCACTGTGTGAATGCATCTGCTGTCTTAGTTTGTAATCCCTTGTGTCTTCTTGCTAATGACAACAGTTTTGGTCTTCTCTGAGATGATTTTACACACACTTCTTTCGACATTTTGAACTCCAACTGCTTGAAATGTCAGTGCACGTCACGTGATGCATCTGAACGAATCACGTTCAGCCAATGAGATTTTGCTTTTAGAGTTAAATCCCCCATTTTACTTTCACGGTTGTTTGCTGATAAAAAGGAAATTACCATATTTGGATCCGACAACATAGCACAGGAGTGAGAGAGAGCTTTCTAACGGTATATGTGATGACAGGGTGCAGACAGAGCAGCATGATGATTTAGGAAACGCCAACTTTTGTTGAATTTAGGAGAAATCTACAGACGCAAATAGACAAAGTGTAGTAAAATAAAGACCTAAATGTGTATTTTGGACTTTTTTTCCACCACAAGTCTGAAAGAAGACATGTTACTGAAAATCTCAAAATTGACCAGTGGAAAAAAAATAAACGATGTTTTTGCCTGCCGTGTCTCCCCTTAAGGGATCCATCTTTTCCTCTGGCCTGACAAGATGTCCCTCCAGTATTAGCAACAGTAACTCAAGGAAATAGAAATTAAAATTACTTATTGAGCCCCTATTATGGGGTCTACTAAAGATGTACATGCTGTGATGTTCAAACAAACATACTATGTTTCTCATACTGCCCATTGCTGCAGCTCCTCTGCCTGAAACACTGTCGGAGCGCTTGGCCCCCCTTCCTGAAAAGCCCAGTCTGCTCTGATTGGTCAGCTGGCCCACTCTCTTGTGATTGGTCAACCAAATTCAAAAGGAGCCACTGGGCGGGATGTGCTTGCTCAAGCAGCACCTATGGGCAGCATAGGTGCCCATAGCCGGCTGACACGAACACACACGCCTTTTAACTCGATAATAAAGTCGTAAAGTAGTCTTTCAACTCAGGACAGCGAGATGAAAAGTGTAATTGACACGTAATTGCGATCAGCTTCGTGGGAAATTAAGAATCAATGCCATCCTGTCTAGTAGCCTAAACATAAATTAGCACACAAATCCACACAGTAAAAACAGGCAATTGACCACCTAGACCCTAATTGTTCAGGAGGAATGTGTCTCTGCGTACAGCAGTGCGCTTGATGAAATCATCAGCGATGATGTCCAGGTCCTGCTGTCGGGCCACTTCTTTGTGAGAGTTAATTATAACGATGTGATTTAGTCGGGCTTGTCCCATTGTTGACCGTAGATACGTTTTCAGTCGGCGCATCCCAGAAAATGACCTCTCTGAGCAGCCAGATGTTACAGGGACAGTCAGAGCCAGTTTCAAAAGCTTTGTGACTTCTGGTAGCATCGTTCTCAAGTGCGCGCATCCATCTCCTTTCATGAAGTCATATACATCTTGAAAAGTTGCAAGATGAACACCTTTCTGTTTTGCCAAGTCCAAGCACATGTCTCTATGCAATGTCAGCCTGCTTCCATCCATATCATCCCCATAGAACTGCATTATGTCTTTACAGTCCGCCTTCCTGGTTACAAAATCTTCAACGTCTTGCATGTGTTTGAATACAGAAGGATTAAATCTGCAGTTCAGAGATGTTGATGCTGTATCCATGACCTCAAAGTACTGCTGTCGGTACATGGCCGAATGACCATAACTCTGGGATATCCTTAGCACGCACATATAGCATCTGCATAAAATTGGAATCTTGGTCAGTTTTTCCTCTAATGGCCACTCCCTGACAGGAAATAAACTGGAGGGTAGAAAGAATAGCCAGCAAAGATAGGATATGGAGCAGGGGACTGACAGCGACATAACCAATCACACTATGACAGACGCTCCACTTAGCACCAACTGCAATGTTTATTTTTAAAATGTATGTAGCCTACTGGCAGTCTGGCACACGTGGGTGCTCAGTGGGTGCTCGGTATTCTCCGTGGGTGCGCGAGCCCCGGAGCACCCACGGTATCGGCGCCTATGATGGGCAGCACATATGAAAAATTGTACTGGCATTCTCAGTCAGTGACATCACTAATTCAGGAATTTCAAACAGGAATGTGGCGTTTCAGGCAGTTGAGAAATAGTTCTGTCTGTGGGAGAGAAAGCTCCATTTGGAGGGAAATGGGTTTTTGTACCATACATTTATAACATATCCAAAAAACACACTAAAAGATGAGAAAAATCCAAAAAAGCATAATAGGGGCTCTTTAAGTCCAAACTTATCTAAAAACAAACTAAAGTGTGACTGTACAGAAATTAACTAAACACAACCTAATGTACTTCCTAATGTACATTGGATTTATGAAAGTTTTTTGCTAAAGACTGCTGTCTGGAAACTTTACTAACTGGGAAATATTAATTAGTGCATTTTGACACATAATTGCAAATGGGAGAGATAATTGCTCCATCATAAACATTTTGATAATGATTTGCCATGAAAAGCTGGAGCATTGTGTCATGCAGTGTAGAAGCAGAAGCTGTCAAACATCAGAAATGGTTGTGTTTACTGTAATAACACAAATGCTAATGCCTGTGTGAGTCTCTTTGTAGCCCTATCTGTCACTACCAGTGGTAATATGAAGTGGCATGAAGCTAAGAGGTTTCCTACACTCCACACTGATCGTATGTCACCACATACACTGATAGAGACGGAGAGGAGATGGAAAGAAAAACTGAGTGGAACATACTTCAAAAGTTGTTTTAGTCCTGCGGAAGAAAACTCAGATTGGACTGATAGTCTAGCTAGCTGTCTCAATTTACTATACAGAGATCTGAGGAGCAGTTAACCATAGTCCTCATAAATCAACCGCAGTTTAAAATTCCAACACAAAGAAAGCGGAAGGAAACTGACATCGGCGAAAAGACATGCATCCAGCAGAATTTCTGGCAGCACCGGAGCAATCCTGGAAGTGGAACGTCGTGGTTATAGACTAGCTATGTGGTTACCCAAAGGTTACTAGAAGTCACCAACTGATATCACACACTATATTACAACAGCATCCATATATTCTTTATCTGTAACCCCTTATCCTTTACAGGGTTGTACTAAATGACTACTGATTACTTCCACTAAAAAGTAACACATTACTGTGATAAGCAGGGCCACACGGATGACACTTTTTACAACATTGACCCTTGAGATGTACAGCAATATGTGTAATACTCTGGCAACCAGTTTACCTTGGGAAATCTCATTCAGTGTGAGGGTGAAAGACCCTTCTCTTGAAATAATCGTTTTAGCAAAAGCTGAAAAGCATTTTAAAATCCACAGACTTTCTGAGGACATTGCAGAAAACTGCAGTGAAAGAGGAAATGTGAAGGAAACACAACATGGAGAGAAAAGCACCAAGGATACTATTGACATGTCTTTATGCTTCTGTCACGACTCATCAACCGGAAATAGTCTTTTAATAACCAAGCACACAGAAGCAGAGAACTGTTGGCCTCATAGTATCATCAGCAGAAAAAGGAAAAGTTAAAGATATTTGCTACCTGGAATTGAATTAATACAAAAACAAAGAAACAAATAACTTGTAACATAGTAATAAGTCAATCAAATATGATTTTAGTAGTGATGGCCCAAATTAAGTTTCATGAAGCTTTGTGAACCACCTTTATTTTCTGAGCCCACTAGATGGCACTAGATGGTAGTAATGTGGCGGGGGATGCCGCGGGGGGAGCCAGAAAGCACAGCAGTGGCCTGCGGTGATAAGTTGAGACCGATGTGACAGGTTTCATGCCGGTATTGAAGTGGTGTGAGAGCAATTTCCCAGTTCCAGCCACTGCCCCCCCTGGTGGCTGAAACTGGGAAATTGCACTGTTTCAAAAATGAGTGGAATAATTACGTCTGGCATTACCAGATCTTTTATACATATTTTAAATAACACAAAACAACCAAATGGTGGTAGGTAATACATCTGATTTCATATACTGCTTTATTAAAAAAATTACTGTTGCACTAGTCTGGACATCTTCCGTGCCAACGTTGCAATAAAGGTTGCCTAAATGCCATGTAGCCTATATAAATTAGCTGTCAGCTTACTAATTGATTGCGCGTTTTGCGTAGATTTGGACTTTTATAGCTTATGTTTTATTCCACTTTGTTTAAACAGCGAACTGGAGAGGCTTTGTTCACCTGTTTGGAGCTGTCTGGTGAATGTGACGCTCGTATCGGCCTTGCTGGATACACCGTGACTCTGTTTGTGGATCTACTGACCGCTGTGGATTACTTTGTTTCCATGTCATTGGATTACGGCAAAATACGAATATTTTTTCTTAATGTTTCATGGTGAGTTTGGAGAGGCATCTCAACAGAATGTAGGTCGCTGAACACTGATTGTTCACTGTTAAATTCAACTAAAATGTAAGTGTCGGGGCATTCCGCCACCGTCTGTCTATTGCGTTCCAAGACAGCCGTGCCGTGATTGGATTTCATAAGGGCGGATTGTTAAATGTTACAATGTAATTTAAAATCTGCTTTAAAAATAAACATGTTTATTTAGCATGTCTGTTTTGTCCATATGTACTCGTGCTGTGTTCGTGGCTCAAATGTCAAACTCCGCCTATGGGTCGGGAATGACAGTACAGGAACGTTACTCCCCTTTCCATAGAAGACTAATCACCTTAGATATGATTGCTATCTCAGCCTCTGCCTGTATTAGGCAGAGGCAATAATACAGGTCATTGAAAATACTTTTACATTTCTGAATGTGCGTTTACTAGGCACCATTCAATTAAAATGTGACTGTCAACTAAAATAAGACAGCAGATTGTAGTTTCTATATTTATTACCAAAGCAGTTATCAGTAATAGCCTACAGTTAAAATGGGGGAAATGTGAAAAATTGCATTGCAGGTCAATTTCAGGTGTGCCCCCCCCAAATGTTTTTGCCTGTGCCCCTAAAACAATTCAGTTAGGGGCTGCAGTGCTCCTAGTAAAAAAAGTTAGTGTGGAGCCCTGTGTTGGGGATTAGGAAGGTACCGTTTCAATAATTAGCAATTTATCAAAGATGTTTTATTAATATTAATAAAGTTATGAATATGTGTATTCATAACTTTACCAAATTGACAAACAATCCTAACGGTGCACCACCCTCGATCAGGGACCAATAACTGAACTGTGAAAACAGTCTCATAGGTGGTGTTCTTTTTGAAAATACAGATCTTAATTAATTTGATTAATTTATCTCATATTTATAAAGTGAACGGGAAGGGTGAAATTCGAGCACTAACCTGTTCAACCAGCTGTTTTCTATTTAACTTCCAAATTATTAATGGTCAATCAATAGTTCCTCAATCAATAAACCTATTTGTCACAACTACTACAAAGGCAAAAACAAGCAAACATGTGGTGTGTGTGTGTGTGTGTGAGAGAAAGAGGGGGAGGTGACGAGATCACGTGGGTAGCTAAGTCATGGGAGATCAAGATGGCGGATGAAACACTGCAAGATTTGAGGAAATACACAAACAGGCTATTTAACCCCAAGATGGCGGGTAGTGAAACTTGGTTGCAATACCGTGTGTATGGGGTGGCCGTCAGCCAAGTCAAACAGGGCTAGGGAACAGAGGATAGTGAGAACTGGGGACCATGGGCACTCGGGAACTGGGGACAGAGCCGCTAGGCACTAGGGCACGGCAAACTAGTGAGCAAAGAGGCCTGGGGGACCACTCGGGACAGGGAACAGAGAGGCACAGCACAGATGGGACCACTTTGGCGGTCAATGGTGAAAGCGGTGTCCCTCTGGTGGCCGGCGGCGAAGGCAGAACCCTTCAGGCGGCCGGCGGAAAAGGAGGTGTCCCTCTGGCGGTCGGCGGCGAAAGCGATGTCCTTCAGGCGGTCGGCGGCGAAAGTGATGTCCTTCAGGCGGCCGGCGGCAAAGGCAGAACCCTTCAGGCGGCAGGCGGCGAAGGCAGCATCCCTCAGGCGGACAAGCAGGACGGCTAAGGCTGAATCCATCGGGAGACCTGGCGGGCCAGCGAAGACTAAACCCCTCTGTGGGCCGGGCAGGCGATGGGTCAGCTGGAGATAGGAGACGGGTCAACCGGGCTGGAGACAGGCGACGGGTCATCTGGGCTAATCTCTGCCAACAAGGTAACAGGAACGGGAGTAGGCGGGTCCGCCAACAAGGCAACAGGATCAGGAACAGGCAACAAGGCAACAAAATCAGAAGTCGGCAACTCCACCGACAGGGTAACTGGAGCAGAAGTCGGCCTGACCGCCGACAAAACACGGGGGGCAGGAGTCGGCCGGACCACCAACAAAAGCAAAGTCTCTGGGACGCTGGAGACGGGCGAAGTCTCAGGGGTCCCGGGAAAGGGCATAGTCACTGGGGCAATCTCAGGGACAGTCTCAGGAATACGGCAACAGGGCAAAGTCACTGGGGTGTTGGAGACAGACAAAGTCGCTAGGGCGCCGGTCAGCCAAGACTCTGGGAGAATGGTCAGTGTAGACTCTGGGAGGTCAGTCGACGTAGACTCTGGGAGAGCAGTCAGCAACGACTCTGGTAGAACGGTCCGCTCTGGCTCTGGAACGCTGGGCCGCTCTGGCTCTGGAAGAGTGGTCATCGAAGACTCTCGACGGCTGGACGTCTGCGGAGGTTCTGGAAGGCTGCACATCAGCGGAGGTTCTGGAAGGCTGCACGTCAGCGGAGGTTCTGGAAGGCTGCTCGGCTCGGAAACGTTGGAGAGCAGGTCCACTGGACAACTCGGACTCCGGTCCACTGGAGCGCGGGTGAACCAGTGCATGGTGTTGGGGACCATGTCGACCACGTCCTCTCTTGCGGCCTCCACGGTTCCCAGAAAATATGGCCAGACGGGTCCCTTCAAAAGACTGCTCAAGGGAGCTGCATGAAGGACTGGACCGTAGATCACCAGCTAGTAATCTAGCGGCTTCGGCCTCCTCAGTCCGTCTAGCACATTTAGCTAGGTACTGGAACAAAGTCATATAAGTCTCTGGCTTTCCTCCAGGTGGAGAAACTTCCTGACTGGGAGAAGCAGGCAAAGGGGTAGGCGGGGTCAAAAACATAGAACCTGTAGCCACAGTGCTAGCAGGCCTAGAAGCAGGCAGGCTAGTGGGTGCTAGCTGGCTTGGAATCTGATGAGGAGCTGGTACGTGACTGAGTCAAGCATTGGTGGAGTTAACAGGTTTGACTGAATACAATCCTTTAGTAAGTGGAGGAACTGGAGCAAAAATGAAGCTTGTAACCCAGTTAGGAATAGAGTCCTTTAACCAAGGTTTTTCTAAAACCTTCTTACGAGCCAATGCCAAAATTGCCTCCTTCTGGCAATCATCGTTAGCCTTCCTCCACCAGGCTTTGAGTTCCATAAGTTCACACAAAAGGTCATAAAGTTCATCAGAAATCATCTCTGCTGGGTCCATGTTTGGTGGGAGCATTCTGTCACGGTTTGTCAGGAATGGCTTGGACCCAAATGCAGTTTAGATGATTTATTAAACAAAAATTAAGTACATACCAAAAGTGTCCAGAAAGCAACAGGCAAAAACTAATTCCAGAACAAATAGAACAGGATCTCAAAAACTGGAACTCAGAGACGAAAGGTAGACTCCAGACACGAACACACAGCAACAGAATACACGGCAAACAGAATGAACAGCAACAGAAACATAATGCTACCACACAAGACAAAGACAACACAGATAGGACAAGGGAGACAAGGGAGACTTCAAAATAAAATAGGAAACAGAACATCACAATCATGACAGACTGTAAACATGTTTATTTATGCTCTAAAGTTGGTCATTCTATGGGGATTGACTCCCTTTTGAAGCGAGCCTTAAGGGGCCACTCGATGAACTGCAGTTTTTGGCACTTCCACATTAGCTTCAAAGGGAAGTTTGGGGTCCCCTGCTGGAGCTGCTACCCCCGCGACCCGATACCGGATAAGCGGACGAAGATGGATGGATGGACATAACTTCATTGTTCAGCATCGGAGGTTGCCGCTTGGTAAAAGCCAATAAGTAATTCCTAAAACACCTGTTCAATGTGCATACACCTTTAGAAAAGCAATGCTTTTCAATTTCTTCCTGCATCCAGTGTTATTCAACTCCTTTTTGTATCTGTATAACTACTGAAGTATAGTCGAACATTCATGGGGGATACACTTATTCTTTTCCTTTTGAGGGTGAGATGAGGGGAGCGATTTCAATCTCATGTCTGTGCATGGAGGTGCTTGATAATGAACTGAAAAAACACTTAAAAAATTCTAACACAAAGGAAGCGTAAGATAATGGGCATCCTGCTGAAAAGGACATACAGTGAAATTTCCTGCGGCAACGGAGCAATCCCCGGAATATGAGGGTCGTGGATATACCCTACCACTTACGTAACATGAACATGCATTACCTTTTAAACTCTGCTCGATTTATGAGGACTATGGTTAACTGCTCCTCAGATCTCTGCAGGGTAAATCCAGACAGCTAGCCAGACTATCTGTCCAATCTGAGTTTTCTGTTGCATGACTAAAACGACGTTTGAACGTACACATGTTCCACCAAAACAAGTTCCTTCCTGAAGCTATTTTGCAGCTTAGCGCTGCCCATGACAATTGTGATTGGTTTAAAGAAATGCCAATAAACCAGAGCACGTTCCTCTCCCATCCCGGAATGCTATGTGGATTAGCCAGACCCTCCTCTGAAGCGCTGTGGAGGAAGGTTCTGGCAATGCAAAACTATATCAGTGGTAATGTGTTGCACTTCAACAACACAAGTGAGGGACAGCTGATGACAAGGGTCAGGGACAAAATGTGACTGGATACAGCATCCTCAGAGTGTGTGTGTGTGTGTGTGTGTGTGTGTGTGTGTGTGTGTGTGTGTGTGTGTGTGTGTGTGTGTGTGTGTGTGTGTGTGTGTGTGTGTGTGTGTGTGTGTTGCTGTCAGCTATCACACAGCTCTAGTAAAAATAGATTCAGCCTTTGAAGAGTCCTGTAGCATATTTATGCTGTTAACCCTCTCCTTCACCTCATCCCTGACCTTTTTCCCGAAGTAAAAGCCAATAACTACCATGGATGATTTCCCTAATCTGTAAGACATTACTAGCGCACGCACACAAATATGCACACATGCAAAGTATATATATATATATATATATATATATATATATATATATATATATATATATATATACATATGAGTAGAGATTTCAAGGAGAACTGTAGCAAGAGGCTATTTTTTTATATTGCAGCTTTTATGTGACTTCCAAATATTTACCACTTTTTTATAATGTATACCAGTATAATGTAGTGAAGTGTTTTTCATGTTCTGGTTACTTGGTTGTTATTAAATGTGAATGGACAGAGAGGGTCAAATGTTCTTTGGCTACATGATTCATCATCATGGAGAAAGGGCTAAAACCATGAGACTATTTTTGACAGAGGTGAATAAAACATAGGGGGCTGGTGTTTACACTTGGTCACACTGTTGGCACCGATGTGTATGTGTGAATATCTTGATGCAGATATATTTTCTATACCATTTAATGCAATTCTGAAGAAAGTGCACTCCAAACCCTCCCACCAAAGATAAATAATCTTTGAAAAAATGTCCTTGATTGAACTACGCAAAGATAAACACTAATATGTTTAAGCACTTGCCCCATGCACCTAAATTTAGTGGTCAAAGTATATTTTTGGTAGCCCAAATTTAAACTTAAAGTTAAGTCTTACTTAAACCTGTCACAGCCTTCCTTAACACTTAAAATAAGACATAAAACAAGACATAAAAACTGAATAAAAATACATAATTTATTTAAATTGAAAATTCAAGTTCTTTATGAACATATTTCAGCATATTCCTTCCATTAGTGATGGCCAAATGAAGCTTCATGAAGCATTTTCCTTATTTTCTGAGCCCACTAAATGGCGCTCTTGGTTATAAGAAAAAGGCTCAAGGAATCGCAATTCGTTGTGCTTTGAACCCTTTGTCAAACAGAGAGTGCCATCTAGTGGGCTCAGAAAATAAAGAAAATGCTTCATGAAGCTTCATTTGGCCATCACTACTTTGTATTCCCCCTATTTTTTGTTGGTTTTCTCCAGTAACCTGATATCGTTAGACTGAAAACAACCCTGTGTAAAAAAGAAAAAAAAGAAGAAAAGTGGTTAGTTGAGGAAATACAACCGACAAGGCCATTTAGATCCAACAGACCCATTAGCTTTGATGTGCAACAAGGTTATATTGAAGTGCATGTAAGCAAATTTTCCAATTTCCTCCCAATAACCTGCTTTCCCTTGTGCTTGTAAATCAAGCTTGTATTCAGTGATCCCCTTTTACAGATTCCTGTTGTACTTGAGCCTGATGTCAATATTATGCTGTTGTTGTTAAGTGCTGGTATATTCTTGAGTGTGCCATCATATTTGCTATTTATTTTGCGATTACCTTATATAATGCATATGAACATTCTGTCAGTGTGCACATATTTCATTACTTCAGTCCTGGATTAAAATGTTTACGCCAAGAAAGCAGCTTCATGAACCTTCATGAACCATTTTCTTTATTTTCTGAGCCCAGTAGATTTGCTCTCTGTTCAACAAAGGGTTGAAAGCACACTGAATTGCCATGTTTTTTTAGACTTTTTCTTAGAACCAAGAAAAAATCTAGTGGGCTCAGAAAACAAAGAAAATGGTTCACGAAGCTTCATTTCGACATTACTACCTGAAGGTATCAGTGGGTCCTCAAACTGTGTGCTGTCCAACTAGCACCGGTTTGTATGCTGTGTGCATTTCTCTGTGGATTAAGTGTTTTGATACTTTCAAAGTATTAATACAGCACCATGACTTGCTTTATAATAAAAAAATATATCACTTTTCACAATATGGGACCTTTAAATAACTGCATGCAGTGTTTTTCATCTGTGTATATACAGTGTATATATATGTGTGTGTGTGTGTGTGTGTGTGTGTGTGTGTGTGTGTGTGTGTGTGTGTGTGTGTGTGTTGTTAATACCCCAAGTATGCACTAAATTAATTCAACCTCACATAATACATTCACTTAAAAAGCCATACCACACCATACAAATGTATTTTAACAGGCCTATGAAAGTATTGTTAGTAAAAAAATATATATACGCAAACTAACAGAGTGAAACTCAGTTTCACAGGATTTGCTAGTGGTGGAGGAAGTCATACATCACTTTCAGAGATGAACTTTTCATAAGAGTTTTGACATTTATATAGGGCTAGAGGTCACTAAGGGGGGATTTGAACATGATTTAAAATGCCCACTCTCAATCACCTTCCTTTATGTGTAAGCTTATTCCAGCCAGCCAACTACAGGAAGTAATAATGCCAGTTCTTATCACAGAGGGTACTTGTGGATCTGATCTTGTTCACATTGTTAATAAAAGAGAAAAACCAAAAACTGTGGCATTGGTTGACAGTTGATGTTTTGGGGTGCACAGATTATTCCTCAAAATAAACTTTTCCCAAACTATGACATCCAGTCAGAGGCATGACAGAAATGCCCGTGGACCATATTTCTGCCAGGTCCCGGTTATGCGTGGTGACTTTGTGGGTGTGATTTGCCTAACAACGTCCAGGGTCTGAAATGCATAATGGTTTTGTGCAGATTAAAGGTACACAGTTTCCCCATTACATCACATATTTCTATTACATCATGTACACCTCCTTGTAATAAATCACAACATCAGACAGTCAACACAAAATTATGCAAATGTAAACACTGTTCATGTTTACTCATACAATTAGACATAAATGGATGTTGAACACCCTTAATATCACACTCAGCTCATTTAAAAAGTAAAATGAGAAAACAGTGAGTAAAAGTCTCAACTTTCTAAACTTCGTAGATAAATTGGGAGAATTGGAGAGTCTACAGTCCTGGAACCTATTTTCCCATGCATTTGTGTGTGTGACTAATATAAACAAAAATCTTTGAAATTGGTCCAGTATTGAGTGAGAACACTGTTTTTGCCACCGACAGGCTCAGACTGTTATTATACCTGTCTGACTACATGATGGAAAGATGGAGAAGTTGCCTTTATCCTGCATGTGTAACTTACTGGTGCCAGGTCTTTAGCTAATGCCATTAGCTTACTTCCGCTATGTCTGCAGCTCTCCACTCTTAGAACAGCATTTGTTGCCAGCGGCATTAACAGAAAGTTTGCTGATCCGAAAGAGGTAGAACAGGCCTGTTTCCTGATTTAAAGTGCTCATATTATACTTTTTGGCGTTTTCCCTTTCCTTTATTGTGTTATATATTTTTTGTGTGCATGTAACAGGCTTCCAAAGTCCACCCCAAAGGGACTTACCATCTCCAACAGAAAACACTGTTCACAAACAGCTCCAAACAGCTCTATTGTAGTCCAGCCTTAACTTGCGACTCCCAACAAAGATGGAATAGAAGAGAGATGCCTCACTCAGTAGCTAAAACAGAGAGCTCAACACACAGGGTGAAAAGAGGAGCTGCAGCAATGTGCAGTACAACAACAAATGGTGTTTTTTGAAAATTAAACCATGTAAACCTATTCTGATATAACCTCTAAATACAATTATGAACCTGAAAATGAGCAAATAATGAGCACTTTAAATTGTCGTGCCAACTAATCCTATTCCGGCCACCTCTGCTTGGGAAAATAGTCAACATGCAGAAGTACCGTTCAATCTTAAAATTTACCAACATTATGCACATTTATTGTAATTTTACAGTTTTCCCTAATAAACCGTAACATACATATATATTTAAAAGGCTGCTGTGCCAATCAAATAATATTTATTATTATTAATATTTCTTGTTTGTGGTGGTGGGTTCCAAAATGTAGTGATCACTTTTCACTGCACATGATTCTGAAGTTTCTGTTGCTAATGGTTACTTGGCTGTGTGAAAGCTGTCATGATGTAGGCACATACAATTTTGTTTGTTTTGTGTGATAGGAAGGAGTGGCTGTCATGCGTTTTGCACCCCAACCCGTTGTCACCATATGCCGCTCATTATTTGTAAGGATTTGCAATGTGGCCTATAGAGTGGGAAACATTGTTTAGTGTGAAAGCAAAACTGCACACTGCACAGAAAGTCTGGCTGCTCACCGCAATCCACCCCACATATAGAGTAAACCAAAACAACAGTGCATTCACTAGCCTGTAATTTCAACCATACACACAATTTACGGACTTACACATGATTTAACCCTTGTGTTGTCCTCGGGTCAAATTTGACCCCTTTTCAAAGTGTCTATATCAAAAATATGGGTTTCTTTCAACCAAATTGCCCAAAAATAACATGGATATACAGTTGTGTTCAGAATAATAGCAGTGTGTTTAAAAAGTGAATAATGCTCAAAATCCTTAGAATAACTTTTAATTCCATAATATCAATGCATTGGGAACTCTGCACATTCAATTCCAAATCAAAACATGACCAGAATTGATCAGGTTTGTGTTATACCTTTACAGAAAGTGAAGAAAAAGTAATATTAGGCATTTTTCTTTACAAACTCAAACATTTACTGTATGAACTGAAAAATGTCTGAAGGGTTTGCTTTACTTTATATAAATTATTTAGTTGCATAACCATTATTTCTGAGAACTGCTTCACATCTGTGTTGCATGGAGTCGACCAACTTCTGGCACCTGTGAACAGGTATTCCAGCCCAGACGATTGAACTACATTCCACAATTCCTCTGCATTACTGGGTTTTGTCTCAGAAACAGCATTTTTGATATCACCCCACAAGTTTTCTATGGGATTGAGGTCTTGGGATTGGGCTAGCCACTCCATAACATCAATCTTGTTCATCTGGAACCAAGACTTTGCTCGCTGGTGCACTGGTGTGTTTTGGGTCATTGTCTTGTTGAAAGACCCATTTCAAAGGCATTTCCTCTTCAGCATAAGGCAACACGACCTCTTCAAGTATTTTGATGTATTGAAACTGATCCATGATCCCTGGTAAGCGATAAATAGGCCCAATACCACAGTATGAGAAACATCCCCATAACATGATTTTTGCACCACCATGCTTTAGTGTGCTGTGGCTTAAATTCAGTGCGTGTTTGTCGTCGGACAAACTGTCCGCGGCCCCTAGACCCAAAAAGAACAATTTTGCTCTCATCAGTCCACAGAATGTTGCACCATTTCTCCTTTGGCCAGTCAATGTGTCATTTGGCAAATTTCAACCTATTCAGTACATGTCTTTTTTTCAGCAATGGGACTTCTAACTGATAGCTTTGCTTCACATAGCCTTCTTCTTAACATAACAGTACTCACAGATAACTTTAAGTCTTCTTTGTTTATCCTGGAGCTGATCATTGGTTGAGCCTTTGCCATTTTGGCTATTCTTCGATCCATTCGAATGGTAGTTGACCGTTTTTTCCCACGTCGTTCAGGCTTTGGATGCCATTTCAAAGCATTTGAAATATTTTGGCTGAGCAGCCTATAATTTTCTGCATTTCTTTATATGTTTTCCCCTCTCCAATCAACTTTTAATCAAAGTCCGCTGTTCCTCAGAGCAATGTCTGGAACGACCCATTTTGCTGAGTATTTCAGTGTGAAATGCATTATAACCAGCATGCACAACATTTGCTTCCTTCCTTCCTTAAATATGGGCCATAATTGACATCTGTTTCTTCACAGAATCAATCACCTCACTAATTGAACACAACACTGCTATTATTTTGAACATGCCCCTTTCAATTACAGATTCAATTACACAGAATGAGCAGCATGCGTGTCATGACTGTTGGGTCTGTTGGTTTTCTATGACTCTACAACACTTACTAGTAAACTATTATTAAAAATTATATTATTACTAATTATTATAAAAATTTGATTATGAGGTTAGTGATGTTGGACTGCTATTATTTTGAACACAACTGTAGTTCCGTACACGAAACGGGCTGTAATTAGGCATCAACATACGTTCCTCTGATCTTAACTAGTAGCTAAAATAATTCATAATTTCTTGGTCTTTTAACAAAAAATGTAGGCAGAATTTAACATGAATTAGTTTTATTGACCATGACTTCCAAAACAAAGTGTAAAACTAGCGGTGATAAGTTGGAAGGAAGTTGGCTAAGAAGATATAACACAGAATTAGGTGATACTTTATGCTTAATAAAACAGGCAAAACGGACCGGGTCAATTTTACCATGGTTAAAGAAAACACAAAGGTTAAGGGATAACTTAACTTATCATGACCATACATCACTCGTTGTCTATGTGACAACACATCATCATCATCTTTCTCTCTCTTTCATCAGGGTCTGGCCTATCCATAACTCTTCTTTTCAGCTGCTCATATTGTTCACCTTCTTCAAAAATATTAGAAAACACTAAAGCAAACCAGAAAACCCAAGAGGTTATAAATGTGATGTTGCTCCATAATTTCTAAGATTAGGAAGTGTCAGTGAGTTTCACTTGGATATTCTGTCAAATAGACTAGTGACTGTTTCAACCGTGTGGCATTTATTTACAATGTTTGGTGTGCTTGACAAAGTGCAGTGTGAATGCAACCCAAACCATATGAAAAATGCAACAATGTTGCAACTTCACCCCCAAATGGCACCAAGTCTACGAACTATAGGTGTGAAAGTGCCCTAAAAGGCAACCTCCTTGGTCCAGACCAAATTAACCAAACTACAGGTGTAAAAGTGACAATCCATTGGAATGATAAAGCCGGGTGCAAAAATCCCAAAATGATAGATATAACCCTCCATTCACTCGATGAGTTTCAGACTTAATCAGATTCTCCTCGCTTGAGAATTCCTCTTTCATTCATATTAATACTGGGAGGCTAATGACTGCCATGATGGCCCACTGGGGATGTTTAGAATTACAAATGAGATGGATGCTGATATTAGAAATAAGCTGTTCTTTTAATAGGACCATGTAACCATCATCATATTAGACACAAAACTACACACAGTCATGCTATAGAAAGGAATCGTGATGAACGTTAAGTAGGCCTTCTAACTGTTTTGTATGTCACTTTTAAGGCTACAGTTCAGAAGATTGGTAACCATTGTGTAGCACAGACATAATAACAATAATAGAAGTAGTTGGCAGAGTTGAGTTGAGTGTGACACACAATAGCCATGTTGCAGAGGGTTGAGTCATTTGATGCGTCATACAGGCAGAAGAAGTACTTTAGCATACATACATTAGCAAAACAAAGGAGGAAATAGGCACCTATCGTTGCATTCATATCAGACTCTTGGAATCCTTTACAGTGCTGAGTCAAGAGAAAAGTGCATTGAACTCACATTATGATGTGTCAATCCAGGAAGCAAATGTAATAAAATTGCTGATTTTCGGAAGAGTTGGGACAGTGATTATCACCACTTGTGTGTGGGCTGACATAGAAAACAATGGGTGCTGGTAGGGCTAGGTATTTCAACATCAAAGAGTTATCAAAATCGCCATTATGACTCTGTCACCATGCGTCAGTCAAATCACATATTCAATGAATTCATCCCTTCAGATAGGCTGCTACCTACCTCTGTAATGCACCTGAATGTACAACAATGAATCTAACTCATATAAAAACAGACAGCAGACAGAGTTTGCTGTGTGTGGGTTCATTTCAGTTCATAAGTCAAGTTGTTACTGGTTCACCTATTAGTTTTAATTGATTTAATTAACCATGTGTGTCCAGTCTAACTTGGTGGGACAAAATTACTCAACTGTCAAAGAAATGTAGCTGTGGGCGGGTGTAGATGAGAAAGAGGTTATACACAAAAAAATATATATCATGTTGCTTGTATGGGCACATTTTGGCTTCAGTCAACAATGCTCCCCAGAACTACAGTTCCCATAATGTAGTGATTGTGAACCATTTTCTTTATCTTCTGAGCCCACTAGATGGTGCTCTCTGTTCAACAAAGGGTTGAAAGTCTTTAAACCAAGAGCACCATCTAGTGGGTTCAGAAAATAAAGAAAATGGTTTACAAAGCTTCATGAAGCTTTATTTATTATATAGAATTATATTACCAGGACAGGACAATAAATATTGTGTAACGCAGGTTAAGTATATGCATACATATATAGCACAGGAGGATACCGACTCTCTGGGGACCAAAGAGTGTGTTCCAATTACAGGGATAGACTACTTCAAGGTGCTGGAAAGGAGGCTGTGTTTTGTCACCAATCCTGTTTGTGATATTCATGGACAGGATATCGAGGCGTAGTCATGGTGGGGAGGGGTTGTAGTTCGATGGGCTTTGGATCTCATTGCTGCTTTTTGCAGATGATGCATTCTTGATGGCATCATCAGTCCGTGACCTTCAGTACTCACTAGATCGGTTTGCAGCCGAGTGTGAAGCGGCTGGGATGAGGATCAGCACCTCTGAATCTGAGGCCCTGGTTCTCAGTAGGAAACCAATGGAGTGCCTATGGGTAGGGAATGAGTCCTTACACCAAGTGAAGGAGTGTAAGTACCTTGAGGTCTTGAGGGGACAATGGAGCAGGAGATTGGCCGGAGAATCAGCACAGAAGAGGCGGTATTACATTCGCTTCAATATAACGTGACGAAAAGAGAGCTGAGCCACAAAGCTCTTGATCTACTGGTCAATTTTCATTCCTACCCTCATCTATGGTCATGAAGGCTGGGTCATGACCGAAAGAATGTTATCCCGGGTATAAGCGGCCAAAATGGGTTTCCTCAGGAGAGTGGCTGGCATCTCCCTTAGAGATAGAGTGAGAAGCTCTCAATCATATGTGAGGAACTCGGAGTGTTGCATCGAAAGGAGCTAGCTAAGGTGGTTTAGGCATTTGTAGGGATGCTCCCTGGGTGCCTCCCAAGGCAGGTGTTCAGGCACATCCAGCTGCCAGATAACCACTTTAGGCTTCTTAAATACATTAACAACATTAGTAATGTCTAAATTAAGTTTCATGAACAATTAGTTGTATTTGTTGACCCAACTAGATGGGGCTCTTGGTTTAAAGAAAAATCCGTAAGGAATGGCAATTCAATGTGCTTTCAACCCATTGTTAAACAGAGAGTGCCGTTTATTGGAAGAAAATGGTTCATGAATCTTAATTTTAAGCTAGCGTATAGAGTTTTAACGCTGTCACTCTTGACTCTTAGGAACTTTTTTAAAATGTCCTACTTGCCCGAAAGCTCTGTCAGTGTGATACACAGATCACTGTCCCTTATTCTGAGTTGCAACGCTATCTTCCCCAACTCTGACTAAATTGTTGTCATTTAATTCTGGTGGCTTGACGTGTGTCGTCAATCTATTGCATATTTATATATTAAAACTGACCCATTAATATTATGATACGCGTTCTGCCTAAACCCTGTGGACTTTTTTTCCTGTCTGGACCCAGCCACATAATAAATAGCACAAATTCCATAGGAATCTGTGACCTACAGGATTACGGAAAAAATGTCAGCCTACAGTGTTGAGCACATTTTGATGCAAAACTAAAAATCTAGACGTCAGGTTTTTAACACACACACACACACACACACACACACACACACACACAAATACAACTCTTGAACAAAGTTTGGAGAAGAAAGGGTCAGATTTACATTACCATTCTTTGGCTTTACTGCTAAACTACTTCATCAGATTAAAATATAGACAGAAGCAGTATGAATAACGTTTCCACTTAGCTTCTTTAACGTGACAACCTCAACACACATTTCTACCATTCAATACGGAGCAATTAAACATGATAACTCCAACCCAGTGCCAGTGGATCAGCTCCTTTTGTTATTTTTAGGTCAGTGTTTCTTGGCCCCACATCCCCTGCTTACAAGCTGAACATGATCCAACAACAAGAAACCCATAAGCTTTGATTAATTCATTAAATTGTCATAAGGTTGTTTTGCAAGACCACAACCAGGCCACACGTTCACACCCACGCTTGCCTACACAGAAATAGAGATGCAGTCACAAACACACAAAAGTAGGTTTCATGTACACAGCCATACACAGACACACAAACAACACTTGATCTGACCAACTGCTGTTGATAGTTATCTTTTACAGTGGAAGTAGATCCAAAAAGGAAGTGAACAGGTCACCTGTGCTTCCTCTACCATCATGTGATACTGTTGGGTTGTGCGTGTGTGTGTGTGTGTGTGTGTGTGTGTGTGTGTGTGTGTGTGTGTGTGTGTGTGTGTGTGTGTGTGTGTGTGTGTGTGTGTGTGTGTGTGTGTGTGTGTTAGTGTGAATGTGTGAGGTGTTGAATCTCATTGAACAATACGGATGATAATTAATTTACTTTCTTATCTTCTGTCTTTGTTGTCACACCACTCCCCAATGTTTGTGTGTGTGTGTGTGTGTGTGTGTGTGTGTGTGTGTGTGTGTGTGTGTGTGTGTGTGTGTGTTTGTGTAACTTACTACCTCCCTCTCCCGCTGGCCCTGTGCACAGACCTCAATTTCATTAAGACACCTCTGAACTTTCTAGAATGTCAAGGCCCTGTTACCTGAAGCCACCGCAGGCACACACTTAGAGGGTTTACTCTACTTTCTGCAGATGGCTGGTAATTAATTTAAGTTAGGAAAATTGTTCAAGTCTGGACTATTTATTCATTCCCACATTCCTGGGTTTATTTTTTCTTAAATTGCTACCGTAACTTCTTGCTGCCATTTTTCAGCCTCTTTAGAATTTTGGGGATGGGTGCTTTGAAAGGTTACTACTCTAAAATGCTATAGATGTATTTTCTAAGAAAATATTAACCTTGAATCTGCAATATGCTAGATTTATTTTTACAAAATACAAGTGGTAATTACCAGCCGTGACATCGATGCTCTTATTGTTTTCACCTTGTGAGTCCTGGAGATTACTACTGCAGCAGGAACTACCACAGAGGTGGTTTTGAGTAATTTTCCAGGTGAGGAAGCTTTATGAAGCTCTGTCAACCACTTTCTTTATTTTCTGAGCCTACTAAGTGATGCCTCTGGTTTAAAGAAAAAGGCTTAAGGAATGGCAATTCAGTGTGCTTTCAATCCTTTTTGAACAGAGAGCACACCTATTGGACTCAGAAAATAAAGAATATGGTTCTCAAAGCTTCATGAAGCTTCCTTTGGCCATCACTAGAGATCGCTGTTTGTATCCCGTGTGAAACCAAAAGTCAACATTGACTTATTTTACTTTAAACTTATGAAACATACTAAACTAACTTAGGTTACGAAACAAATCTTACTTATTTTGACCCAAACCATGATCTTTTCCTAAACCTAACCAAGTACTTTTGTTTGAGTTCATAATGTTAACCAACTTTGTTGGTATGTTTAAAACTGCGACCGTTCAAAACGTCCACCTGTCGCTGGTATGAGGCGTGTTTGCTTGCAGATGTTCTGTGCAGCTGATATCTGTGTTGCTAACCAAGTTACAAATGTGACTTAATTTAAAACTAAAACACATTCCCATCATATGTTAATGAAATCACCAGACTATTTTTCTATTGCCAGATTGGATGTATATACTATGATGTGTATGGTGGGCTTATGGTGTTGTCATTTGTACATAGGTTATTTGGTTTGTGGTTTGTTGTCTATTTTGTTACTATTTTGTTGAATGGTCTGGAATATTGTAGTTACTGTGTAATCGTTTCTTGATTTTTGTCTTGTGTGGGTGGTTATGACTGAAGGGGTGCATTTGTTCATGCGTTGAGTTGTATGTTTTGTATTTTGTTAAAAAAATGTAAATAAAAAATTGTTAATCACAAAAAAATATGTACATATGAATATTTCAGTAATTAGGCCGGCACTAATTAAAAACTGAATCTACATTTACATGAGTAAATAAGTGTTTTCTACATCTACCAATAAAAATAATCATAATACAACATAATGCTTTTTGGCAGTAGGGAGTTTGTGTCCAATTTTGTAGTTATGACCAACATGTGACTGTGTTGTGTCTACATTGGGGAGGTAATTTGTTGTGCTGCTTTAGCTGATTAAATACAGTTTTTTTAGGTTTGTACACTGCAGTTGTTCAAAACAGGTTGCTTAACAGAGGTTGGCATAATACAGTAAATCTCAGTGCTTAGAAGGAGTGCTTTCTTTTCAGTGCTGCTCTGCTATTTTTATTGAAAATTGAAGTACAGGTGGGTGAAGGACATTGACTTCAACTGAATTATCTCTCAACTATTTACATTCAGCCTTAAACCGCTACAATGTTTAATTATAATCTGACATATTTCCTTCACTTTGCTTTTGAAGTTTGTCTTAGTGCCTCACATGTGATTTGTTGAAGCAATATGAGATTCAAATTAAGCTGTGTGGCTTGTACTTTGAAGCAACACAAGCACACGGTGGAGATGGAGCCTCTATTATGATGAAAAATCTTTTGAGAGTTTAATAGCTTTTAAGAATGTAATTTTTTTCTACAGCAACTCAGTTAAAAAGTATTGAGAGAAACTGTAAGAGTACAGTAAAACAAAGGTGCACACTCACACACCACTGTGTGTCTGTAAAAGTATACTGCCCTTTAGAGAAACTCAAACACAATCCTGGCAATCTATCATCACTCTGTAACCCTGCACTGATCATTTCAGCTGGCAAGGAGTCAGCTGATATGGTCTGTGTATATGTCTATGTACATATAGCGATGTGTACATGTAAGCTAAGTTATTTATAATTTGGTCTTCGGATCAATTTTAAAAACTGCAGGAAGGGATGAAACAAGAAGATGGCCAGAGTGAAATGTTAGACGAAGAGCCACGGGCCACTTACTCTGTGTGAACCAGCACACTTCCAACACATCATCAAGGTAGACAACACCTTTTAAGGCCGTCTACACACTGGCTGCGTGGCGTGAGTGTGGTGTTTCTGTTGCGTGTCAGCTGCGTGGCAGCTGCATGGATTTTTCTATGTCTTTGCACACCAGAAACATGTGTGACGTGGCGCTGCTGCTAGCCTTGTCTGTACTGTATGTTTCCCATTGATTTACTGCACTCAAGCAGAAGTATACTTCATGTTAAACATAAATATATACTGATTTGATTACAGCAAAGACAACGTCGGCAGTATTGATGGCAAAATAGGGTACAGAATATTTCGTTCTGTATTGACAGGTGCAATATTTGAAAATCGATAATAATTTTTTTAATTTTTTAAATGACATTAATATCTGCATTTATGTCAAAACCTAGAGACTTTCAAACATGTATATGTATTTGTGTCAAAATGACATATAAACATATTTTCCTATTCTATTTTGCCTGGAAATGCTTCCAACACGCTTGCGTGTCACGTGAAAAATAGGCGTTGGTTCCATTTCTAGCATGCAAACATTTTTCGGCACAGCTCAAGCCAGAGACGCCTGAGACGTGTATGTCACGCAGGCAGTGTGCAAGCTCTAACCTGTTAACATGGGAGCCGAAATAAAAACGGACACTCCACGCAGCTGACATGCTCACGCCACGCAGCCAGTGTGTAGCCGGCCTAACTGTTGTGCTATCCAGAAGGAAACCACTCGTGCTGTGCCAGCTCAGCTTGAATGGTTGCAGTTGTACACAGCCGGCTGGGCACACATATCCCCATGCCTATCAGAAAACAGCATGAAGCAGTCACATGGTTCCACTGCATAGACAACAACCATTGGTTGAGTGCTTCACTAGTTGCAGCTTTAAGGCAAATGGACACTGTTTAGAGGGTAACTTGATACAAACTTTTCTTTTTTGAGTTAGTAAATTACATATATGTCACTTTGTTACACTGTCTATTGATCCTGGTACCTTCTAATTGTGTTCATTTCATCAGTCATTATCTTTTTTTTTTTCAGAGAACACTTGTCCACTTGACCCCCATAAATCTGAAAAATCTATGACACACCCTGTGGCACTCCACCCTCAAACCCCCAACCAACCCGTTCTCACTCCCAACTCCTCAAATATTGACGCTTGGTCAGTGGCTCTCAACGCCGGATACCGACGCACAAAGGATCCTTGGGACGAACGGGGCATAGCAGCAGCTCGACCGCAGAGCTGTAAGATGACGTAGTTTGAAGAATGACAACGGTATCGTGTAGTATTAAAGACCAAAATCCATGTAGGGAGGCAGGTTGGGGTGGTGGATGGGTCAAACAACACAGGACTTTCACCCAGAAGACCAGTGTTCTTGTCCCGCCTGTCACTTACACGTGCATTATTTAACCCCACCCACAATCTTTCCCTGACCTTAAATGGTTTTACCCTGCATGTTGAAAAATGACGCCAAGGGGTCCCGACCCAGAGAGTCAGAAAGGTTCCGACCAAATGCACTGAAAAAGTACGTCAAATGGCTACACAGAGCGTTAAAAAGTGACGCCAAGGGGTCCTGACCAAGCGTCAGTATTTGACAAGTTGGGAGTGAGAATATGTTGCCCCAACATATAAAACAAAGCAAATAAAGCAAATAAAGCAAATAAAAGTCAGCAGTCCACCTTTATCTGCGATTTTTGACAGTAGAAAGTGCTGCTTGGTTCCATTACAATATAACGTTAGCCTAGTGCTAGCTAAATATTAAGTAGCTGCATGCTAACGCGAGATAGTTGTAATCTTGGCAGCCAATGCTGGTCATTTCTCCCCAATTTAGGAGTAAAATTACTGCTGGGACATGTGCGGTTGTGTAGTATTTGGTTTAGAAGCCTTTATTGGTGATTTTTCACGATACAAAGTCCTGCTATATACTCCGATGCAGTAGCTCCAGCTTCAACTAGTGAAACAACAGCAGATTTCTGGCCAACCAGAGCAGACTGGGCTTTGTCGGGAAGGGCTTAAAGAGACAGGCGCTCCTAAAAAGCGTCTCATACAGAGGGTGAATACAGGTGCAGCAACCATGGGCAGTATGAGAAAAATCAAGTGTTTTTTTTAACATTAAAGCATGTAAACATGTTCTAGTATAAACACAAAATACAAGTATTATCCTGAAAATGGTATATAATAGTTAAAACTATAATAATAATAATAATAATAAAAACTATATATGGGTTCAGTAATAAACTATAAACTATGGGTTCAGTATTAAACTAGTCAAACAAAGGTTTATAAACTATATATTGAAAACAATGATAACATTAACAGATAATTAAAAAAAAAGTGTAGCCATGATGTGTTTTGTCAATAAATCTGCTTGGTTTGTCAAATGTTATGGTTCAGCAGATAAAATACCTTATTACCTGGAGCCCAAATGTTATATGTATTAACAACTTAACCTTAAAACTGTACTATGATCCATACAGAAAGTTACGTGTTATTATACATCTCAACACTGTCTCCTCCTCCTGTTAAATCATATAAGACTAAGGCTAAAGTTAATTCTCATTTTGTATCACTCTCTTTGTTTTTTTAAGTGTGTTAATCCTTGTTTTGGGGATCCTAAACACACTGTTTTGTACTATACATGTCCGTGTTGCACTCATTAAAATCTCATCTGAACAGATTTCTGTCATTCAAACAACTCTTGAGTTGTAGTTTAAAACTTTTACTTTTACACTTTTAAATCTCGGGTTTTTATACAGTTGTTTGAATGATTTCAGGCACGGAGAACGGGACCTAAAGGCACAGTTAGCAAGGATTAGCTCCGGTTAGCGGTCAGCTCCATTATAAAGATATGGAGTGGGCAGACTGCCGCTGAGAGGGGTAACAACCAGACGCTGATAGATGACGTTCGGGGAACTTTCACAGCGGTGTGGCCACTGCGCTTCTACGGATTATTGGTACAGTTAATCCCACAGCAAGACCACCAGCAGCTACTACTAACTAGCTCTGAGCCTGAAGGGAAGCGGTGACGCTGTCTTGCAAGCGGCATGAGACTTCACAGGGGGGAGGGGCTGGAGGCCACTGGTCTGTGTGCGCTATAACAAAATACATTGTTGATTGGAAAAAATATATAATTCAGGTTTTATTTATCTGGACGGGTCTCAATCTACCTGGGCGGTGCACCCAAGAATAAGGTATGTATGGGAAACACTGTAGGTGTAATTCAAACACCTACCTGCAAGAACATTCTAGGTTCTAAACCACTGGCCAGCTAGGCCCTCTAAAGGATAAGCGGGTATAGCGAATGGATGGATGGATATTCTCATCTGTCTATAGTTAAAATAAATTGTCCCTATGACAACAGCCTGTCCACAGTGCAGACATGTGATCCGTTCGCCCTCTGTTTACTCTTGCACATAAGCAGAATGTGCTTGTTTGGAATTGTTAAACAGGCCTTTCTGCAGGCCACTATGATCTATTTTAAAGGCAAGGCCACTGTGAGTGAGTCATAGCTGTAGGTGTTGATGGCTTGACAATGTGAATGACATCGCAAACATGCTGTGGCTTCAATGTTACATAGCCTTCATTACTATTTCAGCCCTAGCTGGCTTAGGGGAGATGTGATTACAGGGCTCTGCAATAAGCCTGCAATCTGTAGTGGAAAGTACAAGGGCTGAGGGTAAATAATTGATGGAGATTCACCGTTTGAAGGATTGAGTGACTGACTGTCGTCATGCAGAGAGAAAGAAAAGGAGATGAAGCGAGAGAATTGGAGGATTTCGACTGAGACCTTTTGACCTTACATTTTTTTGTCTTTGTTAACTTTCACTTGTTTTGCTTTATTTTTCCTAATGCCCTAGCATCGCCTGTCGTCTCCTTTCCCATCTCCTTTTGTCTTTCCCCTCTTCTTTCCGCTCCTCAATTTCTTTTCCTGTGTCTCTTCCCCCTGCTTAGCTCAGGTGATGTAAGGTATGGCGACAGCTATTGAATCCTGAGGGATTAAGTAAAGCTATTTTAGTACCTTGGTCTAACACCACAGTATATCCCACACACAACACAAACACGCCACAGACAACCAGGTGATATGAGGTAGAGAGACAGAGCTATTTCAATTTTTTTTGGGGGGGAGGGAGTGTGTCTATTTTCAAGTCACAGGTCTTCCAGGCAGGGATAACAAGGTTGCAGCGCACATACACATACACAGCATGCAGTTCCTGGCACAGAAAAAAGATAGAGGTGAGCACAAGCTCATTTACTCCACCCACACATGTGAAGAGAGAGCATAGTGTGACACAGCTACTGTCAAGCTATTCTTACTCTCAGGAAGCAGGAGCAAACCAGAGCATCTGAAGTCCACACCTAGACAAGGGCTGGAACACATCCTCTCTGCAGACCCATATTGTCGACTTAGTTTTTCACATGTCAAAGCTCATTTCTTGGAGATGGGTCTGTCTGCTGACTGCAAGATAGGGGCATAACTTGAAAGGGGCATACATTGAAGGTGTCCTAATCCCGAGTCCAAATCACACGAGAGGTCAAAACTAGATGATGTCAGCAAAGCTGGACCAGACAAGATACAAGTCTGTGTGCAGACTTCTGAAGAGAAACCTCTTCACGATACTGTGGATTTAGCTAGTCTGAAACCCTGGCGTGCCTGCGTCTCTGTCTCGTGGAGAACTCCTCCCAGTGTTGCCACATTGTGTTTGCGGCTAACGTTAACAATGTTACAAAAACACCAGACAAAATACACTTGAACACAAAATCAGTCCAAAGGGAGGGGGGCCCCAACGTTGCCGCTGCCGATGTTCAGCTTATTTTCTGTCACCAGTGTAGCATGAAAGCAAGGTGGATTTAGCAAGCTCGCGAAATTGCCAGACGCAAAATGAGTCAAATTGAACAACTCAATGCTTTATACACACACTCTTGTCACAGCGTAGGAATGCATTCCTTTTGCCAGATAAGTGACACCTTTGTTCAGCTCATTTTATATAACTAGTGTTAAAACCTGGTGGAATTAGCAGGCTAATTTAGCTGAAATGATGCGTCATTGCAACGAGTAACCACTATGTGTTAACTGTGGAGTTAAAATGACAAGATCAATTTATAAAATATTGGTAGGGACAATTTAGCAGCACCTTGACATCAGCATTTACAATAGTCTGGCTTACTGGATGTACAGTGCAGTACAACTGTAACTCTGTTACTCAACTGAACTGTGTTTTAAAAATCCACTTATATTTTCAAAATAGTTACATTTATTTCAATTGTCAAACTTATTGTGCACTTTCACTGAGGTTTGGCATAAACTGTGAAAAGGTTTACATGTCAAAAAAAAAGTTGACATGTAAATTGTGTATTTCAGACTGGTTAAATGAAGATGTGTTCAAAAGCAAACTTTCATATAAAAAGCAGTGAAAAGAGTGATGGTAACAATGACCATGTAAAGGCAGGACTGTTAAAGCTTGGTCCTACAATTCATTTGGTCAGTGAAATTTAAGGCAATGCATGTTTCAATGGCTACTGGAAAAAAAGTGGTTGCAAAAAAAAAGCATTTAGAGAGTGATCAATAGAGATTAAAGCTAGAGGAGAAAGCTGAGAACATACAACACATTTGTCTAGTCAGCCAAGCCAACAGTTTCATTTCAATACATTATTGTAATATACCATAACAGGAAACGGGGCGGGAGGGAGAGATAGGTCAGATAAGGTGATAAGTTGATATTATACGTAGCTCAAAAATGGTTTCAGGAGTGCTGCTCCTGATATCAATAGTTTGAAACTGAACAAGGGATTTTATTTATTTATTTTTATTGATATCAAATTCAATATAATTCCTCATCTGAATTCAATAGTATGTATGATATTCTGACTGCACATGTAACTGTTTTAGTTTCTCTATGGGTGTATACAGGTTTATGTGCTCATCAAGCTACAAGCCACATTACATCACAATATTTATCTGCTCAAACGTCTATTACTTTATACTAGCGAAGGCCAAATGAAGCTTCATAAAGCTTTGTGAGCCATTTTATTTATTTTCTGAGCCCACTAGATGGCGCTCCCTGTTCAACAAAGGGTTGAAAGCACACTGGATTTCCATTCCTTGAGCCTTTTTCTTTGAACCAAGTGTGCCATCTAGTAGGTAAGAAAATGGTTCATGAAGCGTTTTTTGGCCATCACTACTTTCCCATATCGGAACTTGTTAATTTCCCTACAAGTCCATGTTTTTTTCCCCCCATAATGTCAGTTTGTGTCACCTTCCGATGTGTTGACAAATAGCAGAAAAATAACACTATAATACTTTCCTTTAAAGCTAAATCAAACAACCACCAAATAGCCTTTTAAATAATTGAAATACCTAAAACTTTCTGGACACAAAAAACAATAACATAGTTTGGGTCTCAGAAAAGGGTGTGGACATGGTAAGACAAAGTAAAAGAGCAGATGGAGAAGAGAGGAGAAGAAGAAAAGAGAGCATCGTTGATGAAGAGACGATAAAAAGTTGAGGTACAGAGAGAGGGTTGTAGGAAGAGAGTGATATGTCCAGCATGCATATGTCAAAGTGGCACAGTGAAATTAATTTGTGTGTCCTCACTACATGGAAGCTTGGTACGTAGTGTCACATCATAATCCAGCATGTGAGTTCCTATTTTTTGGTTGACTATTGGTGCTTTCACAAAATATTTACACAATGAGATTTTGATAAATAACCATCAATAATGTGGATATAACGATTAAGTGAGTAAAGGAAAATAATAACACAACTAGAACAGTCTTGTAAGTTCAGAACATTACATCACTTTACTGTAATGCAGCATTAAAACCAGGAAAAGACAACACGTGTCATATTACGATATCTAAAATTTAAGATGATATCTAGCCTCATATATCGATATCAATATAATATCAATATATTGCCCAACCCTACCTCACCGACTGATGAAGGATGAGGAGCGGGCTAGAAGCTGAGGACACGCCCGAGCCAGAGGACACAGGATCAAGGTAGGCCCCATCTTCACTTTTCAGGGCTAGTTGTTGAATTACAAACAAGCTAACCTCTAACGTGTTAGTTAGCTGGGAACACTATCCAGAATAGTAGCCAGTCACCAGTGTTGCCAACTCTTTTCCAATGAAAGAAGCTAGCACTAGCTCCAAAAGTCGATAGGTTAAAAAGTCCCCAAGTTGGCAACACTGCAAATCACCATAGTTTGCCAAGCTAGCTGTTTTGCTAACAGCCAAGCGGGCTAGCTCGTTCACTAAGTGGTTGGAAAAATACATATTTGTACCAATGAACCTTGTCTAACAGCTGACTGCAAACTATGCCTCTTTGTGGACCAGCTTATACAGGCAGAACTGGGTTATACTTAACCTTCAAAAGTCATGTAAAAAGGGTGGCAAACGAGGTTGAATTCAATCTACAGAATTTCAAACAAATCAGGCCATTTCTTAGTCTAAGTGCTGCCAGAATGTATGTACACACAATGATATTCTCACACATTGAGTACTGTTTCACAAATTGACAGATTAACTAATATGACAACGCTTAAGCCTATTGAAGTACTCTTCAAGAGAGCCATTAAAATCTTGGCTAAAAAAGCGTTATCATTTCATCACTGTAGCATACTGGAAAAACACAAACTATTGAGTTTTGAGAATTTTAAAATGTTTAAGTATGCCTGTTTTGTGTATAAGGCTATACATCATCAAGCCCCTCCCCCACTGAATGACTTCAATTGAGAGTGGTGGTAGTACAAGGGCTTCCACCAAAGGGGACTGTGTAATACCTCTTAGGCGCACCACATTTGGACAAACTGTTTTGTCAGTAAAGGGAAATAAATATTGGAATAGCCTGCCCCCCACAATAAGGGACCGTCCCACATACATCAATTTTAAAACTCATTTAAAAATATGGCTTTTAGAAAACCAAAGCTGCTGCACTTTTAACTGCCTCACCCATGTCATTATGTGTGACATTTACATGTTCTGTTGTCTTGTCTGTTGTGGTTAGTGTTTGTCTTGCCTCTCAAACTACAAGGGTGTTGCATGCTTGTTATTGTTTTTATGTTTTACTTTTTATGTATCTGCCTAGGGACAAAAGATGAAAATTAGCTATGGTGCTAACTCTAGCATATTTACATTGTGTACTTGTACTGATGTCCATTAATATGCACTGTTCCTATTTAAATAAACAATTAAATAAATAGTGGGTTGTGCGAAATACCTAGCGCTCTAGTTTCGACTGCGGTGCTTTTTACATTAGGTCAGCACTGTCAAAATTTGCTTCTGGTCATTGGCTTGAACTTGTGTATCGAAAAGTGAAAAGTTTCTCAAGTAGTGCTTCAAAGTACTTCTTCCCCATTACAGCATTGTGGTAATTCCATTATATTAATTGATTTGAGCACAAGATTTTGCTTGTTATTACTGGGAAAGGCAAACGAAAAGGGGGGAAAGAAATATTTCGGTGCGTTTGTCTCATGTAAAAACAAGATGTTTACGGTGTGTGTACATTTGGATTGGCATTCTTTTGTGAAATAAAATTAGTTTCACTTGGTCCCAGGTTAAGGAAGCATTTTCTGTCTGTGGGACAAAATGCAAATTGCCATTATGAAGGCAAACTTTTTTTCAAGCAGCTTAATCTTTGTTTTTGACTAACCTTGTTCTGCTATATGCATCTTCCTTTACCTCCTTGTCTTCTTTCTAAGAACCAGGCTTTCATTTTATTCCTTTCATTTATTGTGATTACTAAGCAGGCAATGTATTGTTTCCTTTCAATGGATAGGTGATTGCTAATAGGTGGGTCAGTGGAATAAGGTGATGGTGTGTGGGCGTATATCAGAGTCTGTAGTATCTCTCTCTTTCTCCTCTCTTTTGTCACTCTTGCTCCCCTCACCTCCGTTTCTCATATTTCATATGTCCCACCCACCACTCGTTTGTTTCTAGCCATGTAGTGCAAGTTATTTAACTTAAATTCTCTTCATTTCTCCACTCAGATTTACTCCTCATCTTCATCGGTTTGTTGGCCTGCATAGCTTAATTAGCAGGAATTGTGAGTAGCTGTAGCAGTGGTTTTTGCCACGTGATGTTTTACAGATGGCAATGTTTGTTGTTGATTTGTTGTCTGTCCCCTAGACAGATTTCTTTTTTTTTTTATATATATATATAATAGCCACACATTAGATGTAACTGTAGTAATATGTGTACTGTGTAATATAAGCAGAATTTCCATGTTGGTCGTCAGTTAAATTTTTCAACTTTCATTTTTTCAACAAAGAAATAGCTTGTTGCTTGCTCCCCTCTTACTTCACATTGTAAAAGACACTGTCAAACAAAACAAAAAAGCACTGAACAAAATAATTGCTAAAATGTTTAATGTACTTGTTAATTTCTCTTTGTCAAACCTCTGTCTCTCTACTCATTTTTCTTTTTCCTTCCGTGTCATCCTTCCTTCTCCTCTAATTTCGAGGACCTAGATGCTATTTTTGTCATTTGTTTCCACTAGTGCAGTGCCCGTTGACAATGTGCCTGTTTGGAACGGGCTGATTGCTTGGCCAGTGGTATTGCTGCTTGTAGAATTCATCAAAACCAAACTGTACTCCAAAATTACTTACAGAAGGACCCCAAACCACTTCATATGCAAATCCCCTGTATAGCCTACAACTAACTTACTGATTTACCTGACAGAGAACGTTGCAGATTCAGAATGTAATCACAAAATATCACAATGACAATGTGGAGTAATCAGACATTAGCCTCATGGACTCAGGACGCAGTGTGCTCCCCACCCGGCCGCTATGAGAGCTATCTGCGTTAATCAACCACCAGAACCGGACTGTGTGTGTGTGTGTGTGTGTGTGTGTGTGTGTGTGTGTGTGTGTGTGTGTGTGTGTGTGTGTGTGAGTGTGGGTGCAGAGAGAGAGAGAGAGAGACAGAGACAGAGAGAGAGAGAGAGAGAGAGAGAGAGAGAGAGAGAGAGAGAGAGAGAGAGAGAGAGAGAGAAGAGAGACAGTGTTGTCTCGTGTCGTCTCGTGTCGGATCGTTAACAAATTTAACATTTTAGCAGAGGTGTTAATTTCCATACAGGTTTAGCTTGACAGTTAACGGTGAAGTAAGGTATATCCAGCAATCATGTAGATAACTTTGGAAGCAGGAAAAGAGTCCTGTTGTAAAGCGTTCTGCATGTGGCGTGCAGGTTATCTTCCAACCAAACACGATGTGACTCAAAAACAGTGTCTGGTAGCCTGCCTATAAGTGGCATCACACTCTGTCTGCCACTTATTGTCTGTACCTGGTTGTGCTTTGCATGTGTGGGATTCTGAAACGTCCTTAAATTCGGGAATTGTCGTTTGTTTATTCAAAGTCAAAGACAGTCCAAAGTAGTGCTACTTTGCAAATTTTTGTTGGTCTGAGGTCTATTTCACAATTTAGCTGCCAAAGCTCCGCTGCGTTCTTCGACCCTATCTGTCTCTGGTCCAGCGCTGTGCTGTGCAGTGTGAGAGGTGGAGTGGCCAGCAGCTAGAGCGGCAAGAGCCAATGTGTGCTTCTTTTACCAATATATATTTAACGATGTCTTTTACATTTCTAATCCAAACAATGTCAAACTTGGCACTGCACTTACTCGTGCCCATAGCAAGACAACTGTCAAGTTTGAAATCCATCGGACTAACGGTTCGAGAGACATGCGCATAACACAGACAGACAGACAGACAGACAGACAGACAGACATACGTTGCTGCAATTTATAGATAGATTAGGGTCAGGAGCAGGCAAAACA
Organism: Sander vitreus; assembly: GCF_031162955.1. Classification (NCBI taxonomy): domain Eukaryota; kingdom Metazoa; phylum Chordata; class Actinopteri; order Perciformes; family Percidae; genus Sander; species Sander vitreus. The sequence continues at coordinate 28,790,079 of NC_135864.1, read as the reverse complement.
CTGTTCTCTTCTGATGACCCCTTTGCTAATAGGTGGCCCAGTGCAACAACACAATCAGTGGCACAGAGAATACAAAGTAAAAGCAATGGCTGACCCTGCTGAATATCAATGGCGAGGCCCATGCATTTAGTGTGTTTTTACACTCTAACTAGATGGGTTTCACTTGTGTGTATTTGTCTGTGAATGTACCCACACGCTTTAAGTTGTGTTTCTTTCTTTTTTTGTGCACTGAAGTCACCTGGTTATTGTCAGCTTTCTAAAGTAACCTGGTTTCCTAAATGTCTTTTAAATTATTAGAAACTGGGTTTCTTTACTCTGTTCTGGTGCCAAGTACACTTAGGATCCATGACTAGCAATGTCCAGTAAAAAAAAAAAACTGCACTCTGGTTCATATCAAACAGGCTGTTCCTCCCAGTCCCTCTAGGCCTTTCCATTGTTTTCCCTTTTGAGGAGTGAAGTCCCCAAATGGTGCTCTCTCGAGGTAGGCTCTGAGCTACTTTTCAGTGCATAGATGCAAGCAACAGTCAGAGCCCTTAACTTAGTGACAGGTAGTTGTAGAGATAGTACAACTAGGTATAGGAACATTACTACCGATTACCTGGTGTAACTCAAAAGGAGTCCATCATTCATTCAGGAGTTTGGTTTTCAGAACTGGTGCTGTGTGTTGAGGTGAGGTGAGCCTATATATATATGTAGCCAGTACCACTCCACCTCTTCACCACCACCACCAGAATCCATGAACTAGTTACCATTGGTTCAGCACAACAAGGCTCCTACTTCTGCTGTCCGATTGGGTCACCATACAGTGGTGGTATGGTCTTACCTAATTGGCGTGAGCCTAATGGGGCACCATGGAATACATACAGCTGCCAGGCCATTGCGGCTAAGCCTCTTAGTAGTGATGGCCAAAGGAACTTCATCAACAATTTTGTTTATTTGCTGAGCCCAATAGATGACACTCTCTGTTCAACAAAGGGTTGAAAGCATACTCAATTGTCATTCCTTGAGCCCTTTTTTTTTAAACAAGAATGCCACATTAGTGGGCTCAGAAAATAATGATAATGCTTCACAAAGCTTCATGAAGCTTCATTTGGCTACCACTCCCTCTTAGCAAGGCTGCTGTGTGCGAACCATGCTTTCCATGGCGACACAAGTGTCAACAACACCCTCAACCCTGACATTCTGCCAACAGGAATTTCCTCACCCACTGGTAAAACGTTGGTCATCTTAGTTTCCAGCATTTGTTAAGAGGTCAAAACTCCAGCAACACTTGTAGTCTATAGAACAACTTTATTGTAAGACTGATGTGTTTCTGCTTGTGGCTTTCATCATAATCTTTGTTCCCAGCTTTCACCCAACAAAAGAACTTGCTAATGGGTTGATGTCGAGAGTTGTCACATTATTGTCCAAATGTTTTGGCTTTTTTATGGGGAGAGTAATGATGTAGATGGGGATGCAGTCGGCAATGAGAAAGCAATCAGACACCCACAAACAGGTTTCATATACCACAGTGTGAGTGGGAAACTCTTGAGGGATTATGTCCTTGTCACAGCACTGTCATTGCACAAATGTCTCTAATTGATTGGTTGGGGCGTCTTTGCAGAAGGGGTTGGTATCTGGGGGAAGCATGACAGCTGTCAATGTGAAACTCTTTCTACAGTAGTTGGTGTATTGATACTTTTGATATAAAATGTTGCTGACTTACAGGTCATTGCTGATCAGCTATGTTGTACATGAAAACTATAAGGACAGTAAGTAACTTACTTAGATTTACTCCGGCCCAAACTCATGAATGTGGATAACATTAAACTGAGCAACCTACCACATATTTTCCTGCAAATCTCAGGCAACTGTTTATATCCTCAGCCTGAAGCAAAAATGACACTTAACCAAAATGCTGCGTAGCCAAATATATCCTACTGCAACATATGTATGTCTACATTCACAATAATGGACCTCCTTTTTAATTTCCCATGAGATGTACTGTAACCAGAAAAATGTGGTTTTACATCTAGTCACATCTGCAACCCCTGGAGGAATAATGCCAAACAGAGAAGGTGGAAATTCACTTGTTTTCTACTCATAGAGTGGCTTTCTATCCAAACTACATTTTTACTACTTTTTACATTGTCAATGAATCTATAATGTAGGAGCCACATATTGTATGTTGTTTATGGTGTCATGTATATTATTTATTGATTTTTTTATATTGTGCACTTATGTTGTAGATGGTGGGCGTTTTCATCGCGGTTTGAGCGGAAGTGATAACATATTTGTTTGCTTCACCTGTTCACCTGGGTTTTTTGGGCTTTGACAGAGAGGGGGTGAGCCTGGGAGCGAACACTTTCTGTTGACCGCCGCACTAACGCAATTAATTCTACTCACAAGGTAACTTTACATTTGGTAACTGCAGTGCTAATTGTATTTTATGTGAGCAAGAAGAGGAATAAATCATTGCAGTACAATCTCACAGTGTGTTTATGCATCTCTCAGTGTTTATTCCCTCGCGGCAGCACTTTCTTGGACTGCTTACAGCCGCAACATATAGAGCAATACTTAAATAGACAGTGACGTTTTAAAACATGTACCATTTGCAATGCCAGCAGCTATGACAGTAATAAAGCTTATACAGGCGCTGAACATACTGATAAGGTGTAATGGCACATTTTCACGCCAGAACATTCGTTCAGTGAACACACATTTGCACATCTTTTGTATCTCCTTGCTGCTGCTACATATGGCTTGTGGTTATTTAATACTTTCACCTATTTTGCGATGCTTGGAAATTACATTTTTTATAAAAAAAATATTTTTTATATTTAATACTTTCTGCATGATATTACAGCTGTAGATGGCACCTTTAAAAATGCTGAATTTTATTTTGCTCTGCCTGATTTTAATAAATCTTATTTCAAGTTTGTTTTTTCTTCTTCCCAGAGACCCTTCAAGGAAACAGTTAATTAAACCTCATGTTTGCTATGGCTGCTGTAATACATAGTTCCCCTATAACTCCCATTGATACATTTTACCTAATAAGTGGAAATTGTTAATAACATATGTTTAAATAACCCCAGCCTGCCATGTTCTTATATTTTAGTGAGCTTCTCTATAACTGTCTATTGTTCCCTTGTGTGTTTTTCATCTCTATTAGTTGCTGCAGTGACCTTATTTGCCCAGTGGGATCATTCAAGTTTCATGTTATGTTACCAACACTAGTGTTTAAGCTGGATTCTCTGAGTACCCTGATGGACCAGGTGGGTCCATGTTTAGTAAGAGCCACACTGGGTCTGGGATACTTTCCCGTCACTTACCGTATACCAGCGTGTATTTGGCTGAAAAATGTTAACTGATGGAAAGTATTAGATGGTAACTTCAGCAGCGCGGCAGGTCAAATGGAGATTCCGGTGACTCATCCTCCGAGCTTACTGTGTGTGTTTACTGCCGTTCTCCCCGGGAACAGCCCAACAGCAGCATGACGCACAGCATGCTGTCACACACACGTGCAGCGCCTGCCTGCAGGGATTTGTGTGCATGGGGGGGTGATCTATTTATCTCTGTGTGTCTCTTTTGCGTCCTTATGTGTGAGGCGAACAACAGCTAGTTCAAGTAAACAACAGTTACCAACATGCGTGTGCTATCTGTAAAGCTTTTATCTGAAGGGGGTACACACATAAGGTTATAAAACAGGTAAGCACAGAACTTTGCCCAATCAAATTGCTTAGGTAAGCTGTGAGGACTGTGGCTCTGGTAATGATTCTGCATCCTTCTCTTTATATACCTGATTGCAGATGCAGTTTTATCGGTTTTGTACATTTTCTCTTCATTTCTCTTGCTGTGTCCACAGAGAAATTCAAGATTCGTTATCTCTTTTTACCTGGCTGCAGCCGAATGTTTGTATTGCCCAAAATTCAGAGAGATCTACATTAATACTGTCTGTTAAAAGTATATTGTCTGTTAATTTCGCATTTCTTTTTTGCGAAGTCTGCTCACAATTCTAATGACAATTAAACGAAAACACAGCCACTGTAAGCTACCTGACGAGCACCAAACAGTGGCTTGCATTTACCTGCTTAGCATTTAGCTGCCAAAGGGCCAGATATTTTTCTCAAGAGTTGGTGGAGACCAAAACAGAGCTAAAAGGAGAGTGAATATTGGACATAGATTTGTTAGGTGTCAAGAATCACCACTCCAAGTGAATGCTAATGTTGCTACTTATCAGTTGGATTTCTAAATTATGCAATTGTTACCTAACCTAATGTTTGCCATTATAACTTTATAAAACATGCATGTCTCTAAATGGAAAAAAGGAAAATAATTACTGTAGCTTTAAGTCAACTGGAAACTCATTAATATCTTTTGCTGTTCCCCTCCTCTACAGTACATACTGTACATACCTCCATCTGTTCACAGTGTTGCTTCAATCATGTGAAACAAATGGGTGAAATGACGGTTCAGTGATAAGGCACTAATTGCTGCAGTGGCCTATAGTATATTGCTGTCATACAGTTTCTGAACTAAGGCTTGTCTTAAATTAAACTAAGAAACATAGCTTTAATAGTTAGTTTTCAGGAATTAGCATATTGCTGCCCTCATTTGAGGCATCTTATTTAACATGTATTTTTTTTTAACTTTCATTTAAATTAGCATGGAGCCAAATATCTGAGGAACACCAAAGGATCAAAGTGGATTTACTATCACTGGAACATTTTGGCACAACATGCCAAAATTAACTAGAGAAATTAATTTAGTCCTCTGGGCTGTAAATAGGTCTCCAGTCAACCCACATAGGAAAGTGAGTGTTTATTGAAGGTTTTATAGTGCTTTAAATGCAATATTTGGCAACTATGATTCATGTATCACTAACATTTCTCTTGATGCCTGTGTAATTTAGAGAGAAATGTAAGGTGGAAAAAATGCCACCTCTGCCACGCTTAAATGTTCACAGTTCTAAAAATGAGAAAACGCGTTTTGACAAGGCTTTTAAAACCACTTTTTCTTCTCCCTAAATCCAAACCTTTTCATGCTTGCAGTGTTGAACTCAATGCAGGATCACAGCTATCTTCTGATGATTAGTTTTACTGAAATAATAATGTAATTTTCACTTATATTATTTTGGTATACACTTATGCTTTTGGGTGTACAATCTATATTTCTGGGCAAACTGCTGCAAATTGCACCTAATTCTGAGGTTCGCTCTGTTCAGTGTTGCCACTATTGGTTTTAATCAGATTGCCATAACATTATACACAATTCAACTAATCAAAACGCACAATCAAGAGGTCATGCATTAAAAATTGAATGAGATGAGTAACATTTTGCCTCAACTCATTCATTACTCAACTGCACATAATCATCAGTGTCCACACAATTGCAAAGACATTGTAAAACTCAAAGACACATCCCAACGAGGACAGAGTCGGCTGCCCTTCTGACAGCTCTACATCTTGTAAGCATTAGTTGCAAGTGCAGTGTGTTTTGCTGTTTCATGGTGGGAAGGCTGCAGTAGGACCAGAGATGTCTGCAGGCTCAGCAAAGTGGTATAAAAAGACTTGTTCTGTCATGGGGCCGAGGCTGGAATCCCTGGAGGCGAAGCTGGAAGGGGAGGGTGAGTCCAAGCTTAGTGTTGGCCTAAGCCCTTTTCACAGGGGACTGGTGTCATATGGGGTCTTCATGTACTTAATGAATTACCAGTCAACCTTTGTGTTTTGCGAAACACACAAAGAAAAGAAAGAACAAACAATAAATGAAAACAAGTTATCACTTTATGAATTACCAAAGCAACATATTTATGCAGATAATCCATTTCTCTAAGCATTGCTTTACTGCCTTTATGATTTCGGAAGGAATAACCTGTCTTTGAGACCTTTTAGCTTCCGCCTCAGCACCCAAAGCTGTGACACAAGGTGCTTTCAGTGTTCCCCCATGTGATTTAACTGTTCCATCATTGCCTCCTACTACAGCAGCTTTACCAGGTAATGGGTACTTTTTGTAAGCTACTGTATCCCTGCCCTACCCAACATTCTCCAATGATATTTTTTAAAATACATACATTGTTATTGCTATCTGTCCTACTTTTAGTATACTTATTTTCATTCTTGCCCACCCACACCATGAATGTATGCTTTATGAAGCTTTGTAAGTAACTTTCTGTATTTTCTGAGCCCACTAGTCGGCGGTCTTGGTTTAAAGTAAACGGCTCAAGGAATGGCAATAAAGTGTGCTTTAAACCCCTTGTTAACCAGGCTTTCCTTTTCCACTCTGATTTTAAAACAGACCTTCTAACAAGCAGAGGTGTAGTTTACCACACTAAATACAAAATGATGATTATAGCTGCATTTTAATGTAGTGATCGCCAAATGAACCTTCGTGAAGCTTCGTGAACCATTTTCTTTATTTTCTGAGCCCACTAGATGATGCTCTCTGTTTAACAAAGGGTTGAAAGCACACTGAAATGCCATCCATTGAGTATTTTCTTTCAAGGGGTTAATGTGTAGAGTGTATAAGTGAAGCCAAAACATCTGAATCACTACCTGGTGGCTGACTCATTTTACAAGTCATAAATCCCACCTACTCCATGTTGGCAGATGTGTTAAACTGAAAAATCAAAGTACACGTCAAATACATTTTTTCCCAAAGATGGTTTCTGTCATTTTAGGTTTTTCTTATTAAGCTGTTTGTTTGTGTTCATTTTTCTGTTTAGTTTTAATTAGTTATTTGATGCTATAAAAACGGAAGCTGTGATTGACTCACGATTGGTCGTGCGGCTTTATTGGCTTCACTTTGATACCGCAGCTCTACCGCCTGATCACTACTGTGCAGACTCTGGCCCCAAAATTAAAAGATGGCTGCGACCATATCCAGGATATTTTGGCTTTACATATGTACGGTGGGAGGATGTGGAGAAGCGTCGCCCATCTTTATATACACTCTATGTTTTCTTTAAACCAAGAGGGCCATCTAGTGGGCTCAGAAAATTAAGGAAATGGTTCACGACGCTTCATTTGGCCATCACTATTTTAATTGTGCAAAGTATATCTCATTCCTGAGAAGAGTCCTGAAAGTGTTGAAGCTTTTACACTCTTATTCCATCACGGCAGCTCTGAAAAACATAGAGTCACTTTGTGATAATAAATGGGACAACAAAATAAAACCCTCTGTTGTCTTTTAATAGAATCTACACAAAATAATCTACACACTGTTAATGAGCTCCCATGATGTTAATGATTGTTAATGCAACATTTTGGTCAGGTACTGTTCTTCTCTCTCCTCTGCTCTCTGCTACGGTGGCAGAAACAGTCTTACTTTACTTTTTTATATGCATCACATATGTGCATCCCATATTTGTAGTAACTTGTTCATCCACAGAAAAAAATGCACTCTATACTAAAGACATCTATAATAATCCCCACACTTGTTTTGTTTTGTGTTTCCGCATATTCTTATTCTATTCTAGTTATGTGATTATATCATACATTTCACCTTGCTGAATCAAACTTTTTGCTGTCGCAATAATATAATTTCCCTGTGGGTATATCAATGTTTCATCTCATATAATTTAAAAAACTCCACTTGTAGTTCTAATAAATGGGACAACAAAATAATACCCTCTGTTGTCTTTTAATAGAAAAATAATCTACACACTGTTAGAGCACCCATGATTGTTACTGCAACATTTTGGTCAGGTACTGTTGTTCTTCTCTCTCCTCTGCTCTCTGCTGCTTACTTTACTTTTTTATATGCATCACATATGTGCATCACATATTTGTAGTAACTTGTTCATCAACAGAAAACAAAATAAAAAAATGCACTCTATACTAAAGACATGTATGCCCACACTTTCCGCATTGTCTTATTCTATTCTAGTTATGTGATTATATCGTACATTTCACCTTGCTGAATATACATTTTTGCTGTCGCAATAACATAATTTCCCTGCGGGTATATCAGTTTTAATCTCATATAATTAAAAAAAAACTCCACTCGTGGTTCTAAAGATGTCACTTGTATTTAACGACTCCACCTCTTTCACATGAACATGCTCCTAGCTGGATTGGAAAACCCAGAGTTAACAGAGCCAGTCAATAACTTTGAGGTTGATAGCTTCATGATACCAGTCATCTTCGATCACCAAATGTGAGGCTCGGACTGGACAGGAGCCAGTGAATAGCCAGAGACCAACAATAAGATAGGCCTATCTGTTTTTAAACTAATCAACAGTTTTGATTATTGTTGTTAAAATATGCTGGGATTATCTTGAATGCTTGCTGTGTGTCTTATTCTTACTTGCTGCTAGTGATGGCCAAATTAAGATTCATGAAGGTTTCTTTTTCATTTTCTGAGCCCACTAGATGGCGCTCTTGGTTTAAAGAAAAAGGCTCAGGAAATGGCTATTCAGTGTGCTTTCAACCCTCGATTGAATAGAGCACGTCATGTAATGGGCTCAGGAAATAAAGAAAGTTCAGGAAGCTTCAATTCAATTCAATTCAATATTATTTATAGTATCAAATCATAACAAGAGTTATCTCGAGACACTTTACAGATAGAGTAGGTCTAGACAACACTATAATTTATAAAGTCCCAACAATTCTAGTAATTCCCCCAAGAGCAAGCATAGTGCGACAGTGCGACAGTGGCGAGGAAGAACTCCCTTTAAGGAAGAAACCACGGCCAGACCCAGGCTCTTGGTAGGCGATGTCTGGCGGTGCCGGTCGGGGATGTGATAAACAGTGGCAATAATAGTCACAATAAAGATAATGGAACAGTGACTAGAAAATAGTAGTCGTAGTAGTTCGTGTCATAGCAGGGCACTGCAGAGCGTTACAGTATGTAGCGTGGCACAGCAGGGCATGGCTGGACGTAGCAGGTTCAGCAGGACGCAGCAGGACGCAGCAGGGCACCACAGAGCGTAGCAGGGTGTAGTGAAGCAGATCCACGGCGACAGCTGCAACCAAGATCTTGGTGCCATCCTAATCCAAGGAAATATGCTGGGAAAAAGAAACAGAAGGACATAAGAAGGCTTCATGCAGCTTCCTTTGGCCATAACTACTTGCTGCAATGACCCAATCTCTCCACAGGGATCATTAGACTCATTAGCGCCCTGAGCTATATTTCATACGTTTCCATTTAAACGCGTCCCGCCCTTCCAAAGTACTCTCAAATGACATGCAAGAATTGAATAATTCACCCTCTTTTAATTTTTTTAAATAAATTCTGCCGACTGGCAATCTTCAGTTACTTCATTCAAAGATGTCACACTGGCAGTGGTGTACTGGCCATCTGGGATACCTGAATACCAGTCTCTTTACCGGCATTGTGTCTGTGCCCCTGTAAGATGGTGTTGCGTTTTCTGGGAATGGGCTCACTGGCCAATCACAACCAAGTTAGTTCCTCCTAGGAGAACATCCGTCCATCTCGGGAGACGATAGTAGTGCCCTGGTCTGTCAAAGTCAGTGTTGTTGAAGGCAATGTCTGGAGTGACTCAGTAGTCCGATTCTTGTCAAGCTTCCGCTCATAATGTCATGTTTTGTTTCATGTGTATTTATGTATGTTTTTGCCACTTCCTGTTTTATTTTGATACTGCCCTATTGTGCTGGACCTGTTGTCAATTGTTTCATCTTGTATCTGTGTCTATATTAGCTCTTGGAAATGGACCCCCAGATGCTTAAGGCCATAACTGGTTACACTTTTACCCCATTTTACCACCGCTGAGGAAATTGACCTTTACCTCCTGTATCATTAGTCTAATTGTGATCACACTCTCATGTGTGCCACTTACACATTCATATTATCATGCTTTATCATCAACCTTAATTACAATCCATACATCAACAGGTTCTTTTGTGTTACAAGACTCATTCCGTATACCGCTCTCCTCTGTCATGAAGACAAATAAAAGTCATTAACGGATGTGTGGTTAGTAGAGGTGGCTGTGGCTCAGCCGGTAAGAGTGGTCAGCTAACATTTGGAGAGTGGGTGGTTCGATCCCATGTCCAAGTCTCATGTCTTGGGCATTATCTGATGAGCTGGTGGCACCTTGTATGGCATCCTTGACTACTAGTGTGTGGAAATGTTCCCTGTACTTTGTAAAAGACTAGAAAAGCGCTATATAAATACAGCCCATTTACATAGAGACCAACTGAAGAAGATTTATTCTCATAGGGGCCAATTTCAGTGTGTGTGATGGTCAGATTATGTGCATGTATTTGCATTGTGGGCAAATGTATCATGGCTACATGCTTTTATATCTTTGGCAATTGTTAATGCACCACATTTCTTTTTTGATAAATAAATGGATGGAACATCTTGAAATAAGGTGTTTTGTAATGTCTTAAGATATCCTTGTGGGGGTATGTATCTACAGTTTGTTTGCTGTGGTTATTGTTGGTTGGGTGTAGATATTAATAAATTTGACTTTATTATGGTCCTGACAGGCTGTGATTACACGTTTTTGTCCCTTTTGTTGTCGGTGACGGTGGATGTTCTCGTTTGCACTGCTGACGATGACGGGAAAATAAAAAGGTCTGTAAACACTTCCTCTTGTTATCTCTCCTTGCCTCCCACCCTCCTATCAACCACCCTCATACATTCCACCAACTCCCCTCCTCTCTGTAGTGAACCATGTGGTGGCTGTTACTCAGCCGGTAAGAGTGCTCCCCTAACATTTGGAAGGTTGGTGGTTCAATCACCTGATCCTGCAGTCCCATGTTCAAGACCCATGTCTTGGGCAAGAAACTGAAACCCAAATTGCTGTCCCCATTGCGCCATCAGTGTGTGAATGTATCTGATGAGCAGGTGGCACCTTGTATGGCAGCCTCGACCACTAGTGTATGAATATGTGTAAATTGTGAATGTTGCCTGTATTATGTAAAAGCGCTTTGAGTATTAGTTAAGACTAGAAAAGCGCTATATAAATACAGTCCATTTACATAGAGACCGACTGAAGAAGGTTTATCCTCATAGGGGCCAATTTCAGTGTATGTGTGTGTGATGGTCAGATTATGTGCATATATTTGCATTGTGGGCAAATGTATCATGGCTACATGCTTTTATAGCTTGAGCAATTGTTAATGCACCACATTTCTTTTTAGATAAATAAATGGATGGGACATCTTGAAATAAGGTGTTTTGTAATGTCTTAAGATATCCCTGTGGGGGTATGTATCTACAGTTTGTTTGCTGTGGTTATTGTTGGTTGGGTGTAGATGTTAATAAATTTGACTTTATTATGCTCCTGACAGGCTGTGATTACACGTTTTTGTCCCTTTTGTTGTCGGTGACGGTGGATGTTCTCATTTGCACTGCCGACGATGACGGGAAAATAAAAAGGTCTGTAAACACTTCCTCTTGTTATCTCTCCTTGCCTCCCACCCTCCTATCAACCACCCTCATACATTCCACCAACTCCCCTCCTCTCTGTAGTGAACCATGTGGCGGCTGTGTCATTTATGGCCTTAATGATATAGAGATCTATTTAACACTTTCTCTTTCTTTGCCTCTGACTTTAGCAGCAGTCAGCGTTTGTTGCAGATGTGTGATCACACAAATTGTACCAAGGGCTAATACAAATTAACTGAACTCAGGTCAGTATTGCACTTGTGTGCTTACATTTAAAAAATGCTTTCATAAAATAAATTAAACAGTAAATGCCCATCACAGCCTTTAAGAAAAGCAGGCATAACAACTTCAAATCACTCACTGACTTCATGCCTTTATCCAAAGTGACTGACAGTGAGGAGGGAACAATGAATATTTGCAGACACAGCGCTTGTCAAACATTTCCCTGAAGCTTCAGATATGATAACAACAAGGGGATAAAAACTAGTGAGCTTACATGGGAACTGATCAATCTCCATGACAACTGAGCAAACTCCATCTACTGATGAAGAATGTGTGATACAGTTGAGGGGTCCAGAACAAGGTAATAAGAGGACCTAAAACAAACTATTTTACCCTAAAACAATGGCTTCAAAATCATGTTGATGCTACACTGACTTGTAATATGAAGAATGGTGCCTCTGTCAAAAGGCCAAGATAGGCCAAGATAGAGGTTTGCATAGTTTGGATCTACAACTTTGCCCATAGCACATCCACAGTGCTGCCAAAAGAAGTCATTCACCACCTTGAAGTAATTCTTTGTCGAAACGAGTTCAGTTGCTTCCACCAGGAATTCTGATGGCGCCATTACACAACTTTGTTTTGTTTTGTTTATATACCACGTTGGTGATGTTAATTAATCTGCAGTTTTTGTATGTGGTCACTGGGTGGAGCATTGGCACGAAAAGGCATAAAGGTAATCAGCCAAAGGTACACAGGGATGGGGCAACCAGTAAAAGCACACAGCTTTTCACCATGTGAACCGGTCAGGGTACGTGTTAGGTGCTATCATGTTGGCGTGTATTGTTATTGGAGTTTAAGGGGAGACACTGCAGGCAAAAACATCATTTTTTTATGCACTGGTCAATTTTTGAGATTTTGGGCTATTTGTCTTCCATAACATGTCTTCTTTCACATTTAGGTCTTTATTTTACAACACTTTGTCCATTTGCATCTGTAGATTTCTCCTAAATTCAAAAAAGTTGGCGTTCTAAATCAACATGCTGCTCCGCGATCGCTGTCTGCACCCTGTCATCACATATACCATTAGAAAGCTCTCTCACTCCTGTGGAATGTTGTCAGATCCAAATATGGTGATTTCCTTTTTATCAGCAACCAATCGTGAAAGTACAATGGGGGACTTAAAGGGATACTTCACCGATTTAGCATTAAGCTTTGTATCAGTAGAAACCCGGTAGTATTTTTGAATGACCGTGCTTCCCTCCCTCATGTTCCCCTGAGACGAGAGATCTATGTATTGTGGGTCTGGAAAAAAGCCTCTTTTGACATCATTTTGCGTCATAAGAGGCTTTGTTGCCCAGAGGCTATGGACTACAGCCAGTAGTAGGACCTACTTCCGCATGTTGTCAACCCGCCCATAGTGGGTTGGACTGCCGACATTCTCCGAAATTTCACGAAACAAAACGAGTGTCAGCCATCTTGAATCCTCGCGTAGCTTAGTGGTTTCTCAGCATCAAAACTTTAGATAGATACAGAACAATTATGTGCATTCAAACTACCGCACACGTGTACCAACGGGATACATTGGTACAGGTCGGAGAATATGCAGGACACTTTATTACAGACGGAATACTCGACACAGCTTTGCCCGCCGGCTATGGAGACCAGCGGTGTTGCTCGATGCCTCTGGCCGGTAAAGGGACATCATCAGCGGGGAACGTTGAACGAGTTTGCGCGTGGCAAACTCATGTTTGTTGTCCGCTCATTAGACAACAAACTGGACTACATCCAACTTCAACAAAACTCCCAACGCCCCAACAGAGACTGCTGTGTTTTTGTTGTTGTGGAAACAACAGTGTACCGGACTATCCAGCCTGTTTCTCTGTCGCCGGGTAAGAGTGGAGATGAGCTGTGTTAACACGGACTTGTGCAGAAATTAGCTGCTTGTATCCAACTAAATGCTAACTGCTGGTGGCGTTTGTGACTATTAAATGCTGACCATTCTACATTCCACGCAAATTTACGACTGTGTTTATAATTGTGTTTACAGTCTACCAAGTGCTAATGCTAGTATGCGTTAGCTTAACTTTACGGAGCATGTGTGTGCACTAGCTAAATGTAGCCTGTTTCATATGTCATTTTTATATAATGTCGTTTTTATATTTTTTAAATGTGTAACACCACTAGAACCACGGTGAAACGTTGTTTCGTGTATATGGTTGAAATGACAATAAAACACATTTGAGTTGAATGCTGCCTCACTGTCTGTCTGTAACAGTAGGCGTGGCTTGGGAGTGGAGTCTAAAGCAGCGAAGCAAGTGCATTCTGGGATTTGGTGTCTTTCATCCATATGAGCCAAAAACACATTTTCTGGCTTAACTCGGCCTAGAAGGCACCAATTTCTATACTTTTTTCATATTTCTACAACATAAGTGACCCAATTTAAAGATATATTCGTCTTTCCAACGGTGAAATATCCCTTTAATTATGTAGAACTTCAGGCCTTCATTTTTAAAGATCATTTTTTGGGCTTTTCCTTTAATTGACAGGATAGCTTGAAGACAGGACTGCCAAGGACTCAAGCCTACAAGAGGTGCACACTCTACTGGGTGAGCTAAAGGTCACACAGGCCTTAATTTAAATAGGTGAGTTAAATAAAAATTCACCACCCATTCAGTTGTCATGAAGGGGGAAATTAGCTAAAGAGAGCAAAACCGTTTTTGTACCAGGCTCTACACGTTTATTTTTGTAGGGGTCTATGGGGATTGACTTGCTTTTGGAGCTATTCTCAAGTGGCCATTCGAAGAACTGCAGATTTTGGCTTAATTTTTCAGCCCCGCAGGTTGCATCTCAGCTGAGCGTTTTAGTGTGCCTGATGGATAGAAACGTGGCTCGAAATTATTGCTAATGTTGTTATGTGTCTGCTGGATGTATGACTACCAATAATGTTTGCTAAAATGCCAACGTTATATGGTTATAATATGACAGAGTTGTGTTGACATATTCTTCCTTTGTCCCTGTAGCCAAAAAAGGGAAAAAAAAATCAATAATACTGCCTTAATGGAAGCCATCAATACCATTTAGAATCGGTGGGGCAGCTAAGAAAAGTGATTCAGACTGGAATCTCTGGGCTTTGTAGAGTTTATTGTTAGGTAGATTTTTTCATACTCACAAATACGGGTTGTACTGAAGCACACTGGATAACATGCAATTGTGGGCGACAGGAGCAAAAGGCTAATCCTTTTTCTTCTCTGTCCTTGCTGTTCTGGAATAGTTTAGCGTGAAGGCCGATAAGCTAAAGCCGGCAGTGTGTTCTTTTAGCTCATATGAAATCTGCCTTAGGGTATTTTTTCCACTTTAAGGTTATATTCTTTGGCGCTGAAATAAAACAGTAAATTGCGGGCAGGCTAGGAGCTTGTTTTTCCAAATGCCACACTCCTTTGGTTGTATTATTTCATATCCTTTCACTTTCTGTATGTGAGAATATTACAATTCCAGCAGTGAAACAGACACACACACACACACACACACACACACACACACACACACACACACACACACACACACACACACACACACACACACACACACACACACAAACACAAAACAGATCTTCTATCACACAAAACCTTGTTGGTATGTTGGCCTTTTCACACTATAAAGATATTTCTTATTACATCCAGAGCCCACTGGGGCACAGGAAAGGTTGAATTAAGGATTTGATGAGATAGGTTGTGACATGCTAGCATTTAGCAGAGTACCACCAGTCCTTGCTTTAGCCCCAGCCGGCTCTGCCCAGCCATCGGGAAAGGTCAATGCTAATGGCTGGTTAGCTCATAAGGCTCCTCTCTCTGTTGCTCTCTCTCCTTCTGTATCTGAAGTTCCTAGTTGCTCAATTCCAAAGTTACACTCATACATAATGGGTGTGTGTAAGAAGACATTTCAAATAATATATTTTCCCTGCTTGCCACCATAGGGAAAACAGAGGTCAGAAAAGCCCCATTGGAGCTAGTTTTGGCTCCATATCTTGCTCAAGGACACTTCACTTGTGTGCTGACTCAGAGGTTGGAACCCCACTCATCCATTTGAAGAGTCTCACTAAACCTGCCCCTGTGTGATCAGGCAGATTCATAATGTTTTGCAGATTCCCTGTTTTTCTCTCTTCCTAAGGTTATTGCAGGTGATTAGGCTTTAGCACTGCATTGCTGACAACTCATTGCTGCCTGGCCGCCTTGTTAGTGCATCCATAAAGGTCACAACTAATAGACTGCAGTTAGCTCAGGCTGTATATGTGATACTAGATAATGTTGCTTTTCAGGCGCTTAATGAAAAGTCTCCATGAAAAGTAGGTTTTTACCAAATAATAAAATGTAATATAGCAAAATATACATTTGATTGGCTATTTATCTTGTGATTATAACCACAGAATTAGTATTACTTAAATTTTCTGAAATATTGTGTCTAGGTCTTAAATTAATTTTAAACAGGTCTTAATTTCCCTACGCCCATGTCATGCTACATCTAATGTTCATTGAAATTCTCTCGCAGTCTTAAGAATGTTGTTTTTCCGCAGAAGTGCAGAGATCGAAAAGTGGCTGAGGGTCAGCCACTGTGGAACATAGTGATTCCCCATTACAGCGGCATGTGCTGGTGGCTGATGGCATATGCCATGCCACTTTGACAGTGGCATAAACCAATCCACTGGCAGAATTGGCTGCTCACTACACCGACCTGTGCTGGTTGTGTTCCACCAGCACACCATTTAACGACATGTGAATGTGGTAATGTTAGGCAATGGTCAGTGACAAACTGTTAAGTAATTTAATATATCCTTACAGATGTTCCCAAAGTATTAGAGCTAACATGAGCTAACATGGCTATTGTTAGCCTCGCTACCGTAGTGGCTTATTCCGACAGACACTGCTTATGCCACGAACCGTTTACGTTACTCATCAAAAGTGGCCTTATGGTGAATAATAAATAACGTTATGTATGCCTGGTTAATGTTCCGCAATGTGGAGTTTTGTATGATGGAATGTGTGATCACGTTCTACTATTTAACATACCAAAGGTTTAAAGACTCAGAGTTGTCGGAGAAACAACACATAACTTAATGGTATGTTCAATTATAGTTGGTAAGTTAGTGGTGCATTCAATGTTATTGTAAAATACTCTTTTGTCATCTAGTGGTTCTTCTTTTTGTCGTATAACTGCAATTAACTAGTAAAACAAGTTTTGTTATAAGTCATTGTTATTACATTCTTAATAATTTTTGTTTTTAGCCTTTTAGTCTTAGTAATACGAGCTTGAGGAGAGACTTAACTCGCTCATCTGCTCGCTCATGACAACGTACCTGGCTGATTCATTGAGGACTCGTGAGTCATCGGGAACTCGTGGGTCGTCAAGGGCTCGTGAGTTCTCGAGTGGGCTACGAGCTTGCAATGTTTCTCAGTTTGCGGGTCGGGAAGTTCCTATAACCTGTCTCGGATTGTCTCTCTGCTCACTCAGTCGCTTGAGTTGACTTGTGGAGTTGTTGTTGCCTACGAAATTGTGTGTTATAAAGCTTTTGGCAGCTAAGTTGGCTAGGACTAGTAGTAGCTAATGTTGCAAGAGGTTTGTGTGTGGCGCTGTTATCATTTTAGATTGAATTGTAGTAGGACTCAACTCATCCGAGTTAATGATACTAGAGACTCGATTCATGAGTTAATTTAAAGAGTCGGGTTAAAGATCCGAGTGAGTCACGACTGAAACAGGTTTAGTGCATAATGCCAATGCTCCAGTGAGGCACTGGCTGGCTAAGCACGCATTCACAACACTGTGTTGGTCACAGGGGTTGTCGAAAATTAGACAGTATTATGTTACAATATGCACTCTTTTTTATAGATTTTTTTGCACTCACAGGTAAGTACATTACTACATTTGT
Source organism: Sander vitreus (assembly GCF_031162955.1). NCBI lineage: Eukaryota > Metazoa > Chordata > Actinopteri > Perciformes > Percidae > Sander > Sander vitreus. The sequence goes on along the minus strand of NC_135864.1, from coordinate 28,772,603 downwards.
CTAACAACCCCACGGATAATCAGCACTGGCGCACCACAGGGGTGTGTCCTTTCCCCACTGCTTTTCTCCCTCTACACCAGGGCTATTCAATTGGCGGCCCCCGGGCCGGATCCGGCCCACAAGCTGATATTTAGTGGCCCCTTGAGTAAAAGGTAGTGACCGTGGTGGCCGACGCCGAGTGCTGTACTCTATCTCTTGCATCTCCGCGCAAAGTCCCTTTGCTTCGCATGTTCTCCTTCACTCGCTTCAGCAACCCTCTTCTCCGCACCTGTGGTCCTGTTCTTGCAATATAACGTCATTTGGTTGTTGACACCAGGATTGAACTTCTCCGCACCCATCTGCTGCGTTACAGATGATCTTTACCGTGGGTTAGTAACAAACACATTTTCCAACCCATCCCTTTGGATCATTTGAATCATGCTCTATACAAATGACTGTACCTCCAAGGACCCAGGTGTCAAACTCTTAAAATTTGCAGATGACACCACTGTCATTGGGCTCATCCAGGATGGTGACAAGTCTGCATATCGGCAAGAGCTTGATAAGTTGGTGCTCTGGTGCAGTCAACACAACCTAGAACTAAACACTCTAAAGACTGGTGGACTTTAGGAAGCAACCCATAGTGCTGCCCCCCTCACAATATCCAGCCCAGTGTCAAATGTCATTCAAGTTTCTGGGCTCCATCATTTCCCAGGATCTGAAGTGGGAGTCCAACATCACCGCCATCCTTAAAAAGCCTCAGCAGAGGACTTCCTACGGCAACTGCGGAAACATGGCCTACCACAAGAGCTGTTGGTCATCTTCTACACTGCTGCCATTGAATCCATCCTCTCCACATCCATCACCGTTTGGTTTGGGGCAGCCGCAAAACAGGACAAACGCAGACTACAACACACAATTCGGACAGCTGAAAAAAATCATTGGTGCCCCCCTGCCCTCTCTCCAGGACTGCGGGAAGCGGGCAGAGAACATCACCAAAGACCCCACACATCCTGCACACACACTCTTTAATCTCCTCCCCTCTGGCAGGCGCTACAGATCCCTGCGTACAAAAACAACCAGACACAAGAACAGCTTCTTTCCCACTGCCATCACTCTACTGAACACTTGATGAATGGGGGTCATCCCCACTTTGGCCACTCACCCACTTCTCTACACAATACATACTTATCATTCCAATATGCATCTTGCACACTACTTTTCACTATTACTTTTTGCACTTTACATCCCAATCCATGTGTACTTGTCTTGATATTGTCTTATTTGTATATTTGTATTTTTGTATATTATGTTGATATGTGCCTATATGTATATTGTTGTCTCTATTGTACAGTATGTTACTACTACATGTCTATTTGTTGAATGTATAGAGAGTTAACACCTACCGAAGTCAAATTCCTTGTGTATGTAAGTATACTTAGCCAATAAATCTGATTCTGATTCTGCTGCATGGATTTTGATACTTTGATAAAACTGTACAGCGAGTGCATAGCTAAATCAGGGGAGCTCTTTTTAAAGGTTAGGGTTAAGGCTTAAGTGAAGGTCAAATGAAAAATATGTCCTATTTACAACTATTATATATATATAAAAATCTAATCAAATAATCATGATATTAACAATATAACAAAATCATTTTCAACCATTTTCTTTATTTCTGAGTCCACTAGATGGAGCTATTGATTTAATGTAAAAAACTCAAGGAATGGCAATTCCGTGTGATTTCAACCCTTTGTTGAAAAGAGAACGTTATCTATTGTGCTCAGAAAATAAAGAAAATGCTTCACAAAGCTTCATTTGGACATTACTATTTTATATGACTCGGAATATGTAGACACTTTCAAACCTAATCACAAGACATAAATTTAAAAAAGAAGAAGCTAACTCTGGTGTTCCTCAGGGCTCTATCTTAGGCCCAATTTCCTCCACCATGTAACATGAGATTGGTGCAACATCATCAGTGATGTGTCCATTGTGCCAGAGTGCATATTCCTTATCAACTGAATAGCAACAATACTCTTGAATTAATTTATGCATGGGTACCTGAAGCCATTTAGCTTTGACTCTGCTTTCACATCACTGCCACTAGCCTGTGAACGTGTTCAGTTATCCAGTCAGAGCAAGCATAATGTTGTCAATGAGCTAGGGGCCTTCCCATTTGCGAAAGTGAATTTCAACACGTCTTTAAGACAACAACAAAAATAAAATTTCATAGCAAGAATTATATGTTCAATGAGAAAAGAAACAGAGGTTACATTCAACAGAACTGGTTGAAAAACCAGTCAAATACATGTATCAAACTAAATTATTTAAAAATAAATCATTGTCTGTCAGATGACAGACGTTTGAGGTTAAAAAAAAAATTATCTTTTTTACGTGGACCTGCACGGTCTGACAAACTTCCATCACTACTCAAAGAAAGGAATCGTGTGTAGGAATTGAGCATCTGCTGAGTAGGTGAGGGATGAATGGACCCAAAGAAAGTGGTGTCCATTTGAGCTGATGGTGCTCCAGCATTCATTGGGAGATAGATGGAACAGCACTTAAAGCAGCACGGTCCAGACTCTTTTGATACCACTGCATGATTCACCAATCTATTTTATAGCTTATTAAGATGTCATAAGACTAGAGTGAACCATCCAAAAACCTCTTTAGAACAGTGCAGCATCACTTGACGCATGGCACATTTCCTGATATGAGCAAAGAAGAAATTCTGGTGGCAAAATTCTAATATCAAATTAATTGCATAATGATTGTGTTTGTTTTATTGTCATTTTCATGCACAATCTTGACATTAATACAATTTTTGGACATGTTTTAGTGGATGAGGACGTTAGTTGATTCTTTTAGTATGTTCTCTGCCTCTTTCCTCTCTATCTGCCCCTTCCCTTATGCTGCTGCAAAGAGTGTCTTATTTATGCAAATAAATATTCTCTAATTGATTTGCTTAATTTTGCCTGTCCTCTTTGTCTCCAGCCTTCACTTGCAACCACTTTTGTCTTCTCGGCTTCCCTCCCTCTTTTGTGTCACCTTCTTTAACTGTGTAAGAAGGTCAGTGCAACATGAGTTGACTCTGTACCAGGAGTGTCCTGGAGCATTTTCTGGGAAATAAGGAAACAGCTGAAAATGATTCATAAAGAATGAAAACAGATACTGCATATTATACACAATTTTTCCTTTGGAAAAGAAGTGGTCGATAATGTATTAGGTATCTTAGGTAAGCATACTGTCGTGTTCTTGTTCGTCGAGAAAAGGATAATAACGTCTCTTCAACTTCTCTCATTCAATATATATTTATTCTAAAGCAATAAGGCAAAGTCGAGTACAGGTTTCACAGCTGTGGACAGGTTCTGCTTCACTCTCAGGCTCCACAGAAAGTGTGTAGTTCCCCTATTCTAGACAGTTTATATACTATTCTACTCACCCGTATTCATCTCCCATTGGTTAGCTGGGGCCAGGTCCTTTTGGCTCCCTGTTGGCGTGGAGGAGCGTACCTATAAGTCATGTAACTCTTACATGACTTCTCACATGACCACACTCATAACAGTTGTTTCACAACCTGTCTCTCATCCTGTTTCTAGGTATTTTATACTTTTCCACTGTCCCTTACTGATGTAAAATGTCAATACTAGCTCATCATGTGTTAACGTAAGGGTAATGATCTAAACGAGCTTACACACATATTGCAAAGAGCACCTTTGATTATCTAATCCAGTTTACACACATATTGCACTGAGCACCATTGATTATCTACTCAAGCATACACACATTTGACATGAGCACAGTTACACTTTGTCCTTACCTATACCCACATTTTCCTAAAAACATGTAACTTCTTAGTAATGTCATTATCATATTAAGGCCCATTAGGATGTTAACTTTAATTATTTCTTCACAATACTTTCATAAGCCTTAAATAAAAGAATGAGTATATGACAACATCCTATTTAGAAAGCATATTAGTCCTGTCCACATTTATGTGTGCCTAAGGTTAAGGTTCTTATTTTAAGGGCCATTGTGTATTACGTAGACAGCTAGACAGGACACAATATGTTTAAATTGTATGCTCAGACTGTAGCCCCTTTCAGATTCTGCAATGGCACGGTGATGAAGGTCTGCCGTTATGCTGACGCGAACCGTACGACCCAAAAACTGCAAACTTGATGTCCATTGTAGTAGCACAATTGTCAGTAGAAAGAAGGACAGAAACGGCTGCAGTGGTAGTCTGTATGTGTTTGAAAGAGGAAGCAGGTGGAAATGAAGGTGGACTGTAGGCAGTGTTTCTAGGCAATGTTTCTGTAAGTTATTATTAACTTTGGCTACTCAGAACGCTGCTTTGTCATTTTTTTACCTGCTTGTGACTTTATACTACATGTAGTCCCACCATGCAGGTACCTTACACACAGACGTCGGTTCAGCTCGGTTACTGCTCTGTGATAACATCTGTGGCCAGCTAAAATGCGCAACAACTCTGTCCACTCTCTCCATTACATGTCAACCACTGCTTGACAATTCACAGCTTCCCACATTGTCTCCCCGTCTCACTCTTACTCCCAGATAGATGGAAATGGAGCTCTGAAGATTTTGAACCAAAAAAGCCAGGGGGCCAGGCCACATCAGTGTAAGGGTTCTCAAAGCGTGTGCTGGGCAGCTTGCGGGAGTTTTCCAGCTCTTTAATATTTCCTTGAGGTTGATGGAGGTGCCCAATCTATGGAAGACCTCCTGCATTGTTCCATTGTTCTCTTCTATAAATATCCTCATTCTTTCCACAGAGGTAAATGCTGTATAAGGATAGTGAAACCAGTGCAGCTGCACTCTGGTCCTTGGCCTTAGAGGGCTTCATTTTCAATTGTGAAAAGTGGGTTCTGTGCAAGGGTCAACCTCCCGTGTTGAGCAGTGATGTACATGCAGAAGTGCCAAAAACTGCAGTTCATCGAGTGGCCACTTGAGGTTGGCTGCAGATTCCCATCAGATTAAGTTATATTCTGGTTTAAAGTTCTGCATAATTAAGGGCATGGTCACTTTGATTGAAAGGTGCCTGTAGTGAGACGAGGCTAGCCCTTGGCTGCAGATCTGCTTGCTTGGTGTTCCTGTCAGTTTGTCAGTATAAGCTCATCCAAGTCACTGCACTTGACCTCCTGGCCCTGTTTTTTTCCTTTCAGACAATTTTCAAGCAAATATCCGACATATAATTTGGCTTGCTGTAAGTTTAATTGTACTGACGGATCCTCCCAAGAAGTCTACGCTCCAGTTCTTTCGGTGAGTGAAATTAACGGTACGTGCTGGCGGCAGGAAACTTCACTCCATGTGTGAATGTACAACGTTAGCGGGCCAACGTAGCGGAACAACTTGGTGGGCGTTGCCTTCTCAGTGTGAGAAATACAAGGTGCGGTGTGTGAACTGCTTGAAATGCATGTGTCTCACGGTCAATGTGTGAGGCTTGAGAACCCTGGAATATGAGTTGTAACCGCTATAAGGTCCATCCAGGCTGCCGACCGCGCTCCTCCTCCTTCTCTACCAGCTGGATGTCCCTCACCTTCCTTTTTCTGTGTGTTGGCATTCTGAACTCCAGTCGATTTGGGAAACTCATAGCTAGAAAGACACACGCTGAAAATAACAACTTTAAAGAAATATTGGATCATGCAGTGAGGCCAGTTTGGTTCTTTCTGTGAATGATTGTAAAGATTTACAAAGAATATGTTTACGGCTTTTAATATCTAATAGGGACATGCTAGTATGTTTGCCCACCAGTTATGGAAAAAGTTTTATTTTCCAAGCATGGCCTATCGTCTGCAGTGAGCTGGCGAGGGTAACATCAAACAGAGAGAAATGGCATGAAAATGCCATGGTTTTGGTTGTGTCCCCTCTGATCACAATAATGGAGGACCAGGTAAAAACCTTGCGGTCAAGGGGGGTAGCTGCAGATAGTTGGCAACGATAGATAGAGAGCCAACCTCCAAATGACAACTTTTCGGGACCGATTGGTGGGGATTGCTATTGACGAAGTACACACGAAAATTCCGTTTAACCATGTATCCAGCTAATTTAAATATCTTACATGACTGTATATAATGTATTAGCTAACTCATTGCGTAACACTAAGTTAAAATACCCACTTACTGTCTGGTTTATATATATTTATTTTAGTCTAAATACAATGTGCAATATCTGAACAGGCTGTAGCCTATATAGGCAATTTTTCTTAAGATTGTTTTGGTGTTATTCTGTGCAGTACATTGAGTACATTGAGAGCCACTAAATGAGAGTCCAATGACTTGTATTTGTAAACATACTTGGGTAATAAAGATAATTCAGTCTGTATTTTACACAAAATCAATTGTTATCACAATTATTTCAATTCCCTCATTATTATCATTACATCCAGTTAACAAAGCACCATCTTGTTTGAAATCTTGGGTACGCTAAAGTCGCAGGCCTAATCTTTCTATTCAGTAACATATAATATTGAACCCCAATCAAGAAAAACATACTGGATACATATCAGTTATCTAATCACTCTCTAGCTCTGTTTACACGATGACGCTCGCGGGTGAAAACAAAAAAATATTTTATCAGATGTGCCTTTCGTTTATACGGCGACAGCGTTTTTGGGGCTTAAAAACGCAAAAAAGTGAAACCACCCTCCAGAGTGGAAATCTTAAAAACGCTCCACCGTCGCGTTACTGTCTAAAGGATAAAAACGCAAAAGTCTGAAGACTTCAACGTTGCGGATGAAGAGAAAGAGAGAGAGCGAGTGGCAGCAGCGGCGGGCAGAGGAGGGTCTGCTTCAAAACTCTTGTCTAAATGCGGAATAAAAAGGGAGAACACAATGCCACTTTTGCGTTTTCTCTTCAGATCGAGAAAGACATGGTGAAGCTCCTTTAAGAGTGTGGTGTGGAAAAGTTGGGGATTAAGATCTCTTTTACCCAGTTTGTGCCATTCCTGGCAACCACTGTCACAGCCTCCAAAGCCATGAGACAGAACTTGAGGAACACTCAACACTGTGTTGAACTTGTTAAAAGCCCAAACAGGGACAACATCAAGCTTGCTACCAAACAAGTTTCCTCTGATCCAGCCAACACTTTTGCATGGCATTGCCGGAAGCTGGAAAGCAAGGGCCCGAGAACAGAAAAGGTGGTAATATCCTGCAAGAGTAAAGCTGATTGTTCAATGCTGTACTCTGATGTTTTCGAAGCCACCTTGGGCAAGAGTACACGATTCCCTGTCGGTGTCAAAGAGGTGTCCGCCAATAGACTGGTGGACATGTACATTCAGAGACACCAGAGGACGTCAAACTTGATATTATCAACTCACTCAGAGACCCATTGTCTGTTCTCAGATTTGTAATTGCCACTTTGGCACTGGGAATGGGTGTTGATTTCAAGGGTGTTAACCACATTGTCAATTATGGACTCCCAAGAAATATTGAGGCCTACATGCAAGCCTTTGGAAGAGCAGGACAAGATGGGTCTCTGGCACATACAATTATATTGTATCACGGCAGACAACTAAAAGCCACATCTGATGAAATGCTTGAGTATGTATCCGAGCAGTGCATGAGAGTCAAAATTCTCCATCTGTTTGGTGGCGAGAACACAAAGCCTCTTGAGCCCAAACATGCATGCTGTAGCTTCTGTGCATTACTGTCAAGACACCTGTGATGGACGTGCAAGTCCACTAGAGAAACATGCAGGGGATGGTGTTCTCGATGAAGAGAGAATTTTTCATTCTTCTTGGAATGGAGCATAACATATTACATGACACAGCAAGGACTTTGTGAAACACTAAAAGTTTATTCCACACAAGAATCCCAAAGCATAACAGGAGCACATGTCGTTAAAGGAGGGCTTGATTCAAGGAGTAGACTTTTTAAATTGGTTGACGTATTTTGCCATGTACAAGTTTTGAAGGTTGATGAGGCACAGGCAATATTGAACATTCTGTCAGAGGTTTTCAGTGACATAGAGAAATGCTGTGAGGATGAGGATAGCATGAATTATTTTGATTTGGAAATATGACACTGTAGGATTTTGATTGCTATATATATTAGAGCTGCAATGATTAATTGATTAGTTGTCAACTACTAAAGTAATCACAAACTATTTTGATGATTGGTTTGAGTTAATTTTTGACCAAAAAAATTTCTGATTCCAGCTTGTTAAATGAGAACATTTTCTAGTTTCTTTACTCCTCTGTGACAGTAAACTGAAAATCTTGTTGTGGAGAAAACAAGACATTTGAGGACGTCATCTTGGGCTTTGGGAAACACTGATCGACATTTTTCACCATTTTCTGACATTTTAGAGACCAAACACCTAATTGATTAGTCGAGAAAAATCGACAGATTAATCAACAAGAAAACTTTAGTTGCAGCCTTAAAGGTAGGGTTGGTAACATTTTCCAATATACACTTTTTAATATATTTTTTGAAATGGTCTTTACACCCGACAGCTTAAATAACTTATGGGCTCTGAAAAAGGAGTGAAAAAGATCCATCATCTGTAGCTGGTGTAATCCTGTAAAATCTCCGACCAATCAAACCAAACGGGTTGTTTCGATTTGATTGGTTTAAGAGCAAATGAAATGCCTCCTTCACCCGCTGCATGTACTCTACCCCTCCCATGTAAGAGCCCGAGCTCAGTGCGTGTCAATGCCACCGGAGTTACTGCAAGTCTGCTGAAGAATAGAGGAGAAAACTCAGAACAAGTTCACGCTATCTCGCTTACTTACAACCGCCTGCCCTGCTAAAAGGCAAAGAGAAGAGACTGAAGCAGCAAAAGTGGCGACTAAAAGGGGCTGCAGATACTGAGAGGACAAACTAGAGTAAACATTGGCATAGCTTTTCAGCAAGGGCGGCAGCTGAGGGAGCTGCAAGGCATGGAAAGTGAACCCTTGGTTGCTGTCTTTCTGTTGGACAGGTACGTTACATTTTTGTTTTGTTTATTGGGGAGGATCATTTGTTGTTTTCAGGTAATTTCTAGCCAACGTTAGCTATTTATGTTGTTACCCCTATTTTCCACCGGCCGCGCCTGCGCTACGTTCCGGAGGCAATTACTGACATTCATGTCAATGCTTGATATTTCACCAGTCGCGAATGCAGCACAGATGCGCCCAATGGAGAATCAGAGTTAGTCATATTAGCCCAATGCTAACGTTAGCCTCCCTGTCGATCTAGGCTACTAGTTAGCTACACTAGCTAAAGTATGTTTACATATTCTTATCTAACAAAACGCTAATTTGTAACGTTATATGGTCACCAGGGTCTGAACATGTGTCATTTACATAATGGTCTTTTCACAAATGTGCTGATGCAGGGTTTTTCTTTTTGTTATTATTATTTTGTAGTTATGACAAGGATCACTCGACGTCGATCGATGAGACCACCTCTTCCTGCTGTGTCAACTATTGTCTCACATCTGTCCGACCAGTGAGTAACATTAGGCCAATAGCTTGATGCAGAAGTGAACTGTTCACTTTGATGGGCAATACATCCACAATTGATTATCAATGATATTAGTACTACATATTTGCCAGAGAAATGGTAATGTTACTGTTGTTGATTGTGGGTATCTTTCTACAGTATATTCTCTCTCAAGGACTATCACTGCCAGAACAGTTTGCCCCACTGATGATACTACCACATGCAGAGCCAGACCTGTCTGCTAACACTGGAGCCTTGGACAAAGTTTTGATTACTATATGATATTTATTATTGTTTATATGAAAAATAAACAGGTTTTACACAAACGTGGTTGTAATTATTTTGTTCAGCATGTACGGAGATGCGATATAATGTCTTGATGGTTGTAATAAGATACATGGAAAGTAATTTATAATTTTTTTGTTTAAAGGTCCCATGGCATGAAAATTTCACTCTATGAGTTTTTTTTAACTTTAATATGCATTCCCCTAGCCTGCCTATGGTCCCCCAGTGGCTAGAAATGGTGATAGGTATAAACCAAGCCCTGGGTATCCTGCTCTGCCTTTGAGAAAATGAAAGCTCAGATGGGCCGATCTGGAATCTTGCTCCTTATGAGGTCATAAGGAGCAAGGTTACCTCCCCTTTCTCTGCTTTGCCCGCCCAGAGAATGTGGCCCACCCATGAGAGAGAGACACCATGGCTTTCAAACGAGCAAAGTGGCAGTTGGTCAAGGCCACACCCCCACCCTCCACCTTGCCCCCCCTCTCTCCTCCTCAATAGCTACAGACACAGAAATGGCACATACTAAGAAAGCTCATTGTGGGACTGGCTCTAGTGGCTGTAATTCTGCACCAAGGCTGAATTTCGGGAAAGAGACTTCAGATATAGTATTAGGGGCCCACTAAGGGCTATATAAAAGCATCCAAAGAGCACCATGTCATGGGACCTTTAAAACTAAATATAAAAAGGGTACTTTGTCCCGTTAATTCCTCCTGGGAATAAATAAAAAAGGAAACTATGTAAATTGTGTAATTCTATGTAAAATGAAGGAGTTTTCCTTTCTCCACTCTGCTCTGAAACAGAAGCAGAGCGGCGCCTCGCTTTGAAGTGGTGCTTGTGCACGTCAGTGTGTGGGGGGTGCTTCTCAACCTTAACAACCCTGCCTTTAACATATATTTAAAAGGGGCTGTTCATTCTGAAAAAACACAAACTAAAATTCTATATAGTTTGTGTACTTTCCTATATGGCAATAAAAGAGCAACTTATTGCGCAACCTGTTTTAAATGGAATTTTTTGTCTTGATCTATACATTGAACAACTTCAGTCACTTTTAACATGTGCAAAGGATTGGCCTTTGTATTTTTGAATGTGGTGTTTGTCCTTTCAGGTGTAAGGCTGAACACTTTATTCGTGTGAAGCACTGTTAGCATTACAGAAAAGTCAGCCTCCTTATCTAGTTCAGCGTGGTCAGAGTTCAGGCATATTTGCCCGTAGTTTAGCCATTATATCTTTTGTAAGGTGCACAAAATGTTCAGTTTAAATCCAAGGCAATGTTGTTGCAAGCCCCAACCCCTTTATTTACAGTCCTGTTCCATGTGAGGCCACACTCACATGGAACACTCTGAACAGGGGCGTAGCACAAAATTCTGGGCCCTGTAGAAAAGCATTTTCTATGGGGCCCTCCCTGCATCCACAGCTATTCATTCTAGCATCTTTTTGGGCCCTCCTCACATGAGGGCCCTGGGTACTCAGTCCCCTTTTTCCCCCCAGTCTGACGCCCCTGACTCTGAAGAGCAGAAAGAGGAGAGATTAAATTGTACAAAGTGAGGGAAGTGATACAGTAAATATGAAAGTCAATAAGCAAAATATGATGAGTGCAGAAAATGTCAAATACTCAAGTAAATAAAAGCAAGACAGAACTTTTGTTGTTGACTATGTTACTTCACACAATTAGTGCTTCAAATTTGGAAACAGATGAATTAGTGCAAAGGGAAAATGATGAGATGTAGTGATGGAAGAAGTGCCTGCCACCAATTATTGAAATAAAGAAAGATCTGGCAAAATACGTGCAAAAGAGTCTATATGTGATATAAATATAGGCAAGGAAGTAGTATAAGCTACTGTTAGTAAGTAATGATTTAAATTAGGTAGAATTTGTTTGTTTGTTGTTGAGCAGCATTGAAGTCACAATCGACTATGGGATACATTTTTATCCATATGTCAGGTGGTGCAGGGTACCCAAGGCCTTGAAGGTTGCAGCAATTGCGGGACCAAATCATTTTTTTTGACAGAAACATTACATTACTGCCATCAGGTAGAAGGCACCGCAGTATAACTGCCCGCACCTCCAGAATGGGGTAGAGCTTCTTCCCTCAAGCAGTCAGACTGTAACAAACATGATGCAAATTTTTCACACTGAACTGAAATGCACTCCTGCACTTTTTTTTCTGCTGCTAAATTCTATATATTCTACCTCCACCTCACGGTGAACCTAATTTATAACAGTGCTCTGTTACAAGTCTTTTGTTGTCTGTTGTCTGTCCTGTCCCTTGTCTGTCTTACAGTTTTTGCCTATTGCTTACACACGTTTTTGCAGAATTTGGCTCATTACGTCAAAACTCTACACACAAGCCAATCAGACATAGCACTTGGAGATTAACAACTCATATCTATGCCAAAATGAAACACTGCAATCAAAACTTAACACTCCTTTCTAAAAATGAAATTCTTGCAACAAAATCATACACACAAGCACCATTTGAATTACTCTTTCATATCACTGATGGACTTTATAGAAAACACTGCAGTCTATGGGTTTCTATTTTTATTGTCATTTTCTCAGACTCAGTCTTCTTACAAGACATTCTTACTGAAATAAAGAAAAATAGAATCACAAATCATCAAATTTAGCAACAAAACAAAAGTAAAAAAAACAACTAATACTGGATACTGTAAATTGCTATTGGGAAAAAAAACATACTTGTTTTGTGTGTGTCTGTGTCTGTGTGTGTGTGTGTGTGTGTGTGTGTGTGTGTGTGTGTGTGTGTGGTGGGGATCTGGCCACAAGACCTTGTCAACATCAGAGGCGATGTCTCTTCCACGTCCAACTCCTCTCTCTTTCTCTCTTTTTCCTCCTCTTACTCTGACTCTCATTGCCTCCATGCTTGCAAAGTTCTCAAAATTGTTTACCTGAGGCCTATTTGTAGTGCTAAGGCTCAGACCGATTGGTGTTCTGTTTTCTGTGCAAGTGTTTTCAGGTCTGTATGTAAGTGCCTACAATTGCCAGATGAGTTTTGCATTTTGAACAGAGTGTCTAATGTAAGAAAATGTGTGTAGTGTTTCGCAACAAGTGTGTTAAAGAATTGCAAACAATGTGCAGATTTCACAATGTGTTAAAGCTATGGTTACACTGTGTTTAAGGAATGCTACAAGAAGTTTAGGTATTGAGGCTTTGGTCTAAGCATTAGTTTTTAGTGTGTCAGCAATGGGCAAAAACTGTAAATGCACTTTATGTATTATCTATAATGTGTGTGCACTAAATGTAGTCTCAAACGTTTTTATATATTTTAAATGTAACAGCGTGCTCAGCGTGTAACACCACTTGACCCACGGTGAAACGTTGTTTTGTCTCACTATATACAGTGTATATGGTTGAAATGACAATAAAACCCACTTGACTTGACGTCATCAGCAATTGGTAACCAGTGAAGAGAGCGGAGGAGCGGTGTAGTGTGAGAGAACTTTGGGAGGTTGAAGACAAGTCAAGCTGCTGTGTTCTGAATGAGCTGCAGGGGCCAGATGGCACATGCAGGCTGGCCAGCCAGGAGGGAGTTGCAGTAGACTAGACGTGATCCAGAACCTGAGCCACCTTCTGCGTTAGAAGGGCATATCCTTCTGATGTTATGCAGCATGTATCTACAAGATTGGGTAGTTGCAGCAATGTTGGCAGTGAAGGAGAGTTGGTCGTCAAGTGTCACACCCAGGTTTCTAGCAGTCTGAGAGGGGACTACCACAGAGTTGTCAATTGTGAAAGTCAGGTCCTGGGTAGGAGAGCCCTTCCCTGAAAGGAAAAGGAGCTCAGTCTTGTCAAGGTTGAGTTTCAGATGGTGTGTCGACATCCAAGAAGAAATGTCATTCAGACAGGCCGAAATACGTGCTGTTACTTAGAATTAGTTGGGTGTCATCTGCGTAGCTGTGATGAGAAAAGCCATGCAAGTGAATGACAGACGAGAGAGTTGGTGTACAGAGAAAAGAGGACGGGACCCAGGACTGATCCCAGAGGAACCCCAGTTTTGAGTGGGCAAGGTTCTGAGATAGATCCTCTCAAAGTTACCTGGTAGGTTCGGTCTGCCAGGTAAGCAAAGAAAGCGCAGAACCTGAGACACCCAGATCCTTGAGTATCGAAATGAGGATCTGGTAGTTCACTGTGTCAAAGGCAGCAGAAAGGTCCAGAAGGATGACGATGGAACAGAGAGAGGTTGCTCTAGCGATGTGAAGATGCTCAGTGACAGCAAGGAGAGCATTTTCTGTTGAGTGACCAGCCTTGAAGCCAGACTGGTGGGTCATTGGGAGGCAGGAGTGAGAAAGAGTCAGATGGAGGGAGGGTTGATAAAGTAGATAATTCCAGAGAAGAAGGAGAGAGTGAACGAATGTTAAGGTGGACAGGTTTAGTATCTCTTGAGATATGGTTGTGAGCTTGGGAGAGTGGGAGAGAGTAAGAGATGAAGAAATAGTCTGAGGTATGGAGTGGAGTAACAGTGAGGTTGGATGTAGAGCAGTTTCTGGTGAATATGAGATCTAGGTGGTTGCCAGCTTTGTGAGTGGGTGGGGAAGTGAGTGAGAGGGCAAAAGAAGAGATAAGCTGTAAGAAGTCAGTTGACTTCTCTGTCTGGATGTTGAAGTCGCCCAGAAGTGCCAGTGGAGGGCCAGTTTCAGGGATGTTTGAATATTTGTTGTCAATGACAATGGTTAACTGCTCCTCAGATCTCTGCAAGGTAAATCGAGACAGCTACTCTGGACAGCATTGTTCTCCATGCATAAACATGAATGGCAATTAAATGGGTTTAAAGAAGAGGGCTCAAGGAATGGCAATTCAGTGTGCTTTCAACCCTTTGTTCAACAGAGAGCACCATCTAGTGGGCTCAGAAAATAAAGAAAATGGTTCACAAATCTTAATTTGGCCATTATTAAATTAAACACTAACTGTCACACAGTGAACCTGGAGTAGTTTGAGTGAGGTTAGTTCAGCAAAAAGACTCAATCTATAGAAAACAGATTCAATATAGGAATTCACTGCAGAATAAATTCTGACTATTTTGTGAAGCAGCAAGGGGAAAAAAAACCATCTGTCATGCAATAACAACAGCAAGTGAAACTTTTCCAAAACATAACTTACTAGAATGAACACATTCAGAAACACAGAAAAGGCTAGATGAACTGACCATTTCAGCTATTAAGTGGAACAAAGCATGGAATGCATGAAGGACAGTGTTTAGTATTTTGCCCAGTGCCAAGTTCAGTGGATGCTGTCATGGTCTGGCTGTGTTTCTCTCTCATCCCTCTTGTTTTCTCTGGTTCCCCTCCCCGCTGTTTATGTCTGTCATTGTTTGTCATGTTCCATCTGGTCTGTGTGTGTTTCGCGGCGTGACTTTCAATCTTCACTCGCTCCCCTCACCTGACCCCCGGCAGCGTCTCACACCTGAAGCCTGCTCTGTGATAAACCCAGGCTCCGTTCGTACATTCGCCTCTGTGGTAAACTACGCTACGGCTGGATTCCATGAGAAAGCTTTTCCTAGCAATTTTTTAATCGGTTGTCTAAGTGTTTTATGTGTCTTCTCCTCGCTAGTTCTCCGCCCTTGAGAGGACGCTGCCAGTCCGCCTATGTGGCGTACAGATGCACTCGTCCACCTGTCTGCCCGCTCTCCACCGCAGCCCTGCAGCTCATCATTTTTGCACGGTTCCTTTTTGTAAATAAACCTTCCTTTGTTGTTAAAAAATGTATTATTCCAGATTTAAAGCAATAGTTTGACATTTTGGGAAATACGCTTATTTGCTTTATTGCTGAGGGAACTTAGCATAAAGGCTTATCTTAGCATTAAGACTGAAAACAGGGACAATTTGAAATTTGTTCAATCCAACAAACAAGTGTTGAGTGTGAAAATGACAATTTGTGCTTTTACGGAGGGTCATGTGCAACAATATGTCTTGGCGGGGCACAATGACTTCCTGACAGCTCTATTGTGCTTTTGTTCAAAGTGATGTTTAATGGGTGTAAAGAATGACTTGTCCACAGAATCATACTCAAAACATCTGTAGTCATTAGAAAATGGGGATCCTGATAGCTAGCGACTTGGATCAATATGTCTCCAAAGCTCTTACTTTGTTGAGGCCTGAATGGATCTTTAAGAGGTGTATTTTATTACCTGTGTTAAAGGTACTTATTGACCATGAATCCCATTAAAGTCCAAAATCGAAAATGCATTAGACGGTCTCCCAATAATAACTTCATTACCCTTTGCGTGCCACAAGCTCATTTGTACTTAATGAAGATGTACAACTTTTTAAATATACAGTATACTTTTAGAAATGGTGCATTTGTTTGGGACTATATTTTTTAGCTTATTCTTAGCTTTTTTAATGATAAGAAACCACTGGACTGTCACCAGAAGAACATTACAGTTCCTCAACAAGATCAACTACCAAGTCTTTCCTCTCTGCATAAATGCAAATGTGTGACATATTTTCTTTAACCAAGGATGAATCTTTTTATACATGTGTTTAGGGCTGCAGCAAATTATTGTTTTCATTGGTGATTGATCTGGCCATAATATTTTCTATTAATCGTTTGGTCCATAAAATGTCAAACATGCAGTTTGTATGGCTACAGATTTCAGATTAAGAGAGAGAAAATTCAGATTTTGTTAAAAGCAATTCAAAATACATGGTTTAGGGGAAAGGACAAGGGTACTATGTGGCACTTGGCTCTTGACGCACAATAGATGTGAAGTTCCAATCTAGGTGGTAGTGCACCTGTAAAATGAGCTTTGGAAACACACAGGGGCCAAATTTGCAAGAAAGGGAGATCCTAGGGCAGTTGGCAAGTAAATGGGACCATAAGCACCCGTCCACCTCCGTCTGTTCCTGGGAGCATCCAGTTAATTAGCATGCCAAGAAATGACACACAGATCAAAGCACAGTGACATTCCAAAAGAACTACCAAATTAGCTGGCAAATGCTCCAAGAAACAATCTAAAAAGGAAAAGTGTTCCACTAGCCAGCCCTTTACTGTACATCTCATGGAGCCAGAGTCTGCTAAACATCTTTGCAACCAACTTTCTTTCCAGAGACAAAAACTGAACTGACTGGAGTTAAGCTGTTTAAACATGGCTGCTGATGATCTGCAGCTGTCACCTCCAACCCTGCCAGATCAGGGAGGAGAATATGACCCTTCAACAGTCACCCAGCCTTAACTGGGGATCTGAACTTCGACACAGTGAGGCCTCACATGCACATTGTGTATTTTAGTGGGACACACTTTATTATTTAATGTTTCAATTTCATTCTTGCTTGATTTGGAGACATTTGGAGCAAGTGTGCATTGATATTACAGCATGCTCTTTGAGTAACTACTTTGTCAGAAATACAACAGCAGAGCAGCTTCAACAACAGATCCAAACAAATTCAGCTTGTTATAATGAAGAAGTTAGTCAAACATATTTGCAACCGTGCTTTCTACATTTCATGCTGCATTTCAGTGTGAGTAGTTTTCCACACAACAACAGAGAGTTGGTTACCTTGCTGCTAGTCTATATCCTTCATGTTCTACTTCCGGGATTGCTTACAGGAAATCCCACCGGATGCATGTATTTTCCGTTTCCTTACGCTTTCTTTGTGTTGGAATTTTAAATCTGGTGGATTTATGAGGACTATGGTTAACTGCTCTTCAGCTCTCTGCAGGGTAAATTGAAACAGCTAGCTGGACTATCTGTCCAATCTGAGTTTTTTTCTATTTAAATAAAAAGACTATTTTGCAGCGGCTCTGTGTGCGAAGTTTAGCACCACCCATGACGATTCTGATTGGTTTAAAGAAATGCCATTAAACCAGAGCACGTTTTCCTCTCAACCCCGAATGCTATGTGGAGTAGCCAAACCCTCCTTCAGCACGCTTTGTCATATTTCTCTTTTAAGTTACACATGCCATTTCACACAGTTCTCCTAGTCTAGCATTAGCCCATAATATAAGTCATAAATCAGAGAACCTGCTGTCACCAGAAACTGTTAAATCAAAGGTGGAGGACAGCGGAGCTCTACACCCAGCCACCAGCTGCTCCTATTGGCCAGTGACCGAAGTTTCGTTGCGCTGCTCTCTCGGTTCCTGCTGCTGACTAGGCCTGGCAAACTCGATTCCTTTTAAGGATTCGGGTTAGTCGGAGTCACTCACTAAACTGAGCCGGGTTGTGCCAGTCACTTCAGTCACTTGAGTGAGTATTGATCTATAGGCGAGCCGAGGCGAGCTTGCAATGTTTCGGACTGTCTGCTTGACCTAATTGCATTTTAATATACTACATTTATACACCAAACCTACAGTAGGCCTAGCTAGGCTACGTACATAACATTGTATGTTATTTCAGAAGTGAAAGAATGGCTTTTGTTGTGGATTTGCTTTACCCTGACTCGAATGAAGTTCACTCGCTCGTCTGCTACAGATCCACCCACTCATGACAACGTAGCCGGCTGATTCGCGCGACTGACGTCAAGGGCTTGTGGGTTCTCGGGTGGTCTGCGAGCTTGCAATGTTTCCGGCTCTGAGTCTGCGGGTCGGGAAGGTCCTATAACCTAGTCTCAGACTGTCTCTCTGCTCACTCAGTCGCTTGAGTTGACTTGTGGAGTTGTTGTTGCCTACGAAATTGTAAGTTATACATTTTTTGGCAGCTTAGATGGCTAGGACTAGTAGTAGCTAATGTTGCAAGAGGTTTGTGTGTGGCGCTGTTATCATTTTAGATTGAATTGTAGTAGGACTCAACTGATCCAAGTTAATGATACTAGAGACTCGCGACTCATGAGTTCATTTAAAGAGGGTTGCGGTTAAAGATCCGAGTGAGTCGCGACTCAAACAGGTTTACTGCTGACGATATAAGATCATCACAGTCCCAAATAATGTAGTGACTATTTATTTTCCAACCTCACACAAACACACTTTGTTCAAAAGTATTATCACTGTACATTTAAACACTAAGCAGAGCTGAGCTGCATCCTGGTCTCACTACAGCCACCTATCAATCAATGTGACTATGCCGTTAATTATGCAGAACTTTAAGCCTTAATATATCTAAATCTGATGAGTTATAAAAAAAATACCCCTCCCCCCAGAGTTGTCATGAAGGGTAAACTTAGCTATAGAGACCAAAACCGTTTTTGTACCAGGATGTAAACATTTAATCCTGCTGTAAAGTTGGGCATTTTTGGGCACCTCAAGCAGGCACTCGATGAACTGCAGTTTTTGGCACTTCCGCATGCGTTTCATTGCTCAGCATGGGAGGTTGCCCCTTGCTCCCAGGGCTAACTTCAGTGACAAATATATTGTGTTTCCTGTGACTGTTTCACAATACAAGCCACCCTGTATTTTGCCAGTGGAACATTTTTAATGTGAAGCAGCTGCAGTAAGAAATGTTCGGTTTGAATGTGCCCTCCAACTTCACACTCCAAAAATAATTTAATAACCATGATTAATGTATAAGATGTGTTATGCATCAGATTATGTGTCTAGATACTGTCTGCAGACTGTAGAATATATTATCTGATGAGTCATTGTCTTACCCCACCAAAACTGATTTATAAAGAAGGAAATAGATTTGCTCATTGGTGGCCAGGTCTTTTATAGAACCATGGTTGACTTGACCAAATTTCACTTTGTTGTTTAAAACCATTTGTTGTCAGTGTTATACCCCAGGCCAATTGATGTTGAAAATGTTGAAACACATTTTAAAGCCAAACTTTCTATTTGAAAAAGCTTGAGATTCCAATACTTTTTGGACTTTTTTACTGCACTGATGTACCATAATGCTACCTCGATTACAAGACAGAGCAATTTCCAGCCACTAGGTTTCTCATTTTCTACTGTTTGCTCCTGAGCGTAAGGTCAGTGTGCATCATGCACTGAACCTTTGGAACAGAGGAGATGATTTGTTGTCGACATTCTGGGTTATTACTACCAGGCCAAGTTATGTGATGAAAGGGAAAGAGACTGTAGGAGGGAGTGAGAGAGGGAGAACAAGGGTAATAAAAAGGAGGAAACAGAGTGTATGAAATTGGACTCAAAGCTTTACAAGCCCCCCGAGAGAGAAAAGGGAAGAGACAGCAAGCTCGAGAGAAAAGGAGGTCTTATAGAGTCAGATTAGGTATACTGAAAGGAACCCTTGTTAAAGAAGAATAAAATCCATTGCATGAGCGGGTTACACATCTTTCCAACTTATGTAACAATTTAGAAAGATGGTTTTGTGCACCACAGCGTCCTCATAGGATAAAATATTCTTCTGTACTGCTTCCATGAAGAAACATTAGCACTTTTAATGTGGATTTCCAATCAGTTTTGATGCTAAATGTAGTCAATTAAAGCAATACATGTGTCAGTTACACTATATTGACAGAGAAATCTAAATGCTCAGCTGCAAAATCTGTTGTTCTTCCTCCATGGGCAGTTTTTGTAGGCTACTGTCTCTGATGCCAACCCTGAGAGAGCCCTATGTGTGCGTTACTATGCATGAAATTTAATTGATTTTGTTTTACAAATCCTAAAATATTTTAGAAGCACCATTTTTATTTCACAGGTTTTAAACATTGCCCGTCAATTTAAAGAGATGTGTAATGACAAAAATGCCTTTTATTTGACTTTAAAGAGACACATTCATGTAGATTATCTAAAGAGCACTTTTGCTGTAAATGGAACTCTCACCCATTTGGTAGAAGCTTCTAATTTAAAAAGTGGGGGCCGTTAAAATAAGAACAATACTTTTTAGATTTAAAGGATGTAAGAATGCCATTGCTTTTTACCGGTATTATTAACATAAATAGTATGAATGCATAAATCCAAGTTCTGTTATAAGCAGTTTTGATTTCATAAACGTCAGATTTGGTCTTGTGCTGATGCTGAAGTGGGCACAGCTGAGGCTTTTACAGTGCTCATTAGCACCTTATCAGATTTTTATGACTCTGTTTTACTACTGCAGTTCCATTCAGTGTAGCCTTTTGCGCAAAGCAGACAAAACCTATCCAGTTCTCATCAATGCAGCTGCCTTCATTTTAGATTCATTTTAGTTCTGTAAACACAGTAAGATTTGTAGAATAACTGCAGATTCACAATCCAAGCTATATAAAAATACTTTGTGTTTATATCTACTCATCAGTCTATGTATTTGGACAGCAAATGTAAAGCTTACATAAAAAACACATTATAGAATAAGATGTTACTTTACTTTAAATAAAGTATAATAATGGCAGGTCAGGGAGCTGTGTGTCATTAGTTATTTTTTCAAAATAATGGAAACATGGATATCCATAGACTTTTCAGCCCAGCTAAAAGTCAAACATGTTTGCAGCAAAGCTAGTTTTACTGATCTACAGTTTTTTAAAGCTACATTTAAAGACCCAAAGGCCAAACAAATAATGTGTTGCACACACTTTGCTAGTTATTGTGTGCTGTTTTTAATGCTCCCGAAATGACACTGACTCAACTACATTTCAAACATTCACTATATTACCAACCTGCATAAAACAACAAGATTTTGCCTGCAAAGCATCTCCTTCAATTATGCATGGCTCCTTGAGGAAAAAGGATTTAAACATTTAACAAAAGATATGTGAGAATTAACTTAAAAAAGGAAAAGCAGGCAAGACTGTATGGCTGCAACCTGGAGCGTCCCGTGTCATGCCATCCCGTCTCATGCCATCCCGCCTGGTGCCGTCCCCGAGCTTCTACTTTTCAAAATAAAAGCTTGTGTCTGGAATAAAATCCCCGAGCTTCTACTTTTCAAAATAAAAGCTTGCGTCTGGAATAAAATACTTTAAAAAATAGCTCTCTTGCTTTTCAAAGTAAAAGCTTCCTCAAGCTTCTACTTTTCAAAGTAAAACCTTGTGTCGACTATCATGCTAATGAATGAAATACTTTAAAATATATTTGGTGTTTTTTAACTAAACAGTAAGATAAATGCAGACTATCATGCTAATGAATAAAATACTTGATATATTTGGTGTTTTTTTAACTAAACAGTAACGGCAATCATACAAATGAATAAAATACTTAAAAATATATGTCTGTCTATAAAATAAATGCATGTTATAGGCAAACAAAAAAAATTATTCTATGGCTGCAACCTGGAGCCTCCCATCTCATGCCCTCTCGCCTTGCTGATAAGCAATTGTATTTGCAGCAATGTCCCAGTGAAGTGTGAAAACAATATAGACTATAAAAATAAAAAGGAGTATTGGAAAGAGTGTAACATGTTTATTTTTGTATTCTTGTGTGTGCAGATCCTTGTTATCCATCCTCAGGAAATCCGGTCAGGGTATGTTTTGGTCATTCGATTTTCATTTCATTAACGGATATTAAAAAACAAAAAAAAACGATTTTCAAATACAAAATTTAATATTGAAATACAAGGCGTTTTTCCTTTTCCTTGTCAAAAGGGAATGTGAACATTTTAAACATGCTTTGATTTTCATTTCCTATTTCATATAACAAAAAATTAAATCACTAGAAAACAGAAATTAAAAAATGCCTTTTTCTTTCATATTCTGCAAAGAAAAGAAAATATGAATAAAACATGAGCGCGGCAGATTCGTCTGATTCCCAGCTTAGCTAGAGCGGGTAACGCTAGCTCTGCCGACGGACCAGAGTCAATCAGCAACGGGGAGCGAACATAGAGCGAACCAGGGACCCAGGTCATAGGGCTGGTGGCTAGCTGCTAGCTAGCTGCAGTGGCAGCAGCGAACATTATAACAGACCACAACAGAAAGTTTGCTGGGATCAGACTTTGGCGCTGTACGGTAACGTTAATGTAACAGTAACGTTACAGCCGTGAACTGAAAGTCTACTTCCTCAGCTGGTTTGACTCTCTTTGGGCGAAGCTGTCTGCTGCGGGTAGAGACAGAGAGTCAGAGGAAGGCAGGGAGAGAGGGTAATAAAGAAATGTATTGAATCGAATGACCAAATCATACACTGACCCTCCTTGATTGCAAACGTGGTCAAGAACTTAACCGTGACTCCATCTGGAAAATAATTCGCGATTTCGTATTTTGGCCCGCTGAACTTGGACACGCCTCGGCCTGAGACGGGATGGCATGACATGGGACGCTCCAGGCTGCAGCGATACCCGCCTCAAAGCAGGCCTGCTGGTTTTTCTCCTCAATACATTATTTAAACATATGTTACAGTAAAAGACATTAAGAGGGAGATGGTTGTGTAATATTTTACTTTTTCATGAAATTAAAAAGAGAGGGATGCCTCACATCACATTCTAAAAAAGTTGTGCTTTAATTGTCAAATACTACCGATACTACGATTTAGACACACTAGCTCTCCAAACAATAGTCTTCAGTCACTGAATCAAGCATCAGGTGCTGTAGGGACAAAATTATACAGAATTATTTGGGGTAATTTCCCTCCAACTGCAAAACAATTTAAGAAATGCTTCATTGACAGACTTTAGGCTCAAAGCGAGGTCATCATGGTTCAAAGTTTTGGACCCGATCCAAAACCTATCCAAACCTGACATGCAAAATTTAAAAGAGAGATTTAAATATACAGTATACATCGTTAGTTTGATACTACTCTTAGGTAAGAATTACGTGAAAAAACTGTATCCGGTGTGGAAAATTACCAGCCTAAGATTAGTCACAATCATCAGGATGAACCATCTGCCACATAAACATGAATAAAATACATGGGAGCTTTACTACCAGCATAAGTGACATTTCAAATGACCTTTTAAGTTAATTGAACACTAACATTTTATTATTGTTATTAAATTATAGGCAATTAACAGGTCAGGGTTAATTATCCTCCCAATGATTTAAATGTTTTAAACCTTGTACAGTGATTGATGCATATATATGACCCATACCAACATGAAAACATGCAGGAAGGTTAGTAAAGATCCATTCTTTTTTATTAACAATTCATTTTTGAACTGCAGCCCAAAAGCAGGAGTAAGTGTCATTCCATTGAGTGAATGAGCTGATTTCTGTGCTACTGGCACACAGCATGAACCAGCTCATACCCATCCGTACTGGTATGAGGGCCACGCGCCAAGAAGTGTAATGAAGATATGGTGCCATCTGTCCTATATGTTGCTCGCCTGGAGCTTTGCAGTACAGGAGTTGGCTCAGGGCCCAGTGTGGTCAGAGCATTGTAGTATTCCAGAACAGTAACAGAGAGATGCCCAATATGAATGTCAAATGCAATTATTATTATTTTGTTTTTAATTAGCAGGATGATGTTTGTCACTTGCTGGATTGTACATGAAAAATGATATGGGCACAGATTTTTCACCATCTTGATTTATTTGAGGCTAAAAGTAATAAACATATATGATTTGTTGTACACTCTATATGCTCCCAGCCAGGCAGGCACGTGCACACATAGACAAGGGGCTTGAGCTCCTGCCCTTTTTCTTCTTCGAGAGAAAGTGCCCTTTTTTTATTAATAAATATAGCATATATATATATATCAGCACAGCAAGTAAGGAAATTTGTGTTTGGTAGATTATTTCTCTGTGGTAACAATGCATTTTGGCAATACATCTTATACCATTGGAAAGCCTGTTTAGTTCCCTTTCAAATGATGCCGCATTTGTAAGGACAATGCATTTGTGGGATGAGCAGCAGCGCTGAGTATGTGGGTTGTGCCCATGAACAATTTGCCAAATCTTCTCTGCCATTGTCAAATTAATTAATATTAATATTTTGCTGTTGCTATTGACACTTTTTTTGAGCTTCTGGTACCCCCAGGTGCTGCCAATCAGGTGCCTGATTGGCACAGTCAGGAAGCGTCTGCTCCAAGAATCGGCATGCTGCATTTGACTGATCTGGATAGAGCCCTTGCGATAGGGCAACTTCAAGCTGGTGTTCCGCAAAACCAAGTTGCGGTACTATTTGGAGTGTGCCCTAGTACCATCTCCAAACTGAAGGCCAAGTTCCATATAACGGGGGATGTCAAATACAGGCCGCGAAGTGGGCACCCCAAGAAGACCATTTCCTCACCCTGTCAGCACTTAGAGGCATCATTTGAAAGGCTCTCTGCCCAGACAATCTGGAACAGACTGCACACAGCCAATCTCCGGTCTCATAGGGCTGCCAGGAGTCCTGCCGTGACTGCCCTTCACCGTCAGGCCCGTTTGCGCTGTTGTTGGCAACACATGCACTGGAACCTGAACATGTTGAGGAACGTTATGTTTGGTAATGAGTCCAGATTCTGCCTACGGTAGTTGGATCGAAGGATCAAAGTGTGGAGAAGACACAGAGAACACTATGCTGATTGCAGCACCAATAGAGTAACACGTTTTGGTAGAGGCAGTGTGATGGTGTGGGGTGGCATCTCCCTCACTGGAAAAATGAGGCTTGTCATCACTGGAGGCAATCTCAATGCAGAGAGATATAGAGATGAGATTCTGCAACCAGTGGCAATCCCATATCTCCACAGTCTGGGACCGAACTCTATCCTCCAAGATGACAACGCTCGCCCCCACAGGGCGGGGTTTATCAGAGACTACCTCCAGAATGTGGGAGTGGAGAGGATCGAATGGCCTGCCAGCAGTCCTGACCTCAACCCCATTGTGGGATCAGCTTGGGCGTGCTGTTAGTGCAACACAACCACGTTGCCTTACTTGCGACAAATGCTGGTTGAATAATGGGATGCCATCCCAGGTGACCAGCATGACGAGGAGGTGCCAGGCTGTTGTGGCCGTGTATGGTTCTTCCACACGCTACTAAGGCTCCTGTTTGTAAATTGCCAGTATGTCTTGTTTCTTCAAACTTCAATCATCCAATCCACCAAACACCAAACGAGTCAATGGCAGAATAAAATGTTTGGCATTGGCAGAGAAGATTTGGCAAATTTTTCATGGGCGCACTGCTGGTCATCCCACAAATGCATGTTCCTTACAAATGAGGTAAGAGTCTTTCCCCTTCCCTGTAAAATTAACAAAATTTGTTTAGATTTTTCAAAAAGATTTTTTTGAAGTTTTATTTATTCCAATAACATCAAAAGAGTTAAAGTGATTTATTGCCATTTGCAAAATAAACAAAACTATTTCCTTCTCCTTGGTGCAGTCACTTATTTAAATGTTCAAATATATACTTGAAACCAGTAGCATAGAAAACATGCACATTGTGGAAGAGTTTCCTATATTAAACAATTGCGTAAGTTAAATAAGATAAATTGGTAAGGTAGTCAGAGTTGTTAATATATTTAATGTTTTGTTAAAAAATATTATTCATTAACTATTAAGCCTTTTTTTTTTTTCTTTCAGCCCCTACAGCCCAAAATGTCTGTGCATGTCCCTGCAGCATTATAATACTTGGCACATGGCCCTTGTATTGGATATAGCAGAGCATACCCACAGGAAGACAGAACGTCAGAGATGAATCCAATAATGGAAAAAATAAGAGTTAATCAAGACATTGTAACCCACTTTCTCCATAAGGGCTAATTACAGGAAGCTAATCTGCCTCATGGCACTTGTCCAGATGAGTATTTCCTTAGGACTTGTCTTCTCTGTCAGAAGACAAGTCCTATTTGCCGACAAGTATATTCCAAGTATATTTATACTATGTAAAAATACTTTTAGTTCCCAATTGTCATTAATCATTTCCGAACTATAAAGACCCTCATAAAATTTCCTGAAGGTTTCATTTATTTCTGTTGGATCTACAATGGTTTCTCCTTGATCGCTCTGCAGTGAGGTGATAGCTCTTTTGCTCTGTAGCTGCTTGAGACGCCATGCAAGAATTTCCCAGGTTTTTCACCCTGATCATAGGACTGCTTAAGTCGCAACAGACTGGCCATCACTTTTGATGCAGATAATTTGTTGTATTGTACTCTAAGCAGTAAAAGATTTTGGTGAGATTCTGTTGACCTTGTTCGATAATACTCATTTTCTATTTCCGTTATTTTCGTCTCTAAGTTTTTTTGTCTTTTGAAAAGTAAATTTTGCTTTACTGTACGTACACACCGCCACCGACTTAAGCTTCTAATGATACCATAAGTCATTCGTTTTCAATGGAAGCTGGCTTCTCTCAGCTGCAAGGAGCGGCAAATTTGTCGCCGTCGCGTTTTGGGCGTTTAATTGCGTCAATCAGAAAGTTGAAAGTAGGTCAACTTTATGGTAATGAGCAATGCGGTAATGAGCAATGCGGTAAGCAGCGGCAAATGCCAGCAACCAATCGGTATATAGACGTCCTTCGCGCTGGCTGATTCCGGAGAAACATACAATGTAAACTTTCATTCCTACAAAAACATTATTTCCGAGTAAATGGACGAAAAGTTCATCATCGCCGTTGCTGGGTTCCCTATCATTTATGATATGACGTTGTTTGCATATAGGGACCAGTTAATGTTACCTGCCGGTCACATCGTCTCTAAACAGTCCGCTCACAGTGAACCCTGCACGGATCAACAGCTGGCGGCTGCTCGCTCTGCCTGCATGCTGCTGCGGTTCAGCGGCTAACGAGCGAGGTAACTGCTAACAGACACTGCTGCGACCAACAACCAATACAAATTCTGTCATTATATATGTAATTTATAAAAGGTTTCTAGTGTCAATGTATTGGCTGTGCAGTGGCTGCTTGTGCTTTTTCCATGATCGAACATAGAATGCTGCTACGTCAGAGCGGCCAAAGCGTCAAACAGCTTCCCCGTACTTTTTGACAAGCGTCCTTGACCAGGCGGCCAGAGCTTCTTTGCAGCTCAAGTCGGCGGCAGTGTGTAAGTACAGTTAGAGATTGTGATGCTGATTATTTGGCCTCTATTATAAGCCTTGAAGGCCTCCCATATCATGCTTGCCGACTGTTGTATTAGTTTCAAAATAGAAACTGATTTGTTTATCCAGACAAAGAGAGACAAAGCCGGGTTCGGCCAGCAATTTTTGTTCGCAAAATCTTAGTGTCCTTCACTAGCTTTGAGTCCTGATATACCAATGAGTTGAGAGCATGGTCTGAAATTAGGATAGCATCATAAGAGCATTCCTTGACTTTGTACCTTAACTCTGCAGATATAAAAAAAAGTCAATTCTTGAGTAACACGAAAACTTTAAATCGTCAGGGTTTTCTTCCCTCCAGATATCTATTAAGTTCAGTTCTTTCATGAAGTGATGTATAATTATCCTACTACGAATGTGAGACTCTACGGCTCCAGAACTCCTATCCTTCGCCGGATCTAATGCACAGTTAAAGTCGCCCGCCACCACACATTTACCAGGAAGAGTGGACAAAATAAGGAATAAGTTGGGGTCATCTATATTTGGTGCATAGATGTTCGCCAAGATAAATTGCTCTTTTAGTAAATTTCCTTGAATGACAAGGTGTCGTCCAAATTTGTCTTTGATAACTATTCACCTGGAGTGGTAGTGACTCATGCACAAAAAGTAGTGACACCTCTAGCTTGAGAGTTAAATGATGCAGAAAAGACCTTGCCTCTCCACCTCCTCCTAATTTTCAGATCCTCATTGTACATCAGGTGTGTTTCCTGAAGAAACACAATATTAGACTGCATTGATTTTATCCTGTTCATGACTTGTTTGACTTTCTTAAGTTAAGTTTCTTAAGTGTATATTTGACATTGTAGTTTGTGCCAGCTCGGCTCAATCTTGCGAATTTTATTTTTCTCATCAGCGGTTACCTTCCACTTTGTCAACCGCGACACTCCAGGTTGTTTACTAATAATTCAGTCCAGTCCCTAAAGATGTGAGGCCGTTCTTTATAAGTCACTAGCAGTCGGGCAGGGGGGATGACCCATTGAACGGAGCTGTCGTCTCACCTCGTCAAACTGCTTCTGCTTCTGACAATGTAAAACCTCACTGTCTGGTTCTTGTATAGTACTTCTCTTTTTGTCTTGGCTGCTCTCGTCACCAATTCATTATCCCTGAAGTTCAAAAATTTCAATATCAGCGTTTGGGGTGAAGGGTTGTTGTGTGCTCCTGGCCCGATTCTGTGAGCCCTCTCCACCGTTAGTTTTGTGCACCCCAGTGGTAGTTCCAGTGCATCCGGTAGCCAATTCTCCAAAAAGGCACATGCGTCTTCACCCTCCGCCCCCTCCGGTAATTTGACCAGCCTCAAATTGGAGTAAAAAAATTCCTAAAAAAAAAAATTAAAGTGACTTTGATGAGGGAAAGTAGTAAGAACGCTCGGGCGACACTCGGGTGACGATCTTTCACTCTTAAAAAGTTTATATTTTTACTGTGCTGCTGATATGATTTAGCGTTAGCATGACAGTGCATTTTTTTTGCTAGCTTTAACACGGCTCTGTCTAGGCAGTACGCTTGTTCACAAGCCCAGCAACATCAAGTTTATTCATGTATTAGCTATCATCTAACTGCATATGTATGAGAGAGAGGGGATATTGTGTTAAAAGCCAGTAGTGCCTCTTGCTATTGGTAAATGTGATTATAACGTTATAGATTAACCTCCAATATAATGCATATATTAGCTAGCTCTAGCTAGGTTGACAAAGATTTCATGTTTTTTGGCTCTCAGCGTTTGTAACTTAGCTACTCTTGTGTGGTTTATGTTCTTGACTGAAAAGATAAAAAAAGTGAGACAGAAAAGAAGCAGGTAAAAATAAGGAATAAAAGAGAAAGAAGAGAAAAAAGAGGAACGGTATAAAACAAGGTAGGCAGTGTGTGCATAGTTGGGAAGGATACTTTCAAAACGTATTCCGAGCCTATTCTGGTGTGTTCTTCTGTTCCAACTGGCTGAATGTGTACCTAAACAAGCAGATAGATTGTTGTATTTGTAGTCCCGAACTGCATACTACAAAAATCTAACCGCAGTCTTGCCACCACGAGCTAATTTTAGCTATCGTTAGCTAACATGTAAAAACAGGGCTAGTCAGTCTTTCAACGGCTCTGGGGATAGTAAATCAGCACGTAGGAGAATGTAAAGTCGCACGTCAACTATAAAATAGCAAGGTGACCAGTAAAACTACAGCAGACGACTACCCTTGGCTAATAAAAAAAAAACTTACTTTAAGATGCTTCTTCAGGTTGGAGGTGGAGTAATTTGGATACTGAAAGGAGGTTGGTTGCTGGTAAGCAGAGGTTGCACTGCACAGTTATATTTCATTCTCCCTGCCTTTTTTAAAGGTGCTCTAAGTGATGTGACGCGTTTTTTAGGCGACAACATTTTTGTCACATACAGCAAACATCTCTGCATCACTGCAGCAGCATTAGCCAGTAGGCTACTTCCACAATGCACGTTCATGACTCAACCAACTCCTCCTTGTCGGTTATTGGATGGAACACTGTTTGTCATGGTTCGTGGTGCAGGTTAGCGCAGTTTGTTTTTGTTGGCGTTTGTGGAGCCTGGGCTGTCTACAGAGACCGTGTTCTTTTACAGTGTGTTATAGTGAGGAGATGTTTGCTGTATGTGACGAAAAATGTTGTAGCCTAAAAAACGCGTCACATCACTTAGAGCAGTGGTTCCCAACCTTTTTTCCTTGGCGCCCCCCCTACTTATGTCTAAGAAAAGCTGAGCCCCCCCTCTGAAACCGAAGTTGAGGTAACTCTTGAGATAGAGCCTTACTTTCTTTTTTCTTTTTTTTACAGAGGAGTTATCAGCACTTTTACGTTTCTCCGCCATGTTTCATTCATAAAATAGTGATGCCGGCAGGAAAAATGAGGATGATAGCAGCTAGCAGCTGACCTGATGACAGCAAGGTTAAGAGGTCCCGGAGGTTTGGCCTACTAAGTAGCCTGCCTACAATTTTAAGCGAGAACAAAAATATATAGTTTTTATACAGACTTTTGTATACATTATATATTCTAGTGTATTATCATAATTTGTTTAACATGTTTTTTTTTTACCTCAACCTCAAACCAGATAAAGACTTGTGCACCCCCTCTTTGCCGGACCCCAGGTTAGGAACCACTGACTTAGAGCACCTTTAATGTGAAATGCTGTTTTAATTTCCAAGATAGATACGCATTCCTGCCCTGGCTCTGTTGTGCCGGTTCTGGTGTTACACCGAAGTCTGTGACCCATCGAGATCGGTGTCCCCCTACCTCAACCTGAACCAAACCCTTGTCCCTAACCTTAACCACGGAGGGGGGCGCTACGCTTTTAACAGGAGGGACACAGATCATGACGGGTCACAGATTTCGGTACAACACCTGGCTCCATCTCTGCCTCTATCAGTGATCACGCAAATAGCAAATTTTTTCGTTTTCATATTGGGGCTTCTGGGAAATGCATAGAGTTGCGAGAGTGAATAAACTTGTGAAACAGAGTAAAAGCATTGTCATGTAATCCATTGATTTCAACAATGTAACTGTATTCTAAATACCAACTATTTAAATTGTAACTGTAACGGAATACAGTTACTCATAATTTGTATTCTGAACGCCGGTACATGTATTCCGTTACTCCCCAACACTGAGTGTGTGTGTGTGTGTGTGTGTGTGTGTGTGTGTGTGTGTGTGTGTGTGTGTGTGTGTGAGAGAGAGAATTGTATTTGCTTTACAGGAGCATCAGGATGCCCAAAGAAAAGGTGGATATAGAAATTGCCACTTTGGTTAAAGGTAAGTATTTTTGTGTCTATGTAATGTGGTAATTTATAGATTTTATTTATTATTTATAGACAATTTCTATATCCACCTTTTCTTTTGGCATCCTGATGCTCCTGTAAATGAAATACTGATGCTCCTGTAAAGGAAATACAATTATCTCACCATATTTCAACACTCTCTCACACACACACACACACACACACACACACACACACACACACACACACACGCACTGGCTACCTTGTTTTATACTGTTCCTCTTTTTTCTCTTCTTTCTCTTTTCTGCTTGACTCTTTTATTCCTTATTTTTACCTGCTTCTTTTCTGTCTCTTTTTCTTAGCTAATATAGGCATTAAATTGGAGGTTAATCTATAACGTTATAACCACATTTACCAAATAACAAGAGCCACTACTGGCTTTTAACACAATATCCCCTCTCTCTCACACACATGCAGTTAGATGATAGCTAATACATGAATAAACTTGATGTTGCTGGGCTTATGAACAAGCATACTGCCTAGACAGAGCCATGTTAAAGCTAGCAAAAAAAATGCACACTCATGCTAAATCTAAGGTGACCAGATTTTTGAGATAAAATCCAGGGACATTTTCAGCTGAGAAGCGTTAATACCTCCAAAATAGGTAATGTTTTTATCTTTGTAAAACTTAAAACGGGGACACTGCCCCAGGGGCATTAGACCTAGAGCTGCACTGGGGCACAAGCCCCCCTAGGTGGGTCCATGTGCATGCTCCCCTGTAAGAGCATTTTGTCTGTTTTAATGTTTAAATGCATCAATCTGGTGCACTTTGAAAGAAATTCAGAGGTTAGACTTGATTATTGTTATCTATGGATGGAAATATTTGTGCTGTAGCCTAACTATTTTGCACTTCAGAATTATAACCATGCACACACAGGTGGAATAGTTTTTTCCATTAATGTCACTAGGAAGCATACCAGTAGAAATATATATTCATATTTGTAAATGGATAAGTAAGTGGGATTATCTGGAATCTGGCAATATAATAACCATTGTGGTGGGATACACTGGCTAAGCAATTTACAAAAATGTCTGTGTTGACATAAATAGTTTACATGAGAATACATTAATTCTCTATCTGTCAGAGGGAGAGCAGGAGTGCGGTTGTGAAGAAGTTGGTAATTTCTTGGCGCAGATTAACACTTTTGCATTCACTATATCGGTGTCACATTCTCATTAGGGGCTGAGCCCCCCCCCCCGAAGGTCTGATCCTAGAATCGTCCCTGCTGCTACTTCATACTAGAGGGAAATGTTGTAATGTTTACTGCACTACATTTATCTGACAGCTTTTGCTTCATTGCTTCACGCTGGGCTTGTTTCTGCAACAGCTCATTGAGTATCAGATACTAGAATTAAAACTATCACCGAAAGCAGGTCACCGAAACAGGGGACGTCTGGTCACCCTAGCTAAATCATATCAGCAGTACAGTAAAAATATAAACTTTTTAGAGCGAAAGATCATCGCCCGAGCGTTCTTACTACTTTCCCTCATCAAAGTCACAGACATGTAAATGTCCGTGTACATGTACGAAAATTCATACATAAATGGTTTGATGGGTATAAATCAATTATTACAATTATCAATTATTACATACTTACATTTTGGGCGATGATCGCAAATGGAAAGTACCGCGAAAAGACTGGAAAGTGCGTCACATTGCTAGCTGTGGGTATTTTGTTGAATGAATGTTTGTACAAATTGTGAGTTTAATTGTTTAACTGGAGTTTATGGTGAAGTAACTTAAAGAGGCACATTTTTTGTGCATTCTTTCTACTGTTACCGGTGCAGGGAGAGATAAATAAGCATGCATGTCTTAATGCCTCTAAATTACAACACTGTAGCTTAAAGCGCAACTTTTGCCAAAATGCAACCTAGGGTCTTTTTGTGAATGTACCCGAGTCAAACTTTCGTTTAAAAGCATATTTAGAATGGAAGCGCCACATTTAAGAGTTACCGTGTTTTCATTTTTCGGTCAAATGGCCTTCTTTTATGCTAGCTTCAAAATAGCTATTTTTAAAACACTAAGAAGGCTCGACACAACATGAAACTTTGCTCGAAGTATCACCAGGGGCTCTACACCTTAACGAAAGCATTGAGAACATTGTTTGTGTACCCAGAATTTACTTAAAAAAAAGGTTTTGAACAACTCACCGTAGCTCTTGTTGTTTCCGGCCGCTACCACCTCGGCAGTCAAAATGAATCGAAATCCAAATGCGAATGAACATACTCCATATAAGGCTCCTTTTTCAACTACGACGTCAATATTGTTTTACACTAACGACAAAACAACGAATTATCCGTGCATTTATATGGAACTAAGCTTTAGGAGCTTTCCATCTTTACTCTCCTCCCTGTTACGTTGCATTTGGAAATAGACAGTTTTTGACTGATAAAATGGCTGCTGGAAACAAGACCTATGGCGAGTTGTTCAAAACCTTTCTTTTTAGTAAACTCTGGGTACACAAACAATGTTGTCAATGCTTTCGTTAAGGTGTAGAGCCCCTGGTGATACTTTGAGCAAAGTTTCATGTTGTGTCGAGCCTTCTTAGTGTTTTAAAAATAGCTATTTTGAGACTAGCATAAAAATGCCCCTAGCTCTCCCATTCAAAAGGCCATTTGACCGAAAAATGAAAATACGGTAAATCTTAAAAGTGGCGCTTCCGTCCTAAATATGCTTTTAAACGAAAGTTTGACTCAGGTACATTCACAAAAAGACCCTAGG
The DNA here is from genome assembly GCF_031162955.1 of Sander vitreus. Classification (NCBI taxonomy): domain Eukaryota; kingdom Metazoa; phylum Chordata; class Actinopteri; order Perciformes; family Percidae; genus Sander; species Sander vitreus. Next base: position 28,738,651 of record NC_135864.1, on the reverse strand, counting down.
TTGCATTTTGGCGAGAGTTACGCTTTAAGTTATGGGAAAATAATACAATTTGAGAGATGTTTACATGCAATTTATGCAATTTTATTTAGGATAGTGTTAATGTTACTAAGATTCCATGAAACTTGAATTAGAAATGTATTTTTTGTATAAAGGTTGCCTATTAATATAAATGTACTTTTGATACCTGAATGATTTATATACTTTTGATACCTAAGAGAAGAAATTTAATAACGGTTGTACAACTGAATAGAGATTTAGATATTTCAATATGGGTTAACTGAAATATTACCTCATTCTATTTTCATCAAAGCCTAAGAAATTGATTTTATTACTGAATAGTAATTGAGAGAAATGATTTGGCCTTATTTATAGGTCAGGTTGTTGGTGGAGATTTGTGAAACACTATGCAGGGGAGGTCCAGTCCACAGAGGGATATTGGACATAGACAGTTAAAGAAATGGACCAACTGATCCCGTTGCTCTGGACGGAGACCAGTGAAGGATATTAGAAGCACTTTTCCGGAGAGGGCTGAGCATTACTGCGCAGCCTCCAACTGAGCTTGAAGATGTAAATGTGACGTGAAAGTTATAAGTCTTCTGGCAGCTCTGCCAAGAGAAATCTCAATCATTCTGAATCTTGCAGAGACGGAGAGCGTAGGTAAGGAGATAAAATAGGCACAGGCTTATTATTGCTAACTAAAATGTTAGTTAACATTAGTAATTAAACTTAAACAGCTAATGTAAGTTGAAACTGCCTGCGAGCTTCTCCTGTACTATACGGTAATTCCTCTACTATGCGACAGTAAGTTGCGTGATTATGACACAATCGTTAGCCTATTTTTACAAAAACGTCTGCTACGGAGCCATAACGTGAGATACAAGGTAATGGAGCCTTTTATACATTGTCGTGTTTCTTTAGAAATAAACAATTGACAAATAAAGTCTTTAAACGTTTCAGATGTAAAGTTATCCGCTGTCAAAATGACGTCAAATTGAATGGCAGTCAATGGAATGCTAACGGTGGGTGAGTGCTTGTTAGCATCAAAATGGCGCCATAGGAGCTATGCTTGCCAGACGCTTGCTTACCCCCTTGATATTGGATCACATCAACTCCTCAGATCCCAGAGATTTCCAGGGTTTAGAGATTCCCAGTTCAGTTGGCTGGGTGGCGAGCTACAGGATCGAGACTATGAACTTAGATGGATTGCCCTGGATTCCTTCTTCATGGTGGTAGGACAAACAGAAACCAAACTCATATGGGCCCCAACGTTGAACATCTCTGAACTCTTGTCATCAAAGAACAATTGAGCTCATAGAACTGAAAATGGTTTCTTTTATGTGCACACTTTAATATTTTAGTTGTTATTTTTCATACCTGTGTTTTATCTGTATATATGCCATATTTATGTGTATATTAATACACTTCTCAAACTTTATCCTGGTTTCTTCCAGTCTCTTTATTGACATTCAATTCTCTGGCTCTTAACAATCTAGTTTTCTTCTGATTCTGGTCCAAATTCACACTACATAACACTACTATATTGATATCTTAATGACAAATCAAAATGGTACCACTTGAGGTCAAAGAATGTATTTTTATTTTTTTTTTGTGAAATATCCTGTCACACATCTATCTGACCAAGTGCTAGAATTGGTCTCTAACCTTGCACATCTAATTATAATAATAATCATTATGTCAACATGGCATGAATACAAAAAGAGGTGGACTTTCTGTTTATGTCAAGTTGTCATGACAAAGACATCCTCTGGTAATGTCATCCTGTTTAATTTCAAGTTGTCTTAATAAGGACACTCCAAAGAAATTTAATGTCAAGTTGTCATGACAAATACATTTCTGGTAATGTCATCCTGGTTAATGTCAAGTTGTCATTACAAAGACATTCCAAACTAATTTAATGTCAACTTGTCATGACCAAGACAACTTCTGGTAATGTCACTTTGATTAATGTCAACTTGTCATAATCAAGACAACCCAAACAATGTCAACTTGTCATGACAAAAACCGAATGACACTTAATGACAGAAGTCATAAACGTTTGACTTGTTTACGTTTATGACACATTCATGACATCATTTCATGTCATAGTTATGACAGTGTTCTGTCACAATTAAGTCAATACCTCAAGTAAAGTGTTACCCAAAAAACATATCTGATCGGACAGAACACACTAATATTCCACTATTATTCCGAAAATGACAATGTTACGAATTTGATACAGGTCATGTAAACAGCTTATTACCAAATTTAGCATTTTCAGATTAAGACGTGGGATATGCCGGTATTATTCAGGTTTTAGAGGCATTCTTTGGACATGTATACAGTACATTCAGAATATGCGGCTCAATGGGGGGTTTTACCACAGTTTGCAACAGTTTACGGACTCTTTACGGCTTACAGTCAGCTGTGCATTGCTATGGTTGTTGTACACAAACCAACAAGCCAACAGTTCAAGTGAGTCCGGCTGTGGTAGAGATGCATACCCAAAGGAAAAGAAGGAGAAACACAGCTACCACTCACCACAGACAGACCATACATAATTTAGTTTATGGAACTTCCAAATGTTAATCACCTGTTTACTGTTAATTCTGGCAGACTATGCTAGATTGTATATAGTTCGATTTCAACCTATTTTTCTATTAATGTTAACTCCATTGTTTTATAGTTCATATTTAAGATATATTACATATTTACCCTAGGACAGTAAATTGGTCGGTCTAAAACAGCAAAATAGTGAAAAGGACTCATGTGGGTTTAGAGTTTTGAGTGGCTTCATCTGGGGGCCTGTAGTTTGCATGGCTGTAAATGGTGTTTGACAATAACCTCTTCTTTGGGGTATATCTTTTGGAAAGTGACAGTTGCATACATAAATTAATATTGAAAAGGTGAAAAGGTCTCTTAGATTGCCATGCTGGTCTTTTGTGCTGCCTTACCCTGTCACTTGGCAACTCTTGACAAGGTCAAAACTTGACATTTATTGGCTAAATAGAATGTACTTATTAGACTTAGGTCAGATTTTAAAACTACATTTTCATTGTCTGTGACCATGGGTTTGAATGGCTTTATGAATTTCTGCAAAGCCTTGGATAGAAATCAGCCTGGGGATCTAAGCCATTTCTTTCCAATCTTTGGTTTGCCTGGTTTACTTGTGTAATAATGCTTGTATAACCTCAACCCTGTTGTGCACAATGAAGGAATAAATTTGACCGATGACCGTTCTGGCCAAAAAGGCCAAAATAAATCTGACTCCACTTAGATCACTATACCTTACACCCTCAAATTTCAAGTGTTCGTTGACTGTCCATCCATCTTCATCCGCTTATCCGGGGTCGGGTCGCGGGGGTAGCAGCTCCAGCAGGGGACCCCAAACTTCCCTTTCCCGGGCCACATTAACCAGCTCCGACTGGGGGATCCCGAAGCGTTCCCAGGCCAGGTTAGAGATATAATCCCTCCACCTAGTCCTGGGTCTCCCCCGAAGCCTCCTCCCAGCTGGACGTGCCTGGAACACCTCCCTAGGGAGGCGCCCAGGGGGCATCCTTACCAGATGCCCGAACCACCTCAACTGGCTCCTTTCGACGCAAAGGAGCAGCGGCTCTACTCCGAGCTCCTCACGGATAACTGAGCTTCTCACCCTATCTCTAAGGGAGACGCCAGCTACCCTCCTGAGGAAACCCATTTCGGCCGCTTGTACCCTGGATCTTGTTCTTTCGGCCATGACCCAGCCTTCATGACCATAGGTGAGGGTAGGAACAAAAACTGACCGGTAGATTGAGAGCTTTGCCTTCTGGCTCAGCTCTCTTTTCGTCTAACGGTGCGATAAATTGAATGTAATACCGCACCTGCTGTGCCGATTCTCCGACCAATCTCCCGCTCCATTGTCCCCTCACTCGCGAACAAGACCCCAAGGTACTTGAACTCCTTCACTTGGGGGTAAGGACTCATTCCCTACCTGGAGAAGGCACTCCATCGGTTTCCTGCTGAGAACCATGGCCTCCGATTTAGAGGTGCTGATCCTCATCCCAGCCGCTTCACACTCGGCTGCGAACCGATCCAGTGAGTGCTGAAGGTCACAGGCCGATGATGCCATCAGGACCACATCATCTGCAAAAAGCAGCGACGAGATCCCCAGCCCACCGAACTGCAACCCCTCTCCACCCCGACTACGCCTCGATATCCTGTCCATAAATACTACAAACAGGATTGGTGACAAAGCGCAGCCCTGGCGGAGGCCAACTCTCACCTGAAACGAGTCCGACTTAAAGCCGAGAACCCGGACACAGCTCTCGCTTTGGTCGTACAGAGATTGGATGGCCCTGAGAAGGGACACCCTCACCCCGTACTCCTGCAGCACCTCCCACAGTATCTCCCGGGGCACCCGGTCATACGCCTTCTCCAGATCCACAAAACACATGTAGACTGGTTGGGCATACTCCCAGGCTCCCTCCAGGATCCTTGCGAGAGTAAAGATCTGGTCCGTTGTTCCACGACCAGGTTGAATCCGCATTGTTCCTCTTCAACCTGAGATTCGACTATCGACCGAACCCTCCTTTCCAGCACCTTGGAGTAGTAGAGCTGAGAAGTGTGATACCCCTGTAATTGGCACACACCCTCTGGTCCCCCTTTTTAAAAAGGGGAACCACCACCCCGGTCTGCCACTCCTTAGGCACCGTCCCAGACTTCCACGCAATGTTGAAGAGGCGTGTCAACCAAGACAACCCCTCCACACCCAGAGCTTTAAGCATTTCTGGACAGATCTCATCAATTCCTGGGGCTTTGCCACTGTGGAGTTGTTTAACTACCTCAGCAACCTCCACCAGGGAAATTGATGCCAATCCCCCCTCATCCTCCAGCTCTGCCTCTACCATAGAGGGCGTATTAGTCGGATTTAGGAGTTCCTCAAAGTGCTCCTTCCACCGCCCTATTACCTCCTCAGTTGAGGTCAACAGCGTCCCATCCTTACTGTACACAGCTTGAGCTGAGGTGGCGAACGGTTTTCCAGAAGTACCTTGGTGCCGACCGAAAGTCCTTCTCCATGTCTTCTCCGAACTTCTCCCACACACGCTGCTTTGCCTCTTTCACGGCAGAGGCTGCAGCCCTTCGGTACCTTGCAACTGCCTCCGGAGTCGTCTGGGATAACATATCCCGGAAAGACTCCTTCTTCAGTCGGACGGCTTCCCTGACCACCGGTGTCCACCACGGTGTTCGTGGGTTACCGCCCCTTGAGGCACCTAAGACCCTAAGACCACAGCTCCTCACCGCAGCTTCAGCAATGGAAACTTTGAACATTGTCCAGCCTCCACAGGGATGCACGAAAAGCTCCGCCGGAGGTGTGAGTTGAAAGTCTGTCGGACAGGGGCCTCCTCCAGACGTTCCCAATTTACCCGCACTACCCATTTGGGCTTACCAGGTCCTTCCAGAGTCTTCCCCCACCCCCTGACCCAACTCACCACCAGATGGTTGACAGCTCCGCCCCTCTCTTCACCCGAGTGTCCAAAACATATCAGATGAAACGATTATAAAATCGATCATTGACCTTTGGCCTAGGGTGCTCTGGTACCAAGTACACTTATGAGCATCCCATATATATAGACAATCCATGACTAGCACAGAAGTCCAACAACAAACAACCACTCTGGTTTAGATCAGGGAGGCCGTTCCTCCCAATCACGCCTCTCCATGTGTCTCCATCATTACCCACGTGCGCGTTGAAGTCCCCCAGCAGAGCTATGGAGTCCCCGACTGGAGCCCCATGCAGGACTCCACTCAAGGTCTCCAAGAAGGCCTAATACTCTGAACTCTTGTTTGGTGCATATGCACAAACAACAGTCAGAGTTTTCCCCCCCACAACCCGCAGGCGTAGGGAGGCGACCCTCTCGTCCACCGGGTTAATCTCCAACGAAGCGGCGCTCAGCCGGGGGCTTGTGAGTATCCCCACACCCGCCCGGCGCCTCACACCCTGGGCAACTCCGGATAAGAAAAGAGTCCAACCCCTATCCAGGAGTATGGTTCCAGAACCAAGACTGTGCGTAGAGGTAAGCCCCACCAGATCTAACCGGTAGCGCTCCACCTCCCGCACAAGTTCCGGCTCCTTCCCCCACAGAGAGGTGACATTCCACGTCCCCAGAGCCAGCCTATGCTGCCCGGGTCTGGTCCGTCGAGGCCCCTGACCTTCACTGCCACCCATGTGGCAGCGCACCCGACCCCAGCGGTTCCTCCCAGAGGTGGTGGGCCCATGGGATGGAGGGATGTCCGCCACGTAGCTTTTTCGGGCTGTGCCCGGCCGGGCTCCGTGGCAAACCCGGGCACCAGACACTCACTGACGAGCCCTCCATCTGGGCCTGGCTCCAGACGGGGGCCCCGGGCTTCCTCCGGGCAGGGTCACTTCATCCCTTCCTCGATTTTTCATAGGATTTTTAAACCATTCTTTGTCTGGCCCCTCACCTGAGACCACTTTGCCTTGGGAGACCCTACCAGGAGCACAAAGCTCCAGACAACACAGTCCTCAGGTTCATAGGGACACACAAATCTCTCCACCACGATAAGGTGATGGTTCCCGGTTCGTTGACTGGTAGATCAGAAATAATACTCAGGATTCGTTCAGTTAAAATTATAACAAACTTTAGTGAAGAATGATATTGCAATAATACAAGTACGTGTACACGGATCAGACATTTCACAACCTGCATCATACTTCTCACTGCTTGCAAATAACTTGACCATTGTTCCCTGCTCCCCCCCGATCTAACAGTTCTTTGATTAGCTCAAATGATCTTCTCAATGTCCTGGTACTCCTTTTTTTAAATTATATCTGCCAGATGGCTTTTCTCACAAACAGTCAGAAAGAGCAGACACAATGGCCAAGTTATGATTCTAAAAGCCCCTACATACTTTATTGACAAAATATAAACTACAACAATCAAGTTATATAAATCATTCTTTCCAGGATGGGCTGCGCTATCAGAATATGCATGCTGCAGGGATATCACATAAATGTAAAAATTGTTATATGATTATAAAGACAAAATAAAAATTTTAACGGAAATTGAATCTCATTAAAATCTCAGAGAACAATAATAAAGTAGACTTTTTGGATTTTAGAAATTGTTATCCCATGTCTTGGCAATCAGGGGACAGAAAAATAAACACTGTTACTAACACAAATATCTAACTATTTCAATCAGGAGAGACTTCGTTGCAGATATGCAAAGATTTATTGTACAAATGCGTGATATGACATAGAGTCTTTTAGATTAGACTCCATCATTATGAAATGATATATATATATTTAGGGGATTAGAAAGCCAGAAGCTGATCCCCCGATGGAGTCTAGACACTAATAGTGGTGTGAGGAACCCGAAAACCGAACCGAGGAGCCAATGGCAGTCCTGTCGGAGGAGGAACCAGGAGCCGTGCACGAGGAAGACCGGAGGAGGAGGGTTGTGCTCTTAGCCTGAAATGACAACTGAGCAGCAGAGAGAGACAGGTTTAAAACAGGGATGTCATGCTGTGATTGGCTCGTGAAATTCAAGGCCGTTTCTGATTGGTTAGATAAAAGTGAATGCCTCTAACAGCTGTTCAGTTTTAAAAGAGAGAGAAATGTGATTGAATTTAGAAGTCTTCCTGTCAGAATTTACGCTGAGCTCCATTTAGATTTTTTCCCCAGAAAAGTCTATACCCTTTCATCCAAAAAGTTAGTTGTGTCATCTCTAATGTATTTTCTGTCTGCTATTCAACATCAGGAGGCCAAATCACTTATTTTGATTGGCTGATGCAGCCATTAGTCAAGGCAGTCAGCAGACAAGGTGGTGGTAGCTAACAATAAAAGATGGCTCTTCAAACAAAAAGATGACCAAATGACTGTTGTGACAGTCGTGGATTTATCGTTCTGGAATTATTGTGCAAAGTCTCTGAAAAGTCACTAAAGTTTCAGGCCGGATTACTAAGCATCTGGAAGGGCTGGCCTGAATACCGTGTTGGAAAGGCCCAGCTCTTAGCTGTCAAGTTAAAAATACATAACAAGTCTAGATTGAAGTGTCGCGGATATATGGGAAATTTCTTTACATGATTTCTGGATTCATATTTATTTTAGAAAAGACACTGTAATTCCATGATGGATTAAAAAACTTCTAAATGGCCTACTCAAACTCAACTGATTTTGTATCCTCAATATGTCCTGAGTAAGGAAAGTTTTGAAAAAGACCCAAATATAGCCCATTCATACGCCTATTCATTATTTTTCTCACGTGAATAGGGTAAAAATGTTAACCTTTAGATTTCACCATGAAAATTAATGAGTTGATTACTTAAATAAAGACAAACAAAAAATGTATTACAAGTTTTTTGAAATTGTTTGTTAATATGGGCAAATGGTGCATAATCTAATTACGTATGTGCTAATTTGCATAAATACCATAACAGATCTAAACATTGGGTATAGCCAGGTGAAAATGTCTTGTTGAATCTTGTTGACATATAACAGTAAAACACTTAATGTTAGGGTCTGAATGGAAGCCATTTAGGCTACCCATGAGCATTAAAACATAGAGGCAGGAAGAAATACTTTAAACCAGCCTTTATTCATTATTATTGCAGAGATGGGGAACAGGACCTACCTTTTGTCTTCTGCATTCTCCTAACCCTTGTCTCCTGTTCTTCCCTCAGACTCATCCCCCAGAAACAGCCCCAGCCCCAAACCCCATCTCTGCAATAATAATTAATAAAGGCTGGTTTAAAGTACTTCTTCCTGCTTCTATGTATTAAAGTGCCCATATTATGAAAAAGAAGCTTTTTCTTGGATTTGGGGTGTTATTTTGTGTCTCTGGTGCTTCCACACGCATACAAACTTGAAAAAAACCCATCCATGGTGTTTTGAGTGCGAAATGGGTTTCTGAATGTATCCTGCCTTCAGTCTCCGGGTGAGCTGGTCAAAATCGGCAGGGCCGTCTACATCATCGGCCGAAACATTTGGTGTGTGTTAACCACTTTAGCTAATACCACATCAGATAGCTGTTTCTCCAACTTCGGTCAGTGCAAGGCAGGATTAGCCGGGAGACTCCTTCTAAATGAGGGCGCACTTCCAACTTTGCGTGGAATACCTGCAGACGAGGGACATGTAAGTAGTTCTATACAATTTATTTTGTAGATTAGGGTGAACTTGTGTGTTGTAGCAGTGTTTTTCCATTGAGAACGAGGTGGCTAACCGCTAGCAGCGCTAGCTTCTAGCTAGTAGTCCTTACATAGGTACCATCTTTCCCAACAAAGATGGGAAAGAAGTGTAATGCCTCACTCGGTAGCTAAAAGAGAGAACTCAACACACAGGGTTAAAAGAGGAGCTGCAGCAATGTGCAGTACTACAAAAATATGGTGTTTTTTGAAAATTAAACCATGTAAGGTTTAATTTTCTGGTATAACCTCAAAATACAATTATGAACCTGAAAATGAGCATAATTAAGGCACTTTAATGCTCATAGGTAGCCTAAATGGGTTCCATTCAGACCTTAACATGAAGTCATTTACTGTAAAATGTCAACAAGATTCAACAAGACATTTTCACCTGGCTATACCCAATGTTTAGATCTGTTGTGGTATTTATGCAAATTAGCACATACGTAATTAGATTATGCGTTTGCCATGTTAACAAACAATTTCAAAAAACTTGTAATACATTTTTTGTTTGTCTTGATACAAGTAATCAACTCAGTAATTTCCATGGTGATATCTAAAGGTTACAATCTTTACCCTATTCACGTGAGAGAAAGAATGAATAGGCGTATGAATAGGCTATAGTTGGGTATTTTTCAAAACTTTCCCCTAATAAGATTCTTCGGGGCTTTTTTTTCCTTACTCAGGACATATTGAGGATATAAAATCAGTTGAGTTTGCTTCTGTTGCAATTTGTTTTTCATTTTTACCTTTTTTCATAAAATGACTGGACTACTAGTGAAAGACGGAGTGGAGGCTCTGGAGTTTCCAGGAAGCATGCTGGCCAATCAGAGCAGACTGGGATTTTTCGGGAGGAGGGCTTAAAGAGACAGGCGCTCCTACAGAGCATCTCATACAGAGGGTAAATACAGGTGTAGCAGCCATTGGGCAGTAACATTAAATCAAGTAAACATGTTCTAGTACAAACACAAAATGCAAGTATAATCTTGAAAACACAATATAATAGTTGCCCTTTAAACTAGTGGAACTATGTATACATGATGTGTGTGTGTGTATAGACCTATACTGTGTATCTGCATAAAATGATAATCTGTGTAAATATACTGCACATTCTTACAGAACAGTGGTTGCAAATACATAAAAACACAAAGCATGACTCACCAAAAAGAGCAAACAACTTGAAGGAAAAAATGAGAAGTCAAGGGGAGGTAAATGTCAAACGAGGAGCTGCTTAGTGTCAACTTGCCTGGCTGTGATGGATGGACTGCGGTGGGAGGGCAACACTTATTTTACACTGGCAGAGTCAACCATCTATAGAGCAGACAAAGAGAAAAGAAGAAAAGAGGACAGCTGAACTCCCATTGTAACTGGAGAGAAACAGAGGAATACAGTGTTCCACTTAAATTTAACTGGGGGAGGTTGTGATGAAACTTTAATCACAAATGTATATAGTTCTGTATTACATTTCAGTTGAAGCCTAACCACACCAGCATTTATTTTGCACCAAATGTAAGGTTCTCATTAAATGTAATTCATTCAAACCACCACGAAGTAATAGTTTTCACATTAAGTTCAAATTAAAACATTAAAATGTAAATAAATGTCATAGAGTGTCAGTCACAGTACGAGGTATAAAAAATTGCGTATGATTCTCATGTGATCTTGTGATATCGCAAGAATCCAGCTGCTGTGTAAGGTAAGTAGGTTGTCAATCCGCGTTGTAGTGTTTGTGGAAATTTACACTACCACTCATTCATAGCTGCTCTCTTTAGGTGTGTGTCCATTGTCAACGTCATTTCAACGCTTCCCATTCATGTCTATGGGAGCAGCCGTGCTATGCATTCTGGTAGTGTCATGGGGACTTTGAAGAAGAGGGGCTTTAAGTCGCCCACTCCTCATTTGCATGAAGTAGAATAAAGCCAACTTTATGCAAATGAGGAGTGGCCAGCTCGACGCCTCTCAAAAGCTGACGAAAATCTTTTAAACTGACATGCGTCAATTCGAAATGAAGATTCAGCAAGTGCATAGCATACTTCTCGCTTAAAATGTTTCCAGAAACACGTTTTGGTGAACTATTTTCGTAAAATAAAGAGATCGTAGTCAGAACAAGCTGCCCACATGACGCGTTCGTCCAGTCAGCTGCAGCTGTCACGGTTGTTGTGTGTACACTGTTTTCTTTGCTTGTCAGTAGCCATTGAAGAGAAACTGGTGGCAAGCCCACTAGCATGTCATGCTGGGGAGCGGGGTGATCCCATCCGTGAAAACAACTTGTATATGGACACGTACTATTACTCTCCAGTGCTTCTGCTGCATCTAAATGTTCTTTAAGGTAATGTTAAAGTGCTCATATTATGCTTTTTGGCTTTTTCCCTTTCCTTCATTGTGTTAAATAGCGTTTCTGTGCATGTTATAGGTTTACAAAGTGAAAAAGCCCAAAGTCCACCCCAAAGGGACTTGCCATCTTCCAGAGAAAACATTGTTCACAAACTGCTCCAGACAACTCTATTGTAGTCCAGCCTTTACTTCCGTGACAAACGTGTCACTTTGTAACACACGTTATAATGCTCGTCTAGCTGCTAGCGTGGCAAGCCCTCATACTCTGCTTCTGACTGGGTAGTAGTCCTTACCTAGCTACTGCGCATGTGCGACTCCTAACAAAGATGGAATAGAAGCGAGATGCCTCACTCGGTAGCTAAAACAGGGAGCTCAACACACAGGGTGACATGGAGTTTTTTGAAAATTAAACCATCTAAACCTATTCTGGTACAACCTCTAAATACAATTATGAACCTGGAAATGAGCATATATATGAGCAATATGAGCACTTTAAGCTAGCAGTTCACCCAAATGTGAGAGTGGGTCAGCGGACCACTAAGGTTAGACCCAGCCCACCGTTCAACTCATTCTCTGTAACCAATGCAGCATAAAAGCACGGCGGAACCTGCAAGCCAGCCAGCCGATGTTAGTTAGGTTAAGTTAGGTTAGCTTGCTAACTCCGCCTTAACGTCACCCCTTCAACACATTGTTGACAGAAAACTAGCCAAACAAAGCCGTCACTCGTGGCGATAGCATTGTGCTTTGTGTGGATGAAGCATGAAGTTAATCTGACTCATTTAGCGGCTGGCTCTCTGCCTCGTAATGTTACTACTCCACTGCTCATTTGTCCGTTACTGCAAAAGTCGGCTTATTATCGGAAGTTTATACGTTACTATGGCAATGGTTCACATAAAAACGGCTGCTGCTCAGACCATTGTGCTACGTTGATTTGAATAGAAATTACCTTTCTATCCATTTTATTTCTATGATTAGGACACTAGTGTGACGACCACACCTTACTCTCTTTCCTAACTGCCATCCAACAATATCTTTTGTCTGTTCTCCCCCTTTCTCTCTGTCTCTCTAAGCTCGTCATCAGTAAAACACATGAATAATGGACTAAAGTGGACGAGGAAATATTCCTCTTCCTGATGAAGTGACACTCAAGTCGTTGCATGAAAACAAACTGGATTATGGTGATTTATTGAGGCAGCTTTGTTCTGAAAGCATTTTAAGGACTCTCTCACTCTGTGTGTGTGTGTGTGTGTGTGGCTGTGAATGAATATCTCTCACTGCAACCTCCCTCACCCACGCATCTCTTCATATAGAGAAGACATTACAATATTTGTGAAACAGAACTGAGTAGAGTGAGGGGAGAAAAGAGAAAGAAAAACTATATGAAAAGAGATATTGACATCCAGACACACTCTAGAGAGAAGACAGAGAGGCATTGATGTGGATGAACACCATTCAGCTTTTTTTGTTTAATCTGTTGATTGAGTAAATATGACTGGGGCATTTAAAAAAAAAGAAGACATTAAAATGAATTGTCAGAGAAATATAATAGAGGGAGCAACACAAGCAGATGGAGTGAGACAGAGGGGAGGGGTGTCATAAAACACTGCACTTCTGTTTCATTCAGTGGGAACACGTGCTACACTTTTCATGTTTGAGTGTTTTTTTGTGGGGAATCCTTTCTTAACAGAAGTGAGTGTAGAAAAGGACAGAGGGTGTCGTATGCTTTACAAATTGTAAAGCCCCTGAGGCAAATTTGTGATTTCATTTGATTGGTAATTAATAAATAACAAAAATGACTAGTTGTTACAAGATGACAACCTGATGAGCAGTAATATTTTCAATAGCGGATAAATCTTCTCATTTTGCACATATTTCATTTTGTGCCATCCTACTTTAGACCAGCTAACTAACACTAAAAGAATAGCAAAATCATCATTGCGACACTAGGGGTGACCATAAACCATTGAAGGACTTACCCCTAGGCATGTCTGCAGTAGAGGTGTGAATCTTCACTGATCTCCTGATTCGATTACGATTATCATGTCTTCGATTCGATATCTCGATGCATCACGATGCGTCAAATACATTTTACTATTAAAGCCATATAGGATATTTAATTCATAGCTTTTCAAGCTTAAAAAACAAAACATTCTGCAGTTCTCTAATACTAAATAAATTGGATACATAAAACTGCAGCACTGAGCACATGGCACTTCCTGAATGTGCAAAACATAACAGAATATGTAAACAGAAATGTTGTTAGGCATACATTAAATTGTAAACAGAAATAATCGATTATGGCCCGGCCGATTATCGATGCAGCATCGTCCATGTCCACGATTCGATGCATCAATTATTTGATTAATTTCAACACCTCTAGTCTGCAGTGAGAACAGGACAATGATACAGTACAGTACAATGCGCAAAACTCCGAAATTGTAACATTGAATAATATTCAATATACTACTGTAATATGGTCTTAAAACTGTGTTGAATGTTTTCTTATATTTCCAATGACATGTCAGGTAATCCACTTTTAACCACTAAGCATTCTCCTACTTTTTTTTAGCACTATGAATCTGTGTCCAAACATCTGAATTAAGATGTAGGAGAGGGCCTCACTCCTCTCTTCTAATGGCGCTTACCCACTGCTAGTACCGGCTCTACTCGGCTCGGCTAGCATCGACTGCAGTGCCCCGCCCTCCTTTTTCAATTGCAGATTTAGGTCCGCCTCATTCGTGAGGCGAGCGTGGCTGGTCCTCATTGCAACGCCGCAGGAAACTGCCGTGACCTAACGCGACAAACGCACACAGAACGTTGAAGGTGTGTTGTTTTTGACTCTTGGCATGTGGCTGTTGCCACAGCCAGAAGACAAATTTTGTTTCAAAAGCTGGAGGCAGCAAAAAAACACCGCTGGCTAAACTATTTAAACACCCCCGTCTGTTGCAAGCAATGATGACGCAGTGATTAGTGACGATTCTCTCCGACCAATCAGTAGTCTGCAGGTTTTCACGTCACCTTTTGGTATCACCTCAGCTCGCTTGGAACCTCGACGGAGATGATACTAAAAGAAGTACCTAGGGCAGGTACCAGGGACTTTTTTTGCATAATGGAAAACCAAAAAAGGCGAGTAGAGTCGAGGTGAGTCGAGCAGGTACCATGTAATGGAAAACGCCATAATTCTCCTCTTGCCCTTTGAAATGTGTTTCTCTTTTTCTCTCGCTCCTTCCATCCCTCCCTTGCCCTCTCTTCTTTGCTGGGGAAGAAAATGGAGTTGCTGGCCCGATGCCACATGTGACACTCTAGCCTTAATCTGATTAATGTTTTTAATTTATATAAGTGACTAGTGAGGGCTGTTGCCTTTACTGATGTTGGGTCCTAGACGCGCGCACACGCACGCTCACACACACACACGCACGCTCACACACACACACACACACGCACGCACGCGCGCACACACACACACACACACACACACACACACAACACAAACACGCATTTGCAGGCTCCATGTGACGGTGTCATATAGGCCAAGTCGTGAAAGGGCAGAAAGTGTGTAGAGAGAAAATAGGGGCATAAGGGAGACTTTAAAAAAGAAATGTAGAAACTGAATGAAGTAAACAAGGAGTCACAGATAAAAAAAAACAACAACAACAACAACAACAACAACACAGGAGCAAGTAATATTGACCAAGGGTGAAGTGAGGGGAAAGTAAAATAGGAGTAGTGAAAGAGAAAAGGGGGGAGAAAAAGATGGCTGTAGGGCAAGAGGGCTGTGCTTAGAGAAATAGAAAAAGGCTTTGTAGAAGAAAAGGAAAAGACGAGGTAAAGATAGATAGAGACAAAACCACAGAGAAGCAGAAAGAAGAACAAGGGGTGCAAATGAAAAACCAAGAGAGAGAGAAGGAGGGAAATGCACAGGGATGGTAATTATGAGAGATGAGGGATGATGAAAAGGGCAGCTTGGGACAATCTAATTGGAAAATCCTGCCTTTTTATTTCAAACTATTCATCATAATGAATCACATCTACATGAAATTCCCAGAAAAAGATGAATAAGTCATACGCGAAAACTCTTGCTCCCTGAGTGGATGGATGCCTTGAACTAATTTATTTAGCTTGACTGGGAATCAGATTTTTTTTCCCACATCATGTATCCCATTAACATTTTATATAGGTGTAATATATAAAATACACCGGCTTTCTGTGTGGAAGTGTGTGTGTTTGTGTGTGGATAAAGTGAAAAGCAGGAATTCAAATGCCTTCCGTACCTTTCCATTACTGTTCCGTCCAATCAATAATGCCATTGATTGCAGAAGAAACTGTTGTAGTAGAGAGAGCATCTCTCTCACACACACACACACACACACACACACACACACACACATACACACAGACAAACACACACTGCATATTGCATCAACAAAACGGCCTTGGTTTTTTTTCGGTGACTCACCACTGGACAGAAAAAAAGGCTGGGTGGTGAAAGGATGGAAAGAATTATAGAGTCAGAGGTGAGAGAGAGAAACATGAGGCCCTATCTTGCACTCAGCGCGACGCAAGTGCCTTTGCTAGTTCTAGTTTTTAATTTCCCGTCCAGCGGCCACATCGTTTAAATAGCAAATGCACCTGCGCCCATCTGTGCGCCCATGGGCGTGCTGGTCTTACACAGTGTTGGGAGTAACGCGCTACAAAAGTAACGCAATTACAGTAATGTATTCCTTTTTGCTGTAACGCAGTAATATAACGCATTACTAATTAAATTTCGGTAATATTATACCCATTACAATCTCAGTAACGCCAGTTACTATGGGGTGCCGAATGTAAAAGTTTGGTTAAAGTTTTTTAGCTGATACATTTTCAACATTTAGCTCACTTTCCTCACATTTAGCACATTTTCCTCACATTTGAGACAGAAATTATATATAATATCTAAATGTTAAATGTTAAATCTAAATGTTATATCTAAATCTAAATGTTATATCTAAATCTAAATGTTAAATCTAAATCTAAATGTTAAATGTTAAATATAAATGTTAAATGTTAAATATAAATGTTATATCTAAATCTAAATGTTAAAGCTAAATCTAAATGTTAAATATATATCTAAATGTTAAATCTAAATGTGTCGCCAAGTGTAAAGCTAAATATTTAGAAAATATTCAAATCCCCAAGGAAACCACGCCCACTGCAGTGGCTTCAAATCGCGCTGCACCGCAATTTTCAGTCAACACTTGTTGGTACAGTAAATACTGACTACAGTGGAGCTGTAGCTGAATTTTACTGGATTAAAACACATTTCGGTCAGTATTTTGTATTATTGACTTATATCACAGAAATGTCTTAATATTTGTGTGTACTATAATGCCGTTGTTTTGTTTGACTTATATCTCCTTGTGTGTTTCACGTTAGTTTGACTCATCCTTCACAAGCAATCTAGCTCACACACTGCAGCCGACATTCTGAACAGGCCTCGCAGCACTGTAACTAGCTAAGTTAGCTAGGTCTCGCAATGCGTGACTGAACAGCAGTAGGCCTGTCACACTATAGCCACATTTAAGTAGTTTTCGATACTTTGGTTACATTACCGTATTTTATTAACGTGAATTATGTTGCTATATTAGCTTGCGAAGGAGCTATCCGTTGCTAACGCTAATTTATCTCAAAAAGCAGAAACGTTAGCTAACTACTGCCAAGATATGATTTCACTAGAGACCAGAGAGGTGTTGTAAGACTCGTCAAGTGTTGTCATGTGTGTCTTACAATGAAACCATATCTTGGCAGTAACATTAGTTAGCTACTGCTTTTTGACATAAATTAGCTAGCTAACGTTAGTGTTAGCAACGAATAGCTACTTTGCAAGCCAATAAAACATAGCCTTGGCAAACAGAATTAAGGTTAATAAAACACGATAACTAGCTATGTAACCAGTATTACAAACTTCTTATAAGTGGCTGGATTGTGACATTTTAGTTATGTTCGGATGAATATGTTGGTTGCATAGCTGGACTTTATCCATGCTGGGCTAATGTTAGATTGCTTGGGAAGGATGAAGTTAGTCACACACGGAGATATGTAATTCAAACAACGGTATTGTGATTAACACAACTATTAAGGCATGTCTGTAATATACCGGTCGGTCAATAATATAAAATACTGTAGATCAGTGCTTTCCAACCCTTCTGGTCTGAGGTTCCCCCACAGCCCTGTCATATAAACTCACATACCCCGCCCTATCAATTCCCAATGTGTTCACACTATTTATCATATTAAAGTGAATATTCTTACATTTTCATGCAATTGAACTGTAAACATTTAGGTTGGTTTGGTCAGAAATTCTACTAACTAGACCTTTTACTTTAAGTGTGATTAATGTTTCAAAAGTCATCCATTACTTTTAGCTAATCATTTCAACTGTTAGCTAAGTCAGTGAGCCACTTTTAGCTATTTTTTTCTACCATTGATTACTTCGCTATATGTTTTAACATATGTGTTGAGCTGTTTTAGCTGATATATTGTTTTAAATCAATCATAATTCAATTATTATTTTGATTAGTTAAGCTGCTCCACAATCTTTCCAAGTACCCACTGGCAACAGCAGAGATACCCCTTGCTGGGGCATCACTGGGTGCAGCGCGATTTGACGCCACTGCAGTGGGCGTGGTTTCCTTGGGGATTTGAATTTTTTCTAAATATTTAGCTTTACACTTGGTGACACATTTAGATATAACATTTAGATTTAACATTTAGATATATATTTAAGATTTAGATTTAGATATAATATTTAGATATATATTTAAGATTTAGATATAATATTTAGATTTAACATTTGGATATAAATTTAACATTTAAATTTAGATATAACATTTAGATATAAATTTAACATTTAGATTTAGATATAACATTTAAATTTAGATATAACATTTAGATATAAATTTAACATTTAGATTTAGATTTAACATTTAACATTTAGATATAAATTTAACATTTAGATTTAGATACAACATTTAGATATAACATTTAGATATAAATTTAACATTTAGATTTAGATATAACATTTAGATATTATATAATTTCTGTCTCAAATGTGAGGAAAATGCGCTAAATGTGAGGAAAGTGAGCTAAATGTTAAAAAATTGTAACTGAACTTTTACATTCGGCACCCCATTTTCGACAACGCATTTTAACGCAACATTCAGTGGTGAATTCACCAACACCGCGAAACATTTCTTCACAGGAAAAAAAAAGTGAGTATTATTTCCTGTTGCTATATTTGATGTATTTGATGGTTGAGATGACTGCAGAGACAGATACATTTGCGAGATGGGCATTATTTTCAGGAGTTATTACGCTGCGTTGAAGCAAGCTGTCCCGTCACTGTTCCCGTGGTCAGAGCCAGAACCAGAGACGGTACGGACAACATCTGTGTCTCTCTGTGTGAGATATAAACATGTCGGGAATTCATGTTTAGGCTTGCTACACGTAAATATCATTGCATTTTATCAGCCGTCACAAGTTACCTGCTAAGTCAAACTTCCGCTGTTATTTTGGTGAAAGTAACTCAAAAGTAATGCAAAAGTAGTGTAAAGCATTACAATTCAGAGACAGTAATATTGGAATATAACTAATTACTCTCAAAAGACAGTAACTAGTAATCTATAATGTATTACATTTTGGAAGTAACCTGCCCAACACTGGTCTTACAGGGAGGTGTGTTCAGATGAATTCTTGACGTATTGCTATCTTGAGGCAGCGGAAAGTGATCGCGCCATTGACCAACAAAAACCTGGTCTAAAAGGCATTAGAAAAATGCGCCTAGGCTCGTGCACAGCGCGGACACTATGCTTGTTACACACACACACACACACACACACACACACACACACACAGGGAAGCACAGCAGCATACAAACATGCAAAAGATTAAAAATAGTACAATGTGAACGCTTTCACTTCAGGCACGAGCAGATCAGTTTCTTCTCCTGGAAATCTCTCCTTAATGCTTAGCAAATCCGCCATCATAATAGCAATGTGCCAAGGTACAAATGCGCCTGGCTTTTAAAGGGAATGGGAGTTTAGAACCACCCTTTATTCCGCCTTTAAACTAGCAAAAGTGGATTCGTATATGCCCTAAACGCACCTGCGCCAGGCGCTTAGATTGTTAAAATAGGGCCGAATAAAGGATGAAGAAGAAAAGAGGAGGAAAAGATGGGAGTAAGTGAGCAAACTAGTTTTCCCCTACTTTCCCTCAACCCTGTCTCCTAAAAACACATGTTCATATACAACTACTTTGCATCAGCAAAAGTGCTTTATAAGAAACATAATGCATTTCTTATAAACATCTCACTAATAAAGACAGGCATCTCAGTGAGTTGAGTCTCACTCCACCTGTCCGGTTGTCCGACCTGCAAGCATGCGCATGCAGGAAAGGCGTCGCACGCAGCACGCTGTTGTACTATCTACGACGTTCACAATCCGGGATTGCTCCGTTGCCGACGGAAATTCCGTGGGATTTCACTCTTTTCGGCCGGATGTCCGGTACCTTCCACTTTCTTTGTGTTGGAATTTCAAACTTTTCTTTTTTTCTTCCATCCCAGAATGCTGTGTGGACTAGCCAGACCCTCCTCCGTAGCGCTGTGGAGGAAGGTCTGGCAATGCGAGACTATACGGCCACTGAAGTCAGTGCAAGCCGTCTGCAGCGGGCTACCAGAGACTATTTGGAAATCAATATCTCCGCTGTGTATTTCGCCATGCGCGTTTCTGAGTGTGGATGCTGACGTTACACCCAAACTCTTTTTCATTTCCCTGGAGTCAATGAGCAAGAGAGGATATCACCATTACAACTCAAATTATGTATGTTTGTCATAGCAACTTATAACACCAATAACGTTACCTCCGCTAATTAAATCCAGGCTTTACTATTTTAACCTTAAATTGACTTTATAACTGCGGTGATCAAGGCAAGCGACTAATACGTCTGTATAGAAAGTAATTCTATAGCAAGACTTGCCGCCGCCGTGAGTTCTCTGTAACAAACACAGACATGACAGTGCGCTCACAGACTAAGGCAATTTTTATTCTCACGTCTCTTCTCACACACACTTCCAACATAAATACACAGCTTTACCGTGTGCCTCCGGTCACCTGGCTTTTCTGGCGCAGGTCACGCTGCTCCTGAACTCCTGACACAGTTCGTCAAACATTTCAATAGGAAACCAACTTCAACAGCCAGCGTGGCTCTCTGTCTCTGGTGTGTGTCAAACATCGCAAGTTCCAACTGCATTTGAAGGAAGAGTATAATTAGTCAATGAGCACTGGCTGTGTCAATCAACCTGGCACTGCTCTTATAAGCCATCCCCACACCTCTCTCCTCTGCCGCTGAATTCAAACCATGCCCACATCCACAAATAGGCAACCTCCGCTGAGAACTAAGAGATACTGCAGAGCTGCATTCATAATCATTCAACCAGGGGTTAAAGTGGGCTGAAACGATCCAGAACTGCACCTCGATTAATACGTAAATAAATCTAATTGGCAGTTTCATAATCAGTGTTTCATTGTGCAACACACCGCTGTGAGTCCATGAACGAGGTAAATGTCTGTGATTAGTTCACGTCTGTAATTCCAGCAGGACAGTTGGGTGTCTATGGTTAATTCACGTCTGTTATAACAGCAGGACAGTTTGGTGTCATTACCTTACATTACCTTACAACCTTACATGACCTGAATTGGAATAAAGGTTTCCACTGACAAAATCAATGCAATAATTTAGAGCGAGCCAAACTGAAACTGGTATTTCCAGCTTCTGACATAATATAACCTAATGCTAGACAGGTATGGTATGTTTGTTGTGTAATCTGTTAAATATCTGTTACAGATATGTAATCTTTTCTAGATTATTACAAATCAAAATAGTCACTGGCTAAGTAAAATACTTCCGCTGAAACATTATTATTCTCTGATTCACTCATGTTTTGAATAATGCTAGAATTATTTTTGTTCTAACAAAATATGGTTAACATATAAACACAGTGTAAATAGACATAAAAAACAATCAACAATTTAGCTTAACACCCTAGTTAGGCATATCTTTATTTAACATTAAACACACACACCCTTTTAACTTTACCTCCTCAGTAAAAGCAAAATGTATTTTTCTGTAAACAATACCCGTTTTACCAATGGAGTACACAATAATAACTCCTAAAAGTACAGTGAATTACATTTCTTAGCTCACTATCTCTCAGTAGAATACTGCTTATAAAATTCAACCGTTTCCAGCAACATTAATAAAAGTGACCAAAAAGGTTAACATTTAGCCAAAATTATCATTTTAGTGAAAATTTATTTATTAGGAGTAACCCCTTGAGATGCACCATCTCGTTTTCGAGGGGGTCCTTAACAATAATTGAATCTACAGTATAATACTGCAGCATAATTGGACACAACAGTTAACAAAACAGAAACAGACAAGCAAAAAAAAAAACATAATCAGTCAGTCATAATCAAGTTTGTGACCAAGCAAGAATGAAACTGGATACTACTAATAATATTAGAAGAGGTGTTATGGTGTTGTAGTGGATTAAGGACAGGTACAGTTGGTACTGTAATAGGAAAACAGGGCATTTTTAAAGGATGGGAAAGATAAAATGGACCGAATATTTACAGGTAGATTATTCCAATCTGAGGGGGCTTTAAACCTAAAGGCTTTCTTAGCTGTTGAGAAACGTATAGCAGGAACAGAAAAAAAAGTTGTGTAGAGTGTCTCAAGTGGTAGGTAGAGGAAAAGGGTACCATAAACTGTTTAAGATAGCTAGGGTAATTGCAATGTATATATTTGTAAATAAACAGCAACCATTGCTGATGTCTTCTTATTGAGGGTGATGGAAGAGCAAGTTTTTCATACATAATACAATAATGAGTAGTAAAAGGACATCCAAGAACAAATCTACAGATTCTATTGTAAGCAACATTGAGAGGGAGCAGATTAGTGCTGGGTGCAACCTGATATACAACATCAGCATAGTCCATAATTGGTAAGATAAGTTGTTGCACAAGTTTCTTTCTAACAGTAAGAGAAAAACATTTTCTGGATCGGTAGAGAACACCAATACCAAAATTAATTCTTTTTAAGATATAATCAATATGATACTTAAATGAGAGCTCAGAGTCTAGCCAAAGCCCGAGGTATTTGGTGTGTTCAGCTTTTTGCAGTGAACTACCATCAGAACATGTAATTACACATGTGTGACCTTTTAATTTGGATTTGATGGTCTGTGGAGTTCCAAAAATCATAATGTGAGATTTGATTTTGTTAAGTAATAATTTATTTCTTATGAGCCAATGTTGTAGGCTATCAAAGTCAGACTGCAGAGCTGATTCGATTTGTAATAAATTAGTTTTGGAAGTGTATAATACTGTATCATCTGCATAAAGCTGAACACAACATTCAGAGCAGATTGATGGAAGGTCATTAACAAAAATAGAAAAGAGAAGTGGACCAAGAGTTGAACCTTGAGGGACACCTCATTGCTGAATTAATATATCGGATTTGCATCCTTGTATCATTAAACATTGTTTTCTGTTATGGAGATAAGAATTGAACCAGAGTAATGCGTTGCGTGACAGACCAGCAGAGAACAATTTATCCAAGAGCAAGTAATGATCAACTAAGTCGAATGCTCTTGTTAAATCAATAAAAATTGCACCAGTTAGTTGACTGCTATTAGATGCAGAGAAAATATCATTTGTAAGCTTTAATAGTGCAGTGGTTGTGGAATGATTTGATCGAAAGCCAGATTGAAACGGCGATAAGATATTGCACTTATCTAGATAATGGGACAGTTATATAATAGACAGAAAAAATATTTTTTTCGAAAACTTTTGCAATAGAACAGATGATTGAAATTGGTTGATAATTAATGGGATCAAGAACATCACCGCCTTTATGAAGTGGAGTGATACGGGAACATTTCCATATGGCAGGTATTTCACATGTGGATAAAGACATATTAAAGAGATCACATAGCGGATACATAATGATATGAGCCGATAATTTGAGAAATCTGGTTTCAATGGCATCCAACCCAGGACCACTGCTCATTTTTAGAGCATTGATTGCATTTTGTACCTCCACAGGTGTTATATGTTTGAAAGAGAAAATATGACTGGGCAGGATATTGTTTAAATGGCAATCAATAAAGAGATTGGGAGCTGTAGCTGAAGATACCTGAGAGAAATGTTGATTGAACGCTTGTGCTTATGCTTGTGCTTGTGGTAGTGGGTCTTGTAAAATGATTTTATTGACTGTGAGTTTAGTAGGTAAAGATTTCTTGGATGTATTAATTATATCTTTAATTGTATTCCAGAACTGTTTAGGATTTTTAAAGTCATGTACAAGGGATTTCTTATAATAGTTAGATTTAGCATTTCTGGACATAGCTTTACTATGATTTCGCAATTGCCTATACCTTTCCCAGTCAGTCATATCTTTGGTTTTATGAAAGTTAGCCCAGGCATTATCTCTCTGTCTAAATATACTTATAAGGTCAGATGTTATCCATGGAAGATGCGCGCCCTTAACTTTAGTGGTTTTCATGGGAGCGTGTTTATCTACAACGTTAATAAATTCAGAATATAGAAAGTCCCATGCATTATTTACATCTGGAATAAGATGAAACCTATCCCAATTAATTGAAATCAGGTCATTTATAAAATGGTTTATATTTAATTTCTTGTATTGCCTAATTCTAATTAATCTGGGTGGTAATTTATCAATTTATCAATTTATTACCCTGAATTTATCACTAGAAATGCAACTGTAGCCTGTAGTCTATGATGATTTAAGGATACTACCAACTGAGTAGGCAATATATTCAAATTATCAAATAATACTTTTTTTGGGTGCTTTTTTCACCGTTTTCAATCGCTTTTTTAATTCATGATCAATAAACTTAATTTATATGGCATTATACCTAATTTAATAGTTAAGATCAGAGGATGTTGAGTGGATCCAAGACTGGTTTATTTCAAAGTTTAGTCAGGAGACTGTTTTGAAACATTTGAAAAAAATTCTCAAATACTATAAAATTGAATAAAACACCCAAAATTCAATGGAAGTTATCATTAATTTTACCTGCGAATACATCCATGCATCCATGTTACTTTGGGCAATTTGGTTGCAAGAAACCCAATTTTCTGATATAAAAAAACTTAAAAAAACTGCTCTTATAAGCCATCCCCACACCTCTCTCCTCTGCCGCTGAATTCAAACCATGCCCACATCCACAAATAGGCAACCTCCGCTGAGAACTAAGAGATACTGCAGAGCTGCATTCATAATCATTCAACCAGGGGTTAAAGTGGGCTGAAACGATCCAGAACTGCACCTCGATTAATACGTAAATAAATCTAATTGGCAGTTTCATAATCAGTGTTTCATTGTGCAACACACCGCTGTGAGTCCATGAACGAGGTAAATGTCTGTGATTAGTTCACGTCTGTAATTCCAGCAGGACAGTTGGGTGTCTATGGTTAATTCACGTCTGTTATAACAGCAGGACAGTTTGGTGTCATTACCTTACATTACCTTACAACCTTACATGACCTGAATTGGAATAAAGGTTTCCACTGACAAAATCAATGCAATAATTTAGAGCGAGCCAAACTGAAACTGGTATTTCCAGCTTCTGACATAATATAACCTAATGCTAGACAGGTATGGTATGTTTGTTGTGTAATCTGTTAAATATCTGTTACAGATATGTAATCTTTTCTAGATTATTACAAATCAAAATAGTCACTGGCTAAGTAAAATACTTCCGCTGAAACATTATTATTCTCTGATTCACTCATGTTTTGAATAATGCTAGAATTATTTTTGTTCTAACAAAATATGGTTAACATATAAACACAGTGTAAATAGACATAAAAAACAATCAACAATTTAGCTTAACACCCTAGTTAGGCATATCTTTTATTTAACATTAAACACACACACCCTTTTAACTTTACCTCCTCAGTAAAAGCAAAATGTATTTTTCTGTAAACAATACCCGTTTTACCAATGGAGTACACAATAATAACTCCTAAAAGTACAGTGAATTACATTTCTTAGCTCACTATCTCTCAGTAGAATACTGCTTATAAAATTCAACCGTTTCCAGCAACATTAATAAAAGTGACCAAAAAGGTTAACATTTAGCCAAAATTATCATTTTAGTGAAAATTTATTTATTAGGAGTAACCCCTTGAGATGCACCATCTCGTTTTCGAGGGGGTCCTTAACAATAATTGAATCTACAGTATAATACTGCAGCATAATTGGACACAACAGTTAACAAAACAGAAACAGACAAGCAAAAAAAACATAATCAGTCAGTCATAATCAAGTTTGTGACCAAGCAAGAATGAAACTGGATACTACTAATAATATTAGAAGAGGTGTTATGGTGTTGTAGTGGATTAAGGACAGGTACAGTTGGTACTGTAATAGGAAAACAGGGCATTTTTAAAGGATGGGAAAGATAAAATGGACCGAATATTTACAGGTAGATTATTCCAATCTGAGGGGGCTTTAAACCTAAAGGCTTTCTTAGCTGTTGAGAAACGTATAGCAGGAACAGAAAAAAAAAGTTGTGTAGAGTGTCTCAAGTGGTAGGTAGAGGAAAAGGGTACCATAAACTGTTTAAGATAGCTAGGGTAATTGCAATGTATATATTTGTAAATAAACAGCAACCAATGCTGATGTCTTCTTATTGAGGGTGATGGAAGAGCAAGTTTTTTCATACATAATACAATAATGAGTAGTAAAAGGACATCCAAGAACAAATCTACAGATTCTATTGTAAGCAACATTGAGAGGGAGCAGATTAGTGATGGGTGCAACCTGATATACAACATCAGCATAGTCCATAATTGGTAAGATAAGTTGTTGCACAAGTTTCTTTCTAACAGTAAGAGAAAAACATTTTCTGGATCGGTAGAGAACACCAATACCAAAATTAATTCTTTTTAAGATATAATCAATATGATACTTAAATGAGAGCTCAGAGTCTAGCCAAAGCCCGAGGTATTTGGTGTGTTCAGCTTTTTGCAGTGAACTACCATCAGAACATGTAATTACACATGTGTGACCTTTTAATTTGGATTTGATGGTCTGTGGAGTTCCAAAAATCATAATGTGAGATTTGATTTTGTTAAGTAATAATTTATTTCTTATGAGCCAATGTTGTAGGCTATCAAAGTCAGACTGCAGAGCTGATTCGATTTGTAATAAATTAGTTTTGGAAGTGTATAATACTGTATCATCTGCATAAAGCTGAACACAACATTCAGAGCAGATTGATGGAAGGTCATTAATAAAAATAGAAAAGAGAAGTGGACCAAGAGTTGAACCTTGAGGGACACCTCATTGCTGAATTAATATATCGGATTTGCATCCTTGTATCATTAAACATTGTTTTCTGTTATGGAGATAAGAATTGAACCAGAGTAATGCGTACGCAACGCATTACAGACCAGCAGAGAACAATTTATCCAAGAGCAAGTAATGATCAACTAAGTCGAATGCTCTTTGTTAAATCAATAAAAATTGCACCAGTTAGTTGACTGCTATTAGATGCAGAGAAAATATCATTTGTAAGCTTTAATAGTGCAGTGGTTGTGGAATGATTTGATCGAAAGCCAGATTGAAACGGCGATAAGATATTGCACTTATCTAGATAATGGGACAGTTATATAATAGACAGAAAAAATATTTTTTTCGAAAACTTTTGCAATAGAACAGATGATTGAAATTGGTTGATAATTAATGGGATCAAGAACATCACCGCCTTTATGAAGTGGAGTGATACGGGAACATTTCCATATGGCAGGTATTTCACATGTGGATAAAGACATATTAAAGAGATCACATAGCGGATACATAATGATATGAGCCGATAATTTGAGAAATCTGGTTTCAATGGCATCCAACCCAGGACCACTGCTCATTTTTAGAGCATTGATTGCATTTTGTACCTCCACAGGTGTTATATGTTTGAAAGAGAAAATATGACTGGGCAGGATATTGTTTAAATGGCAATCAATAAAGAGATTGGGAGCTGTAGCTGAAGATACCTGAGAGAAATGTTGATTGAACGCTTGTGCTTATGCTTGTGCTTGTGGTAGTGGGTCTTGTAAAATGATTTTATTGACTGTGAGTTTAGTAGGTAAAGATTTCTTGGATGTATTAATTATATCTTTAATTGTATTCCAGAACTGTTTAGGATTTTTAAAGTCATGTACAAGGGATTTCTTATAATAGTTAGATTTAGCATTTCTGGACATAGCTTTACTATGATTTCGCAATTGCCTATACCTTTCCCAGTCAGTCATATCTTTGGTTTTATGAAAGTTAGCCCAGGCATTATCTCTCTGTCTAAATATACTTATAAGGTCAGATGTTATCCATGGAAGATGCGCGCCCTTAACTTTAGTGGTTTTCATGGGAGCGTGTTTATCTACAACGTTAATAAATTCAGAATATAGAAAGTCCCATGCATTATTTACATCTGGAATAAGATGAAACCTATCCCAATTAATTGAAATCAGGTCATTTATAAAATGGTTTATATTTAATTTCTTGTATTGCCTAATTCTAATTAATCTGGGTGGTAATTTTGGCAATTTATGCAATATACAATGGCATGGTCACTGAAACAGTCGGACATAATCCCTGCTTTAATGAATCTGTTTGGATAAGAAACCAATATCCAGTCAAGAAGAGATTGACTCCGGGGTGTAACATGGGTGGGTTCTCTGATGAGCTGGGTTAGGTTTAAGTTTCCAAAAAGGTTTCTTTCTTTTGAGGATTTATCAGTCCAGTTCTTGTTAAAGTCTCCCAGTAAGATAATTTCATTTCTGCACTTAATTGAATTAATAGTAGATATGATACAATCAAATGATTCTGCTGGTGCAGAGGGAGGTCTATATATGTTACCAATAGTTATGTATTTATTATCATGCAGGGTTATCTTTACAAAAATACACTCAAAGTGAGATGGATCAACATTAGGGACAATTAACTCAGAGACCAAGTGAGAGGACACATATGTGGCTACACCACCACCCCTGGAAGCTCTATCAGTTCTGTAAATGACGTAGTCTTTGAGATCTATTTCATTACTACCTATTTTATCGGTGAGCCAGGTTTCAGATAATGTAATAACATTTGGTTTGTACTGTTCAACCCATGCTTGAAGTAGGTTGATTTTTGGTAGGAGGCTTCTTATATTGAGATGAATTATTTTTTATCCTTTAACACTATCCAGTATGAAGTATAAAATGTAGAGACTGACCAATGACAAGATATGTCAGAGCTAGGAAAATCCAAATAATCAGATTGGAGATTATGAGATAATAATAATCAGTAACATTTATACACATGGATAGAACACACAAACAAATCATAAAAGACAGACATAAAAACACACAAATAAAAAAAAAATTAATAAAAAAAATTAAAATAAAATAAAAAAGACGAGAGAAAACAAACAAACAAACAACAAAGACCAAGCCATGGCCACCTGAGCAAAACACTCAGAGAGAGGAATCACAATTTGCGATGTGAGCACAGGTCATAATGTAAGGATAAAATAAATATGCAACAAGTGAAACAGAAAGAGTGACCATATCACTAAGGTGCCTGATAGACATAAATTAATACATTAATATATAGTTTTAATAAAGAGAAAGAAAGAAAAAATAAAAATGAATTTACCACCAGCCAAAAGTAGTCAAAAGAGTGCCAATTTTCATTTACATTTTCATTCCTTCTTTTTTACGACATTAGGGCTCTTTAAGGCTGCAAAACAAAACATGGCTCAGTGGCGATGCATGAGTGTAAACAATACTCAAAAATATCAGCATAGTAGCAAATTATAAGCAGAAGCATGAACACATATATTAATTCCAAGAGTCAGGCACTGTGACTGGTCATACATTGACATAGCTCTTTTTGCGACTTCTTACCAGGTTGTCGTACCATCAATCTTGAGGAGGCTGATGAAAGGCTAGAATCTAGCCTATAGAGTTCATGGAGGAGTTAGCAGAGGACATAAAGACAGCTTCTGCAGCTTTGTGGTCAGTAAAAAGCTGCTCTTTGCCATCAGAAATCACACTCAGTGTGCAGGGGTATCGGAGGGAGAACCTCAGTTGGAGTTCACGGAGCCTCCGCTTAACCGGGTCAAAGGAGCGACGCCTTTTCATCAGGTCGTCATTGTAATCCGGATTGATAAAGATGCAACTCCCGTTAAATAGCAGCTCTTTTTTCTCTCGGGCAAGCTGTAGGATCTTCACTTTATCCTGGAAGTTTAGCAACTTGATCAATATTGGCCGCGGACTGGGTTTGTCGCCCTGAAGAAGTGTGGGAGTACGATGCGCTTTTTCCATGGCGGGCAGAGTGGGGAAACTATCTTGCCCCAGGATCAGATATTTTAAACACCATATTTTTGTTGTACTGCACAGCTCTCTCTCACTGCTGCAGATCCTCTTTTCACCTGGTCTCTGTTTTAGCTACAGAGTGAGACCTCTTTTCTTCTTCTTCTTCTGTACTATCTTTGATTGCACTCGCACATGCGCAGAAGCTCAGATGTAGATCATGTCAGCTAGCTAGCTCCATAGACAGTAAAATAAAGGCTGTTTCTCCAACTTTATTAGGATTAGCTGAGAGACTTCTAAATGAGGGCGCACATGTAAGTAGTTCTTTTGTAGATTATGGTGAACTTGTGTGTGTTGTAGCAGTGCTTTGCTATTGAGAACGAGGTAGCATGCTAGCGTTAGCATTAGCGTTAGCATGCTAACGCTACGAGCTAACGGTTGCGGTTAGCCAGCTCGTTTCGGCTTGTGACGTCACAAGCCGTGCCTAACAGCTCACCCGGAGACTGAAGGCAGGACACATTCAGAAACCGTATCTCACTCAAAACAGCATGGATGGATTTTTTTCAAAGTTTGTAACACCCCAAATCCCAGAAAAAGGTTTTTTTTTCATAATATGGGCACTTTAAGTGAAGCTTGTCATTTTCCCGTTTTTCGACCAGAGTGAGGAGATTGCTTAAATTGTCTTCATTTGCTCCCACACGCTGTTCCACTTCTGAAACATGTTCTCCTAGATTAGTCAGGGATACTTTCATTTCACTCAGTGTAACACAGATAGGACCAACTTTGGTGTCAAAATAGTCCATTAAATCAGCTTTAACCTGTTGGATGCCATCAAACAGGGTTTTCATCTGGACTTGGTCCATGATTTATTGATGTGCCTCCGGCGTTTATCAGGATAAATAAGTTGAAAAGACGAAGGCCTAGCCTCAAGAATAGACGTACTTGAACAAGTATTAGGTATATCAAAGTCTTATAAGTAGTAGGCATAAATATGTACTCATAGAGCCATGAAGTTCTACAAACATTTAAAGACAACAGGATCTGCACTCACACAGCATGCTCACTAAGCGGCCATCTTTGGTTTTCCTTTCTCTCTTAATAACAGACAATACTCATTAACCACAGTGGGATGATAAGTGTAATTTCTTATGTTGAAATAGCCTCGTTGCTAACACACAACAACTAGCAAAATAGCACTGACAAGCTAGCTTACCGAGGCACAAAGTGCAGAATTTTGAGATGAAACCGACACTTCTTGCTGTCTAACGGCTTCCTTAGAGAACCTCGACAGTTATTTAATAATTGCACAATGCCAATGATCTTTACAACGTCTCTCTAAGTAGTTTTCAACCTCTGCAAAACCTTGTGTCGTACAGCGCACGTTTTCAACTCAAGATGTTAGCTTGGAGAGAAAACATTTCCCCCGGACTTTTTTTCTGCTTCCTCAGAATGCACTGTTAAACTTCCGGTTAAACCGGCAGGTGCAGAAATGGTGAAAAAATGTACCTCAAACTTATCACACCTAGTATTTAGTGACAAAATAAACATTAACTTCAATCTACATAAATAATTCGATAGTTTATAGCTTTTATTTTGATTATTATTTTAACCCAATTTTCAACAGGGTTACATCTTCTTCTGTCCTCTTTCTCTCCTGTACATTATTTTTGCCACTACATGTCAGCCTGTTTTTGTTCCTTACATATCTTCACCTTTAGTTCTCTAGCATTTTCTTGTAGTTTCTCACCTCTTGCATTGTTTCATATAACAAGACACCAAGTGCACGTCTATACCCTCACACATTTCTATTCTCCTCTCTGAAGCTCAAGGACATTCATGTCAGTTCTACCAAAAAAACACTAACCTTTGCACATAACAGACTATCTGTCCCTGCAGTCCACAGATATCTAAGGAGGTCAACTCTATTTGCAGTAAATTCTAATCCTCCCCCTCCCTACAGATCTAAAGCCCAGTTCAGACCAAATATTCGCTACGAGATGGCACTGTTTTAGAACGTCGCACAGAAAATTTGCCACGGCCTGAATCTGAACTGGCCCGTCGCAGCTTGACTCAAGCCAGCTGACTGTGTCGCCTGCGACTCAGCCGGTCATGTCGCTGGTGGCTAGTTTTAGAATGGGATGTCACCTGTTTCAACAACCAATAGCGAAGTCAGCTTGTAAATTTGGCTAAAAACTGTTGAAATCAAATCATCCATAATCCAATTTGTTTCCATGTTACAAACTGTAAATTGGTTGAAATGGCAGAGTTTTAGACGGAGGCTCAATGAGCGCCCGCGAGCACGGTAATGTGGTCAAGCGAGCTAGAGAATGACTGAAGAGAGGGAATAAAGTTGTGAATCAGATGAATAAAACGTTACCCTGAATTTATCACTAGAAATGCAACTGTAGCCTGTAGTCTATGATGATTTAAGGATACTACCAACTGAGTAGGCAATATATTCAAATTATCAAATAATACTTTTTTTGGGTGCTTTTTTCACCGTTTTCAATCGCTTTTTTAATTCATGATCAATAAACTTAATTTATATGGCATTATACCTAATTTAATAGTTAAGATCAGAGGATGTTGAGTGGATCCAAGACTGGTTTATTTCAAAGTTTAGTCAGGAGACTGTTTTGAAACATTTGAAAAAAATTCTCAAATACTATAAAATTGAATAAAACACCCAAAATTCAATGGAAGTTATCATTAATTTTACCTGCGAATACATCCATGCATCCATGTTACTTTGGGCAATTTGGTTGCAAGAAACCCAATTTTCTGATATAAAAAAACTTAAAAAAAAAAAAAAATTTCACCCGAGGAAAACACAAGGGTTAATAATCAAAGGTAGAAGAGCAAGAGAGTGGTCAATGACTGAGCCAACTAAAGTAGGCAATAATATATTAATTATGAAATAGTTTAAATTAGGAAAACACAATAAAGCAGGATTTAATGATAACTGAGATATCTATGATGATTTAAGGATACTACTACATTGAGAGGTGAACTGATTATTTCTTATAAGAAGACTTCGGAATAATTTAGGATCTGTTGTAGGTGGAAGCCATGGAAAGATTCAGCGATTGTTAGCGAGTCAACTTATCAAGGTCTAGAACTAACTCATTTTTAATAAATTGTTTTGGATTTTGCTAACAATATCTTCTGTATTTTCTTATAATTTTAGCATTTTAGCATTTTGGCTGGACATTACAGTTAAAAGTAAGACTTAGAACCGTAGTAACTGAATGTTGTCTACAAACATCAGCAGTGACAGGAGAGGAAGGCAAGAGTTGTGAGATTTATTTGCATTATTTCCTTGGCTTGTCTTCCATCTCCCTGACTTAAATTAATAATAAATTAATTAATTAATAATTAAGGCTTCTTTCCTGTCTTTTTTCACAAAACCTCCAACTTCAATTCCACCCAATCCTCAATACACCCTCAAACAACACTTATGTTATATGGAGTTTGAAAAGAGCAGCAGAGAGCCAGCAAAGCACATCTGAAATAACAACGAGAGGTACTCTGGCTGCCAGGGCAAGTGCGAACATATGTTCAGAAATATGTCACGCACAACAACACACGCCTATCTCAACATGTCACTCTGTCTTATATTATATTCACCCTAGACTAGTGTCAGAAGTCTTTGATTGGTTTATGAGTATATAAGAAACCAGAATCAATCTATTTAATTATTCTTCAATTAATTTCCACAAAATACTTCATGTTAATAAACATGTTCCAAGTATTTGGAGGAAAAGAGCTAAGTTATCACCCATTTTACAGTTTTGCGTTTCCAAGACAAGTTCTTGGGGCTCAGGACTGGAATAAAAGGCTTGGTAAGAAGGACGTGTTTTGCTGTGAAAGCTTCAGGGGCTTTAAAGCCATTGTTTCCTTTGTCTCTCGCTGCCTCTGCCTCTCAGAATAATCAAAAACTTTGTGTTGTTGTTGCATGGCTTTAGAGAAAATGGCTGGAATACATGTGCCTGCCTCTGTTCCTAGCTTCAATGGCAAAGTCTGCTGCCTAGTGTTCTTTTCACCCTGCTTTATATCAAAGTGATAAAGTTGCTTGCTCCTACAGGGGTTTGTGAAGAGGTTTATCCCTCCTTCACAAGTGTTGAGAAATACGATTTAGTTTGTGCATCCTCTGAGGGCTTTGCAATGATGCTGCCTTTCCTTTCCCACCTTTTCCTTTTTTTCTTCTGTCTTGTGTTCACTCTCTCTCTTCGCCCCTACTCCTCCCCTGCTCTTGACTTCCAGCTGATGCCATTATGTATGCTGTGGGGAGCCTACTGAACGTTGTTGCGCCTCTGCCTCTTCTCTGCAAACATTTTGGCCTTTGAGCTGAGAGCAAGAGACCCAGGGGTGAGCAGACGAGGAGGAGAGGAAGAAAAGCTGGAGAGATCAGGCTGCTGACTGAGTTTGGGGACAGACTGAATGGAATAGAAAAGAAAAGAAAAGATGAGGAATGAATGTTCTTTTTAATGTTGTTGCTGAAATGAAAAGAAGAGAGTAGAAAAGGGGACAAAGAGCAATCAGCCTTCTTCCTTTCCTCTTGTGTTAGGTTTCCTGTGACTCACCATGTGAGGCTGCAGCAGCAGTGATTGATGTCGGGATGTGGAGCGTACAGTGTAGCTCAGTGTACTCTCATATTAGGGTTTGTAGCAGCAGAGAACTGTGATTTTGTGTCTGACATGGAAGCACTGTTGATTCTCTATACAGTTTAAGTTAAAAATATTTGTACATGATGATCAGAAACAGGACAAAAAATGTTTTGAGGGGTGCCTGGTAGAACGTGTGCACCATGTGCTAAGGCTCAGTTCTTGTCACTGCGGCCACAGGTTCGACTCCAACCTGCAGCCCTTTGCTGCATGTCATTCCCCCTTTCTCTCACCTTACACACACACACACACACACACGTGTGTATATATATATATATATATATATATATATATTTTACGGACTATAAGTCGCATCAGTCAAAAAAATGCATCATGAAGAGGAAAAAAACATATATAAGTCACACTGGACTATAAGTCGCATTTATTTAGAAATGTATTTCACAAAATCCAAGACCAAGACTAGACACTTAATCTGGAAAGGCAAGTTATTAAACTACACAATAGCACACAGAACAAGGGGCTGAATACGGTAGGTGTCCGGTATGTTAACGTAACGTAACTGCACTGTTGACGAGCCTCTCCCAGCAGCACGTTGTTCAAGCACCCATCTGTAGACTCCTTCCTCCAGCTCTGGCCATCTGGATTTCAGCGCGCGACTAGCTTTCTTTGTTTTCTTCATTGCAGTAAGACTAACCTTTTTGCCAGTCCCTCACAAGTTTCTCTCTCACTCCAAACTTTCGTTCTACTGCTCGATTACCGTTTTCGGATGCATATTTTACTTCCTGCAGTCGCCTGCAGTTTCTTTTCTTTCTCAGTTGTCTTTAGGAGCAGCATGTAGTTGTCACAAGCCTAGAGCGGCTGTAGATGGTAATGTTTTCAGCATGAAATAACATTTAAAACATGTTAAATTATATATATTTTGATATATAACTCGCACCTGACTATAAGTCGCAGGACCAGCCAAAGTATGAAAAAAAGTGCGACTTATAGTCCGGAAAATACAGTGTATATATACACACACACACACACACACACACACAGTATGTATACATATATATATATATATATATAATAAAGGCCTAAAACTCCCAAACAATTCTTATAAAAAGTTTAGTATAGTATCTATGCCTTTGCGGCGAAAAATTGTTAGTTTATTTCCCACTCAAAAATAGGTAATTGAACACTGTAGTGGTTATGACCATATCAGTGACTATGTAACTATATGGAAACGGGCCAAATTATGTCTGATCCTTGTAAAGTAATAGCGTTACAGAAGGCTAGCTCTAGTCTCTCGCTAAAGTACCGTGGGAATTCAGTTGTAGCAGGAAAAAGTAAACAGCAGTGTGCAGATCGGACCGTAGTGTGTGAAGAGAGTGGAGGTGTTTACAAGGGAAGATGCTTGGAGTAAGAAAAACGAAGGCATGACTTGTCCTCCGGAGGACATCCACCAGACCAGCGGGCGCTCATTGGATTGTTGTCGGCCGCAGGAGGCGAGGAAGGTGAGGAGGGAGCAGAGGCAAGGTTGCCGGACAGGCCTGCTAGCCCGGCTAAGGAAACTACCACACAGTTCGCCACTGCAAAGACTCCTACTCACCAATGCCAGATCCATGTCACACACAATAAATGAGCTACAAATACACACGGAACTGCTGCGTGATGATTACCACAGAAGCCTGGCTGAACCAGGCTGAACACACTCCCGGACGGCAGCTAGCAGGGCGAGCTAGCGGCAGGATGTCTGAGTTGAAAACACATCTTGTTGTCAGGTAAGATCAGCTCGGTAAGTTCAGCTCTTGCTATTGACAGTACTCACATACGTATAGCGATCAAGATTAACGTAAAAATTGCCTGGAGTTCTCCTTTAAATGGACTAAATGTTTAGTTTTTTGAGAGATAATATTGTAAGCAATTTAGACAATACAAATGTTGCTTTCCTAAAATTAAACCACTCGTGTATATTATTGCTCTTCAATAAAAGAAAATGATTTCTTATCCGATTACTCGATTAATCAATAGGGTTGGGTACCGAAACCCGGTTCCACTATTAATCGATGGAATAATTGGTAGAATACTCGATTACCAAAATAATCGATAGCTGCAGCCCTACACTGCATAGTTTTTCAGTTTAATCTGAGTTTGGGAAAGATGGGCAGCTCTTTCTCTCGATCAGCTTCTTTACTCTTAGTGTCCGAATGCAGAAGTACCTTCTGTATGACACAAAACGCAGCATCCGGCGTTTTTCTGCCGGCCTGTGAGAAGGGAAATCTGGGCACTGGTAAAATGGAGGGAAATTTAACAGTTCATTTACACATACTACCAACATTATTGTGATACAAAGTTAACATCTGCAAAGTATCCCTTTAACTGCCTCTTTGTCTACTGGTACCATTTTTACTAGCACCACAGTAATGTTGGAATGTACCGAAAAGTTTTCAATTCAACACCATGTGTCGCACCAAAATATCAACATTGAGGAATACTCTTCTAACTATTAGGTAGATCTGCTCATGTTTCACTGCTTGACATCTCTGGTCTATAAAGAGCATCAGGAAATGACCCTTGACAATATACCATGAGGTCAAGCAAGCGAGAGAGAAAGAGGGGGAGAGTGTTTGAATGTCTCTCACTTCCCTCTTTTCTGTTCTATAAAGAGATTGAAGGAAATTGGAAATTACCTTCTACAGTCAAACCAACCTGTCGTCGGCCTGTCTAATGGGCTGTTCATTGGTATCAAAGAGCAGTGGATCAAGAACCATGAAAGCCCCTGTCAGTTACAAGGGGCTTCAAAGCCAGCGTTCCTCAGAGATGCTGCAATTCCAAAGACATTTGCCATATGACTTTTAAAAAACATCTTGGACTTTGCAGGCTTTTTGGACAGAATTATGGAAAAGAAGCTAACATTTTTTGATGAGGATTCTATGACAGAGTTTCTGCAGGTTTCACCAAGTCAAATTTAAGACTTTTTAAGACCTGTTAGAGACCATTATGAATGAATTTTAAGACCTTCATCACAACATCAACTAAGCCCTAAATTCAGTTTTTTCAAGCCAAGTATCGCAAAACTTGCACTTCCCCATAGCCAAAGAATAAAATCCGTTTTATGTCTGTGGTACAATCCGAAAAAGACTTGCGCCAATAACACGAAAGCTGATTGGCTGCAATATAAATTGCATATTGGTCTCATTTGTATGTATTTGGATTAGTGACAAAAAGAACTATTACACAGCGGAATAAAAAGACAAACCTAATAAAAACATTAACGTTTAAAAAGTTGGATAAAAACAATTAAAAGGATAAGACGATGAAGAGAGATTATTGTGAGGGCACTATACTGATTGTGAGGGTGGGTGATTAAGGTAATGGGTTGTTTGGTGCAAAATGTTTGTTATTTGTTTGAAATAAAAATGAAAGAAAGAAAGAAAGACAAAGAGCATAAGAGCTAGCGTTGCATGGACGAAGGAATATTAAGACCTGTTTAAAATTATTTAAGACCTAGAACATAGTACTTCAGCGAAATCAAGGCCTAAAATTTAGATTTTAAAATGTTAGACTTTTTAAGATCCCTCGGAAACCCTGTATGAGTGTATATTGCAGTCAAACTGTGAAGACAAAAACACATTTTTAGATTCAGTGTAACTTACACTTTCTTAACACATCATTGTCTCCGATGTCCATCGTGAACAATCACACATAAATCCACGTCGCAAAAAAAAGACACTCATGACTTTCCTGAAAAAAGATCCAGTTTTTAAGTTTTCTTTCTAGTATTAACTAGTGATGGCCAAATGCAGCTTCATGAAGCTTCGTGAACCATTTTCTTTATTTACGGAACTGAAGTTCTGGACTGGACGACGGCCATGATAAACCAGATAACATGCCATGCAGGTTCAGGCATAATTCATTTGGAGACAAGCTTTGCATTTTGGAATATGGATGGCATTCTGATCGACGATGTCAGTGCTCCACACAGAGCGGACCTGAGAGGTATAGTGTGTAACAACACGTAGCACATGTACTAAACAGTGAACGCTACAGAGAAGATTAGAAACGGCCTGCTGTAACTCCTGTTTTTTCCTCCTGCTTTTTCCCTGTCTCACCTCAGACCAGCAAGCTCCAGAGAAGCTTGATGGTCTGAGGTGAGACAAGGAAAAAGCAAGTTAGCAACAGGTATTTCAGAATAGTGAAAGTTCAGAATGGCTGGCTCATTCTAGTTGATTCAACGATCCAGCGGTGACTGGAAGGTTGGCCTGGCTTATTAAGGGGAGTTGACAGTTGATGGGGAACAGGAGTGCTGAGTGGTGTGATGAGCCACAGGTGTGAAGGCAGGAGCTCCAGTGACCACGCTGACCCGTGACTTCCAGAGCATGTGGGAGAGAGCAAAACACAGAGACGGACGCCAAACCAAAACACACCAAGCACACAGCAGGCACACCAAAAGGGAGAAAAAGAACACAAAAACTACATTCACACACATACCACGAAGGAGGTCAGGGCCGGTGGGCCGTGACATAAACATGTAGAAAAGCAGTACTTTAACCTGCTCTGTTAACACAACTACAGTGCACTACTCTACAAAAAAGTGAATTTTTTACAAACAAGCTAAAACGAAATATGTCTGTATTAGTCTAATTGTTTATTTTAGGCCAAATCTTGTAAACTTAGGTGCTGGCGGAAACAAAGCAGGCCCTCTCTGTCTACCATCGGTAAATCCACATGGCAAATTATTATGCATGTCAATGACGCCATTGGACCTTGATATGATGAGTAGTGCGATGTCTGCATTCTTTACTTTCTCAACTTCACTCAGTATTTTGATGTCAGAAATATGATTTATTGTATTGACACTGAGCTTTCTGAAAATGTGTCCCCCTGAACAGTAAAGTTGAACACAGCCCTGCTGTAAGCTTTGTGCAGTCCCATGTACCTGGGATAAGCAGTGAAAGTGACCTAAATGGTTTGTCACAATGTTTAAGGTAATCTGAGGTAAATGTAGTTATTTCCAATTTACGATTTAGTTTGTTACAATTCGTACCTCTGTAAATGAAGGTGCAATAGATATTATTAAGCAAGATATTATTGTAGCTGGACTTGTGCTGAATACAAACAAGTCATGGTATATATGAAAATACTGCTTACTTTTGTTCAAATTGACAATATCAGAGCATTTAAAATAAAATTGCGTGTCTGAAAATACCCTCAGACCCCAGAGGCGTTATTATGAAACCAACGCAACTTCTAGGCAAGACCCAATTGGGAAGGTTGGTGGTTCGATCCCTGGCCGTGCAGTCGTATGTCGAAGTGATCTTGGGTAGGAAACTGAACCCCGAACTTCTCCCGATGCTGTGCCATCGTAGTGTAAATGTGGGTGAATCTGATGAGCAGGTGGCACCTTGTATGGCAGCCTTGGCCACCAGTGTATGAATGTGTGTGAATGGTGAATGGTTCCTGTACTATGTAATAGCGCTTTGAGTAGTCGTTAAGACTAGAAAAGCGCCATATAAATACAGTCCATTTACATTCTGAGCAATATGCATGATAAATCACTAAAACCTATGCAAACTCTTTCTCTTCAGAAATTCTCAACACACATTTTCCGACACTTTTTGGCATCTCCTTTTCATATTACACACATTCATTGACATGTACCATTATTGTAATAGGTTGATATACATTTTAGCCTGGATATGAGAATATTGTAATAAAAATGTAAATATGATGTTTAACCATAACAGATGAGGAATGTTTCAAAGTTTGAGCCCACATTCGTCAAAACTTCAGTCATTATTATATCTCTACACAGAAGGGATCAAACCTGGCACTGTCTAATTATGGGAGTGTCTCCCTAACCACAAGGCTAATCTGATGCCTGATGCATTAAACATAGCCAGCAGGTCTAGAAATTAATATAACAGAGGCACTGAAAGGTATGAGCAATCATTTATGGACTTTTTTTTTGACTCGTTTCATGTCTGTGAGTGTGGATGTGTGTGTTAGCATGTCTGGATCACCAAAGGTTATATTTACCATTTGTCTGGGTTTCGGGAGAGGCAGAGGCAGAGGGCAACTGTGGACAACAGCGTGGACCACTGGAATTCTGATGATGTTTGTGGTTGATCTGACACACACACACACACACACACACACACACACACACACACACACAAAAGAGGTGTTTATTGGGGATTTAATCAAATGTCATACAAAAAAACTAGAAGGGGACATTATCATCATCAGTTGTTAAAGGGGTATTACGTCCTCTACGACTGTTAAAGACCTCTATTAGCAACTAGTGGGAACTGCAACAATATGGTTTCCATTAGCTGTTTACAGAAAGCCAGTGCAGACAGAACAGGTTAGCAACTAGGTGGTAATCAAAGTCAAACATTTAAAAGCTAAAGACCCACATTTCTCTCAAGAGTTGGTGGGTACAAACAAGATAAAAAGTCAAAACAGGGTGTGGCTTGGGCTGCATATTTCTGTCCCAAGTCTGTTTTTCATGACTGACCTGAGCCCAACGCGGTTAAAGTAAGCTGAAGCACTGAGTTTGTGTTACAAAAAATATGTAATGCCTGTGTTGCGTTTATGCGTTGTCAGGTTGGCTGAACGCGAAGATCATTCGTATTTGTCCGAACCTGGCTCACATTCCAACCCCAAATAAATGCAAATGTTGTTCTGTGTCTTCTGGATGTGTAAAGAGTTAACTAGTCAATTAAGCTTTATTTATTCAGGAAATTTTACAGAGATTAAGATCATCTTTGCAAGAGAGACACAAATCTAAGATTATAAGCTAGAAAAACTTTAACGTTCCTCAGAGGAATGACTATCTCTAACTTCAAGCTGTGTTGCAGTTCAGACCAGTAGTAGGGTACCTGCAACTGGGGCAAAACAGCTTTATAAGGAAATATGCCTAATGCATGTATTTAGCTTATTATGTAAGTTCTTCCACCCCAAATGGTCAAAAATGTAATTAATGCAGCTTTAAAATGAAAATGTGTTTCTTAGTAAATTGTTACACAACAGAAAAGTTGCTTTTCTAACTGTAGAAAAAAATGAAACTGGGTGTTATTGATTTATGCAGTGAATGAGAACACATACTGAACCACTTCCAACATGTGGTACTGTAATGGCAAAATTAAATTTGAACATGATTGTTTAAGATTCTACAAGATTTCCTTATATTCTTATTTTTGTGTGTTTTAGCAGATTAGGTGAAGAAGGCCATAACATTTGAACTGTGTCTCTTTCTGTCTTCTTAGATAAATAGGTGTTTAGGCTAAAGTTAGGAACAGGAGCAGAAGGGAAGGTTGTAAAATGATTTGACTGTTTATGGTGTTTTTTCAACTGTTGGCCTGCTAAAGATATCTTGGAGAGGGGTGGTTTAACTGAGTTTCTACTATAAAGATGTGCTGAACTTTGGTTCAGCAGAAGACCCTTTCAGATGTGCTATGGTACATGTGAAACTGTTTTCTCTGCATTTGCAAATGTAAATAAATACTCAAAGACCAATTTAATTGGTCTTTGATTCTCAAGTAAGTCTTTATTAGTTTCATTCTTGTGTTTTTGATCCACACTCCTGCTGCTAACAAAAAAAACGTCCACCACAATCAATCTGCCCGAAGGGATGAAAGTCATTAACATATTGATGTAATGACCCAAAAATATAACACTAGGCCTAAAGAACAGAATATAATCACCCCTGCACTCACACTATGACTCAGGTAACTCTAGCCTGAATCCCACAGTAATCCTGCTCACTAGACTGTAGTAGCTACCGACTTCAGTGACACAGCTGTAATTGGTACATTTGGTATGATTAATCACTACCTAATCAGATTTGCATATATAATGACTTTGGGTCAACCAGTTGTAAGTGCGTGTGCCGTCCAAAATAGAAGAACCATGCTGTGTGTTAATGATGATCAGTCTACTCTGGTCAGCTAGCAGAATCCCTCTCTTGATTCCTGCCATGATTAATGTGTCAGCACAACTGTCTGCTGAGGCAGAACACACTTTTACAAAACTGAAAGTGACCAAAAGCATGAAATCAATGAAGTGTTCTCCAAGTGTTCACTGCAGCAATTGTCCACACCTAACAACTAATTAG
This sequence comes from Sander vitreus, assembly GCF_031162955.1. Lineage (NCBI taxonomy): Eukaryota > Metazoa > Chordata > Actinopteri > Perciformes > Percidae > Sander > Sander vitreus. The sequence goes on along the minus strand of NC_135864.1, from coordinate 28,695,989 downwards.
ACTCATGTCCAGTTCAAAGGAAACACTCACAGCCTCATGTTGTCCGTCTTTGAAAGCCACCAATGGAGTTAGTGAGCTTGGTTTACCATCAAATTATGTTATAGCCCTACCAAAAGTGTGTTGACCATTATCTTAAAAACACTCTGCAGTATGAGTCAGAGGATTCACGCAAAACGTAGAGAAACGTCTCAATGCTTTTGGATTATTGTAACTTCTATTTCTGGTCTCCCCTGAAAGGCTCTCAGCTCAATCAGAATGCATGCTGCTGTTAGCCTTCCAACAGTGAAGAAAACTAAAGCATCACACTAACATTTAGCTCTCTGTACCTACTTGCTGTGCTGTCATAGAATGGAAACACATTCTCATTCCCAAGTCTTCACATACAGAGACGCTTGGTTTGGACCCCTTGGTGTCACGTATACACGTGAAGGGTATTCCAATAGACTTCAACATGTGGTTAATGTTGTAAATTGTTTCTTACATAACCTACATATGTGACTGTTAGTTAACAATGTTATAGACAGGGCTTTAAATTAACTTTTTTAATCATCAGCCAACATGGCTAGTACATTTTTAAAGTTACCAGCCAATCAGATTTTCACTGAATAGATTTAAGCATCCATGTTTCTTAAAAAAATGTGTTTGGGTTGATGGTTGGCAGATAAAATATATACATTTACATTTAATTTACTCTGGAAAAATATCTCCACGTTTTTTATTCCTAACTAACTTTACTACTTAATTTCAGCTCCTCTGGTTTGTTTTCGCGGCCGTCCATTCGTTCGTTTCCAAGCCAAACACACACCAAACCGCCCAAATATCTTGCCGGAAAACAGACCAATCTGCAAACACTGACTTGTCAGATCGTTTCTGCAGCCGGCCGATTAAAAACAGATGCTTCGCTTCATTTATCACCAGCCAATTGGCTCATAACTTTACAATGTTATAACAGCCATAGTTCATTTTTACCGGCATTTGGCAGGTGTCAATTTAAAGCCCTGGTTTTGTATGTAACTTAACTTACATAGGTGAGTTAAAATAAGTCGATGTCAATTGTAGTTTGACATGGGACACAAACAGCGGTCTCCTGGGTGAAAGTCCTGCATTTGTTTGACCCCTCAATCCACCCCGACCTCTTCCTGCCTTCCTTGTGCAAACGCTGAGGGCCACTGCACAAGCTGCAGTATTTGACGAGCTGGGAGTGCGAAAGGGTTGAAAATTAAGATTGAATCACTGTTAACCAAAATGTCTTGCTGATTTTTACCCCTTCATCTTCTCAGGTCAGTGAGCTGCAACAGTTACCAGAGTCCTAGTCTCGAATAGAGTGCGAATCGGGCCGCATTTTTATGTCCGAGCCCGACCCGAGCCCGACACAGTTAAAATCAAATTTTTTTCTCATACTAATGACACGTACGTTTGTTTGTGTGGAAAGCTTGCTTTTATTAAGCAACTGTAGGAAGGCATTCGGAAATGTCAACAGATGAGCAGCGCTTCAGCCCACACAGGGCAACAAGCTCACGTGGCACGCACCTACATAATAAGCTGTTTTCATCATTTCTAAATATCTGTCCAAACCCAGCCCGGCCCGTCGGGTACCGCCTGGTCCCAACGGGTCCCGACGGGCTCGGTTCGGGTCTCCATCCTCTAGTTTCAAATTGCCAGTCCTTCCTCCAGAGCGCTGCGGAGGAGGGTCTGGTTAGTCACACAGCATTCCGGGATGGGATAGGAACGTGCTCTGGTTTATTGGCATTTCTTTGAACCAATCACAATCGTCTTGGGCAGCGCTAAGTGGCATAAAGAGCAAATGCGCCTCTGCAAAATAGCCTCGGGAAGGAATTTGTTTTGGTGGAACGTGTACGTTCAAAAGGTGTTTTAGTGATACAACAGATAGTCTAGCTAGCTGTCTCAATTTACCTTGCAGAGATCTGAGAAAAGGTTAACCATAGTCCTCATAAATCAACCGCAGTTTAAAATGTCAACAAAAAGAAAGCTCAAGGTAATGGCTATCCAGCCTAAATGAGTGAAATCCGGCGGAATTTCCGTCGGCAGCGAAGCAATCCGGGAAGTGGAACGTTGTGGATATAGATTACCCAACCCAGTCTCACAGCAGTTTGTGTAAATGTCACATTATTTTTAATCTATTGATATGTGTTCACGGGGACGTTTTTCTCATTTTTTACTTGGTGGCCAGCACGAAATACCCTACGGGGAAAGGACGCCGAGAGACGGCCGAAAAGGACGCCCCATATGCCGGGAGACGGCCGCTGGGGACGCGCCACAATAACGGGATGGCGGAGATTGGGTTCAGGAAAAACACTACAGGGAAAGGGCGCCTCACATGCCGGGAGACGGCCGCGGGGGACGGCCGCTAGGGACGCGCCACAATAACGGGATGGCGGAGGGGGACGGCCACTGGGGACGCGCCACAATAAGGGGATGGCGAAGGTTGGGTTTAAGAAAAACACTACAGGGAAAGGGCACCTCACATGCCGGGAGACGGCCGCGGGTAGACGGCCGCTGGGGACGCGCAACAATAACGGGACGGTTGTGATTAGGAAGACTACGGGAAACAAAACGCCACACGCAGGACACGATCCACGCGTCCTGTGTTGTTTGACCCATCCACCACCCCGACCAGCCTCCCTACGCGGCTTTTCGGCTTTTTATACTACTCCTTACCATTTTCGTGCTGTGACCACGAAATATGCTTCCCATTGAAATACATTACTTCACATTTTCGTGCTGGCCACCACGTAAAAAAACTAGAAAAACATCCCCGTGAACACGTATCAATAGATTAAAAATAAGGTGACATTTACACGAACTGCCGTGAGACCGGGCTGGATTACCAGAGTCCAAACACAAACTAATGGTGCAATTCCAACTATTCCTTTAACTCATTAGTTGTTACCTGTTATTTAAAATTCTTTCATTTACTGATAAAAACATCTGCTGTCACCTCTGTTGTGTCAAAATAATGATGTAACTTCTCTAAGAGTTAGGCTTTCTTATTAAGATGCCATTATCAACTAATATATTCCAGTGTCTTCCCATCCTGTCAAACAGTGATAAAATAGTCTTTGTATTGTGCTGCATCACACTCACACTCACACATACACATATGTATAGAGTTAAACTCTGAAACACATCCTAATGCAGATCATATCTTGACAGAATTCAATTTCCCATCTGAAATTAAAACCCTTTGCAGGCCTTAATTGCTCTGAAATTGATAGCAGGAAGTGAAGTGGGAGCTGGTGTGGCATGTACTTTCCTTCAATGATGTGGTTGTCTTATTTAGCTGTAATATGAATTTTGTGGATGTTTTAAAACATACAACAGAGAGAGAGAGCAAGTAGTGGGGGAGCTATACCCTTATTAGCTTTTCCTTGAGATTACAGGCAAAAAAGCAGAGCATTTGGCTGAGGCTGTAGTCGAATTAAAAATCTGCCATGGAGTAGGAGATGACGTAGAGAAAATGGCATAGGGCAGAACTAGAGACGAGCTAGTCAGACTAGGAAGGATTAGCCAAAATGGCAGTGTCAGAGAGCCGGCTAACAGGCAGATGACTCGTCTGGGAGAAAGACAGCAGCTTTAAATATGGCAATTATTTCTGTTTCTCTGCATGTATTTCTCTTTATTACATTTTTTATGAAACTTTTGCACACTAACAATTTTTGTCTGCATTGTGTATGTCCTTCGGTTGTGGTTTTTAAGTAAGCCGTTACAGGTTTCTACCAAACACTCCCATGTAATTTGTACTTCAATGTAATTTGTATTTTATGTTATGTGAATCAAATAAACTAAATTAAACTAAATTAACTACAACATCATGAACAACTGTACAGTGTAATGCAACCCAAGCCAGAAGCACTGCAATAAGCTTATGTTCATGTTCTGTTGGGTTGATGTCAGAAATGCTTACTTCTCCTCTATAATAATCTCATTGGTAATGTTCCAGGTCTTAGCTTCTGGCGTTTCCTGAATTATATTGCAATATATTATATAGGGTTAATGACAGTGTGTCCACCTGGCACATCCCAAGGACACTTCCACTCAAGCCATTTAATCAAGTGTAGTAATTAGTCTCCTATTCAGTCTTAAAATCTTCATTTACTTGATTAAAACAAGGGGAGAATAAATTTGCCTGTGAGGTGAGAAAACTTTGCTTGCTTCCAATGCAATTCAACTTGTTTAAACTATTTGCTTGACTAAGGTGGTATTTGATTTCCTATTGATGAGATCAGCAATGTTCATAGAAATAAAATGGATAGAAAAGCCATTTCCATTCAAATCAACGTAGCAGATTGGTCAGAGCAGCAGCCATTTTTATGTGTACCATTGCCATGATAACGTATAAACTTCTGATAATAAGCTGACTTCCAGCAAGTCGCAGAGCTGAGGTTCGCGAGGCAGAGAGCCAGCCGCTAAATGAGTCAGATTAACTTTATGCTTCATCCACACAAAGCACATTGCTATCGCCACGAGTGACAGCTTTGTTCGGCTCGTTTTCTGTGAACGATGTGTCAAGGGGGTAACGTTAAGGCAGAGTTAGCAAGCTAACGTTAGCCAACTAACATCGGCTGGCTGGCTTGCAGGTTCCGCCGTGCTTTTATGCTGCATCGGTTACAGAGAATGAGCTGAATGGAGGGCTGGGTCTAACATTACCCGTCCACCGACCCGTTGCCTCCGGGTCTACCTGTCCCTCCTCACTCCCTGCAACTCCGAGAACATCTCCCGAGCTGCGTCGGGCGGCTCTCTTCCCAACAAGCTGCGACACAGTTTACGGCCCAACTGATGCGTATTGTCACTACGACAACTAACAACAATCACCATTTTGTTGTGTACCAATCAAATGCCCATGGGAAACTGTTCAATGGCCTATGGTTCTGTCTTGTTATGAGACAGTGAGACTCTAGAAAGGCCTGGAATAACATCAGAAACAAGTGGTATTCTTGTATGGAATTGGTGCAGTGTTTTATCTTGTTCTACACAAGGTGAGTTTATCTATATTGTGAACTTTATAAACGAAAGCAATTCAAAGTGTTTTGAATAAGTAAAGCAATATTAAACTACCATGCCCTTACGCACAATGTCAACAAAAGTGAAAAGTAAGTTGTGTATCTACCCTGTGATTCCAAACTGATCCAAAAATGAAATAGGTACTTTCTTGGCTCATGCTACATCCATCTACACCAGTAGTTTTTCATAATTCTGCTGACAGACAAAAATGAAAACATTACCTTCTTGGCGGAGGTAATGACAGATACTGATTGAGACATTTAAAAGATTGTAATATAGCAGAGAAATCAGTTGCAGAGAGTGCAAGGTGTACTTGCATGGCTGATAATGGTGGCTAGGTAGCTAAACCAAAGGTTCCCTCAAAGCAACTTGGGCAAAAACTGAAGGGGCATGGTAAATAAATAAATGGGGGGTCCTACATGTGTAGTTTTTGATTGAGTTTAATAATTTGGGCTTTTTGTTTAAAGCAAACGGCTCAAGGAATGGCAATTCAGTGTGGTTATAATTAGTGATGGCCAAATGAAGCTTCATGAAGCTTGGTAAACCAAAAAAAATGGTTCATGAAGTTTCATTTGGCCATCCCTATAGCTAAAATGCAACACCATGCATTTTGTTAAATCTGTATAGATACAATCTGGATACGAGACGCATTTTAATGCCAGGTGTAATGGGGGCCAACGAAAACGGGTCATATCATTACTTGAAATTGTTGTATGTTAACTGCTAAAATGTGTGTGTGTGTGTGTGTGTGTGTGTGTGTGTGTGTGTGTGTGTATGCCTTAAAGACATCTGTGACTGTAGCTTCTACCTGCATTCTCTCTTAAATTGGGACCTAAATTACTTTTCAAAGCTGTTTAAATGTGAGATTGTAATGCACATTCTGCTGTGAACATTTTGTAGTTGTTTGTCTCAATGTTGAACTCTCATTCTTTAAGAGGCCCCATCTGCTAGTTGCTCAGCAGCCAACAGAATGAAACTTTGTGCTGGCCAAATCCCTAGTGGGGTGCATGTGCAGTTTCAGGTTTCCCTGCTGCAAAACAAGCGTGCACATTCAGCAAAACATACCTGGATAGATCGGATAATTTTTGCTTTTCTGTTACCATAACGAAGCTACTAAAATCAACTTTCACAAAGTGCCTTAAGCTGTGGTTTTGTGTACTCACACAGGTGTATTTCCAGTACTTGTAATGGATTCCCCCATTTATGCACAGCTCTGCGCGTGCCCTGTGGGTATTCCCTTAAAGATCTCTGTTTAACAAGACAACAGTGTTTAATAAGGGTGAGGGGTAGCAGATTGGTCAGAGCAGCAGCCATTTTTATGTGTACCATTGCCATGATAACGTATAAACTTCTGATAATAAGCTGACTTCCAGCAAGTCGCAGAGCTGAGGTTCGCGAGGCAGAGAGCCAGCCGCTAAATGAGTCAGATTAACTTTATGCTTCATCCACACAAAGCACATTGCTATCGCCACGAGTGACAGCTTTGTTCGGCTCGTTTTCTGTGAACGATGTGTCAAGGGGGTAACGTTAAGGCAGAGTTAGCAAGCTAACGTTAGCCAACTAACATCGGCTGGCTGGCTTGCAGGTTCCGCCGTGCTTTTATGCTGCATCGGTTACAGAGAATGAGCTGAATGGAGGGCTGGGTCTAACATTACCCGTCCCACCGACCCGTTGCCTCCGGGTCTACCTGTCCCTCCTCACTCCCTGCAACTCCGAGAACATCTCCCGAGCTGCGTCGGGCGGCTCTCTTCCCAACAAGCTGCGACACAGTTTACGGCCCAACTGATGCGTATTGTCACTACGACAACTAACAACAATCACCATTTTGTTGTGTACCAATCAAATGCCCATGGGAAACTGTTCAATGGCCTATGGTTCTGTCTTGTTATGAGACAGTGAGACTCTAGAAAGGCCTGGAATAACATCAGAAACAAGTGGTATTCTTGTATGGAATTGGTGCAGTGTTTTATCTTGTTCTACACAAGGTGAGTTTATCTATATTGTGAACTTTATAAACGAAAGCAATTCAAAGTGTTTTTGAATAAGTAAAGCAATATTAAACTACCATGCCCTTACGCACAATGTCAACAAAAGTGAAAAGTAAGTTGTGTATCTACCCTGTGATTCCAAACTGATCCAAAAATGAAATAGGTACTTTCTTGGCTCATGCTACATCCATCTACACCAGTAGTTTTTCATAATTCTGCTGACAGACAAAAATGAAAACATTACCTTCTTGGCGGAGGTAATGACAGATACTGATTGAGACATTTAAAAGATTGTAATATAGCAGAGAAATCAGTTGCAGAGAGTGCAAGGTGTACTTGCATGGCTGATAATGGTGGCTAGGTAGCTAAACCAAAGGTTCCCTCAAAGCAACTTGGGCAAAAACTGAAGGGGCATGGTAAATAAATAAATGGGGGGTCCTACATGTGTAGTTTTTGATTGAGTTTAATAATTTGGGCTTTTTGTTTAAAGCAAACGGCTCAAGGAATGGCAATTCAGTGTGGTTATAATTAGTGATGGCCAAATGAAGCTTCATGAAGCTTGGTAAACCAAAAAAAATGGTTCATGAAGTTTCATTTGGCCATCCCTATAGCTAAAATGCAACACCATGCATTTTGTTAAATCTGTATAGATACAATCTGGATACGAGACGCATTTTAATGCCAGGTGTAATGGGGCCAACGAAAACGGGTCATATCATTACTTGAAATTGTTGTATGTTAACTGCTAAAATGTGTGTGTGTGTGTGTGTGTGTGTGTGTGTGTGTGTGTGTGTGTATGCCTTAAAGACATCTGTGACTGTAGCTTCTACCTGCATTCTCTCTTAAATTGGGACCTAAATTACTTTTCAAAGCTGTTTAAATGTGAGATTGTAATGCACATTCTGCTGTGAACATTTTGTAGTTGTTTGTCTCAATGTTGAACTCTCATTCTTTAAGAGGCCCCATCTGCTAGTTGCTCAGCAGCCAACAGAATGAAACTTTGTGCTGGCCAAATCCCTAGTGGGGTGCATGTGCAGTTTCAGGTTTCCCTGCTGCAAAACAAGCGTGCACATTCAGCAAAACATACCTGGATAGATCGGATAATTTTTGCTTTTCTGTTACCATAACGAAGCTACTAAAATCAACTTTCACAAAGTGCCTTAAGCTGTGGTTTTGTGTACTCACACAGGTGTATTTCCAGTACTTGTAATGGATTCCCCATTTATGCACAGCTCTGCGCGTGCCCTGTGGGTATTCCCCTTAAAGATCTCTGTTTAACAAGACAACAGTGTTTAATAAGGGTGAGGGGTTGAGTGTCATATTAATGTGTGTCACCCTCAGGCTTTGCTATTGGGGATTTGAAAATGCAGCGGAAAGTAGCATCAGATTGTCAGCGAGGAAACCTTGTATCGCCACAAAGTAAGGTTTTTCCACCCGCAGGTTAAATGTGTCATTCTTTCCTATCTTGTGTGTAATTTAATACACAGTACTTCTTGAATATCTTGAATATCAATATTTGCTTGCTACCAGGGTCATGAAGCATGATCTGCTCCTGAGAAACAGTAATAAGGTAGATATCATTATATATTAAAGACGTTTGTAGAATATACAGTCATCATATAAAATAGTGCCTCAGGCTTTTCAATATGTAATGCTCAACTTTTCACGGCACTAAAGCAGAAATGAATGTTGCTGATTCAGGGAGATGATATTTGTGTGAGAGCTGGTATTTGGCATCTGCACATTGGGATACTGTGTGTGTGTGTGTGTGTGTGTGTGTGTGTGTGTGTGTGTGTGTGTGTATTTTTTAATATGCTGGTGTTTGTGTGTGTCGGCCAATCGAGTTTTAACTGCTTTACAATGCTGATCCCCACCTGAGTAATGATTTTCCTAATGTATGTTTTAAGCCACAGGTTTCCAACAAATTATTCACAGTAGGCACAAATACACACAATGCTCTAACAAGTCAGCAGCTGAAAGACTATAAATCAGCTTTTTCCTATGCTGAGCATTACAGAAGTGGCTTATCTCAAAATACCTCACAAACAAAAAAATAACAGGACAAAGAAACACTTAACGGAGGGTTGGCATTACTGTTAATAATCCACCAGCTTCCTTCATTAAATCTCAGTGATTTATAGGTTTATTACTGTGTTAGCATTTAATGTGAATATCAAAATGACAGGGTGTGCCTAAGTCTGAATTCATAAGACAAGGACATGTCAGTGAATGGTGGTGAGCCAAAAACACATGTCACACCATCAGTGGGGACAAATTAAGTAAACAGAAAAATGCCCTTAATGTTTACAGTCAAGCCACAACAACAAATTGAGTTAATTCAATCAAACTGGCCCTGTTTACACTTGGTTTTATCAGTGATCCGAACACAAGTGGTCAGCCAAGACACATCACACCTGTCTATCATGCGTCTCCAGCTGACACTACTTGTGTTCAGATTTCGTTACAGCCTACATCACTTCTGCTAGAAGGTGAAAGGGCCCTACGCACTGTTATAACATCCACACTATCGGCAGTCACGTTAGCGGTTCAGTCGGTAACAGCTGGAGATATCACTGTCAGCTGTATTCAACACACTCTCCTTTCATAGACCAGAACGATAGACGGTCACGTACCACTACATCTAGTCTTGCATTGCCAGACCTATCTCCACAGCGCTGCGATGGAAAGTCTGGCTCCTCCTCACATACATTCCAGGATAGGAGAAAAAACAAATGCACTGGGTTGTTTGTATTTTTTTAAACCAACCACCAAAATCGTCTTGGGTGGCGTTTGCCATTTTCAAGCTCGAAGTTTGTTGTTGTTTCCCGAAGAGAATGGAGTGAGACAGCGGCATCACACAGAGAAGAGCGGAAAGCGAGGGACATCCAGCGGAACCTCTGGCCGTTCGTTGATCCAGACTACACTTCATCCAACTCTAAAATGGGCGTTATATTCTATAGTGATTGTTATAGTGATTGGATCACAATGCGTCTTGGGGGTCATTTACACTGGTATTTAGTGCTGTCCACTTGTGATCCGATCGCCAAGACACATTTTAAAACCAAGTGTAAACTGGGTCACTATCACATCAGCGCTGATCTTTTCAAAAATGCCATTACATACAGTGGGGAGAACAAGTATTTGACACACTGCCGATTTTGCAGGTTTTCCTACTTACAAAGCATGTAGAGGTCTGTAATTTTTATCATAGGTACACTTCAACTGTGAGAGACGGAATCTAAAACAAAAATCCAGAAAATCACATTGTATGATTTTTAAATAATTAATTTGCATTTTATTGCATGACATAAGTATTTGATCACTTACCAACCAGTAAGAATTCCAGCTCTCACAGACCTGGTAGTTTTTCTTTAAGAAGCCCTCCTGTTCTCTACTCATTACCTGTATTAACTGCACCTGTTTGAACTCGTTACCTGTATAAAAGACACCTGTCCACACACTCAATCAAACAGACTCCAACCTCTCCACAATAGCCAAGACCAGAGAGGTAAGGACTGTGTAAGGACATAAGGGATAAAATTGTAGACCTGCAAAAGGCTGGGATGGGCTACAGGACAATAGGCAAGCAGCTTGGTGAGAAGGCAACAACTGTTGGCGCAATTATTAGAAAATGGAAGAAGTTTAAGATGACGGTCAGTCTCCCTCGGTCTGGGGCTCCATGCAAGATCTCACCTCGTGGGGCATCAATGATCATGAGGAAGGTGAGGGATCAGCCCAGAACTACACGGCAGGACCTGGTCAATGACCTGAAGAGAGCTGGGACCACAGTCTCAAAGAAAACCATTAGTAACACACTACACTGTCATGGATTAAAATCCTGCAGCGCACGCAAGGTCCCCCTGCTCAAGCGCATGTCCAGGCCCGTCTGAACTTTGCCAATCACCATCTGGATGATCCAGAGGAGGAATGGGAGAAAGTCATGTGGTCTGATGAGACACAAATAGAGCTTTTTGGAGGAAGAAGACGGATGAGTACAACCCCAAGAACACCATCCCAACCGTGAAGCACGGAGGTGGAAACATCATTCTTTGGGGATGCTTTTCTGCAAAGGTGGCAGGACGACTGCACCGTACTGAGGGGAGGATGGATGGGGCCATGTATCGCGAGATCTTGGCCAACAACCTCCTTCCCTCAGTAAGAGCATTGAAGATCGGTCGTGGCTGGGTCTTCCAGCATGACAACGACCCGAAACACACAGCCAGGGCAACTAAGGAGTGGCTCCGTAAGAAGCATCTCAAGGTCCTGGAGTGGCCTAGCCAGTCTCCAGACCTGAACCCAATAGAAAATCTTTGGAGGGAGCTGAAAGTCCATATTGCCCAGCGACAGCCCCGAAACCTGAAGGATCTGGAGAAGGTCTGTATAGAGGAGTGGGCCAAAATCCCTGCTGCAGTGTGTGCAAACCTGGTCAAGAACTAAAGGAAACCTGTAATTGCAAATAAAGGTTTCTGTACCAAATATTAAGTTCTGCTTTTCTGTATCAAATACTTATGTCATGCAATAAAATGCAAATGAATTACTTAAAAATCATATAATGTGATTTTCTGGATTTTTGTTTTAGATTCCGTCACTCACAGTTGAAGAGTACCTATGATAAAAATTACAGACCTCTACATGCTTTGTAAGTGGGAAAACCTGCAAAATCAGCAGTGTATCAAATACTTGTTCTCCCCACTGTATCATATCAGCTATGTTTACATTTTATCCAGTTGAGTCTATTCTTTCCTGTTTGTTTTTTTAATCCCTTTTTACTTCATTGTAATTGCCGTGTTATTTTGAGAACGACTAAACAAATACAGTTTGTATTAAAGGCCCTGTGTTTTGAGTTCAGATATACCATACCAGCATAATAACAAATCAGTTTTCCTCACTGATGAAGTGGAAAGTTGAAATACAAATTTGGATAGAGACATGGGTTTATATAATAACATGCAGACAGCTGAATATAAATTCCCTTAGTGTACAAGCGGGAGATGAAATTAATTTACAATTTCACAAAGAAAAACTCATCATGCATCCAGAAATTATGTGAAACAAGACTATGGATAGTCAGTGGTGGTGTCTATAATGTGACTATAGATATTCAATGTTTATCTGTAGTGGTCTCAGTAATATTTGTTTGTTGTGTACTGAAGTAGCATATCACATGACATGTTAAAGATATGTTTGAGACAAATTATTGAGGACTGTTTTTCAATGTAATCATGCTATTTTCAACAAGTTATTGTTCTAGATTACTCATCTAAAGTGTAATTGTGTAATTACATTTTCCTTAGTTAAAACGACCAGATCTAGGTTTCACTTCATGGCAATTATCAACCACAGCCTCAAATATTGGTCTCGATGAGCTGCATCATTAATTCATGGACAAACTAGTCTTGCATTGCCAGATCTTCCTCCACAGCGCTGCGGAGGAGGGTCTGGCTAGTCCACACAGCATTCCGGGATGGGAGAAAAACATGCTCTAGTTTATTGGCATTTCTTTAAACCAATCACAGTCGTCTTGCAACGGTGCCTCTGCAAAATAGCCTCGGGAAGGAACTTCTTTTTGTGGAACGTGTTCGTTCAAAAGTTGTTTTAGTCGTGCAACAGAAAACTCAGATTGGACAGATAGTCTAGCTAGCTGTCTAGATTTACCCTGCAGAGATCTAAAAAAAGGTTATCCTCATAAATCGAGGTAAAAATGCCAACACAAAGGAAGCCCAAGGCAAAGGATATCTGGCCTAAATGAGTGAAATCCAGCGGAATTGCCGTCGGCAACAGAGCAATCCCGGAAGTGGAACGTCGAGGATATAGACTATGGACAAACTGAAACTTACACAGTACATTTACTACCACCTGACAACTTTACTGTTTTGTTTCTTCTCTGCTTTCTTCAGTGCTAAGGGACCGTTCAGTATTTATGGAATGGACCACCGGAGGAAAATAGGGGAGGGTCATGTCTTTTTATTTTTTGTTGAGGGGAGGGTCATCCAACATTTTTTAGTCTGGGCGGGGGGGGTCACCCAACTTTTTTATTCATGAAAACAGCAAAATTTCAAAGTGGCTTGTTTGGTGCATATTTATCCATGTAGCTCTCAGTCTCGGCCCCCTAGCAGATGGGTCTGACCGCATACACGGAGTTTGCTGCAGCCATACAGTCTTGGGGAGGGTGGGGGGGGGGCAGGAGGAGCACTGAGGTGGCTCAAACGGGTAATTGCATTGTTTAAAAAATGAGTGGAATAATTACGGCCAGATATTTTATAAATATCTTAAATAACACAAAACAACTAAATGGTGGTAGGTAATACGTCAGATTTCATATACTGCTTTAGTAAAAAAAATATTACTTGGCTGACGATGGGAGCAGCAGGACGCAAAAAACAAAAGTTACTGTTGCACTAGTCTGGACATCTTGCCGTGCCAACCTTGCAATAAAGGTTTCCTAAATGCCATGTATATAAATGTGATGTCAGCTTACTAATTGATTGCGGGTTTTGTGTAGATTTGGACTTGTATACGTTTATTCCACTTTGTTTAAATGGCGAAGTGGAGAGGCCTCGTTCACCTGTTTGGAGCTGGCTGGTGAATGTGACGCTTGTATAGGGCTTGCTGGATACACCGTGACTCTGTTTGTGGATCTACTGATCGCTGTGGATTACTTTTTTTCTGTGTCATTGGATTACGGCAAAATACGGATCTTTTTTCTTAACGTTTTATGGTGAGTTTGGAGAGGCATCTCAACAGACTGTAGGTCGAACACTGATTGTTCACCGTTACATTTTAGTTGAATTTAAGCGTCTGTCTATTGCGTTCCAAAACAGCCGTGCCGCGATTGGATTTCATAAGGGCAAATTGTTAAATTGTTACAATGTAATTTAAAATCTGCTTTAAAAATAAACATATATGTTTTGGAATATAATGTTCAGCTTCAGCACCTTTACCTATGTGCTAAAATATACAATGACGAAGCCTAGTGACAAGTCCATAGCAACCAGTGTTGAATTGTTATTTCCCATTGTCCTTTGCTGAATGGTCTCAATGTTTTATTGTTTTATTTTATGTTTAATGCAGTAATGCATGAAGTGTGCATTTAGTTTCCATGCTTATTGTGTTTCCACAACAATGTTAGTGAGTAAATCTACTGAAATGGCCACCACACCATAACAGAGGAGTGTGATGTGTAAGATGAGAATGCAGAGGTTAACTCCTGTATGTCATGGCTGTAAAAATCAAATGGCATCTGTACTTCTTTGCTAAGTGCAAACTTGCACGCAACGGGTGGGTCATTCCTCTTTTTCAAATCATTTTGGAGGGTCATAGGAAAATTATTACTGATGAGGGGAGGGTCAAGTCTTTTGAGGTTAGAGGCCACAAAACTCCTCTGGTGACCCCATAATTAAATAACGAACAGTCCCTAATATCCAGTGTTGCCAACGCTTTTCCAATGAAAGTAGCTAGCACTAGTTCCAAAAGTTGCTAAAAGTAGCTAGATGACATCATATGCTCATTTGCATATATGTGACATCATTATGCAATACTTTGCATAAAGCTTAATGGTTGTGTCAGCAAGGTAGATAGAAAGACATATAAATCTTTAGCCAAATAATGACAAACTTACTACAGGAATGTATATGAAATTATAATTATTACTTAGGTAGCCTATATTTGAAGTAAAAAAAAAAAAATTCTACAAAGCGAGGGAGAAAGATTGATAAAGAATTCTCAAAGAAGGCTGGCATGCCCAGGGCCAGGCCAGCTCAGCGTCTTTCTCCCGTTGTCTCTCGTACCTACACCGGCCCCCACACCCTGTCCCCCCTCCCCTTCTAACTGCCTGTGCAGTGCTGATACACATATGGAGGGAGCAGAACAGAAGAGAGAGTTTTTGTTTTTGTGGCCACAAGAAAGAAAGACCTTGTGTGCTCGCCGCACAATACTGGCGTCTTTTCCACGTTACACCTTTCCTGTTCTGGGCTCCCAGTCCGTGGTTGGGAAGCACAGGGGAGACGTTCCCTCCAGGGCCGATGCTTTTTCACCCAGAGACACTGTTCCCGCTTGCTTGACCACTCACTCATTGACATCACTCACTCTACGCACCTGCCATTCTCGCTCTAATCTCGCATTGGCAGACCTTCCTCCACAGCGCAGCGGAGGAGGGTCTGGTTAGTCCACACAGCATTCTGGGATGGGGGAGGAACATGCTCTGGTTTATTGGCATTTCTTTAAACCATGCAAAATAGCCTTGGGAAGGAACTTGTTTTGGGGGAACGTGTACGTTCAAAAGTAGTTTTGGCAGACACAGAAAACTTTGGACAGATAGTCTAGCTAGCTGTCTGGATTTAACCTGCAGAGATCTGAGGAGCAGTTAACCATAGTCCTCATAAATACCGGAGAATTCCAACACAAAGAAAGCGTAAGGTAACAGACATCCGACTGAAAAGGACATCCGGCGGAATTTCCAGCGGCAACGGAGCAATCCTGGAAGTGGAAGGTTATTGATATAGACTATTCTCGCTCTAAGGGCATTTTCACACCTACCTCATTTGGTCTGGACTTTCGGACTTTTCAGTTTGGTCTGAACCAAAATTGCAGGTGAGAAAGGTGCCTCGGACCACAGTCCAGATCAAAAGACCAAATTTTGGTCCAATCAAAAGAGGAGGTCTCGGTTCGGTTCGTTTGCAGTATGAAAACACTTTTTGGATGGTTTGGACTTTCAGACCAATTACAGGAAGCTCTGGCAGGCGTATCATCGTTTTAAACGACCGGGGAAGCTCCTTAAAGAATAGCTCAGTGCTTACGTGTATGTGAGAGAGAGACGGTGAATGTGCTCACAGCTGTCAGCTATCAGAGCAGAGAATAAATCAGCAGTTTACTTGTTAAGTGGTAGTAAATATACAGGGTAGGTTTCAGTTTGTCTCTGAATAAATGCTGTAGCTCCTGAAACCCCAAGTAAAGTTCCCGTGTCTTGCTTCTCAACAATGCAACAAAACAAAAAGAGCCGCCAAAAACTCTGACAGAGAGAGGATACGAGAGGACATAGTTTTGTCATGGATAGTTCTTTAGTGCGCTTGCATAACTGCAGTGTGAAACCAATAAGTAATCGTCTCTGCCCGTGTTGCTAAGGCCGTGCTTTAAAACAGTTGAAACGGGTGGCAGCAACAACATCAACAACAACAACCGTGTATTAAACGTACAATATGTAATTTCTGCCGCTAGGGGGTCTCTCAATCAAAACAATGGATGTATACACAGACTTTTGATGTTCGTGAAGTGGCATTATGGGAGTTGTAGTTTTCATTGTTTAACAGTTGCAGGTTAAAAAAAACATCTGTCACGGATAGGTTTATAAGGCAGTTTCCCCCACATAATTACGTTTTCTTGATTCGATTTGTATTGGTAGCTAGCTAACGTTAGTTGACCAGTTAGCGAGTAAGCAAGCTAACATCAAGCCACTCAGCTAAAACCACAATATCACAATATATTTCACGTAAGTGTCACTTTTTGGATGGTTTCAGCACCGGGGGAAAAAAAGGGTTTGTTGTAACGTTACAACACCGCTGAGAGGGTCCGAGCTGTGGCCCCGGAAATAACAGCCGAAGATACTCCTACATCAATGGGATGGCTGCCGGGTGTTGCTGCTGGACCCTCCCCACCATTTGTCGGTCAACTTAACTGTAAAGAAGACCGCTAAACGCTAAAGGGGGGAGAATTTCAGCACAACACCGCGGCCAGCCAGACTCGGACACCTGGGGCCATATAGTTTGTTTCCCACAACGGAACATAAAACTTTCTGTTAACGTTACTGCCGATAGCATCGTTATCACCTGGTGCTGGAGTTTGTGCTGGCTGGGTTCGGATTGCTGTAAGTTACTAATAATGGCAGGCTGCTGGCTAAATGTGGATGTGTCGTGTCCCCAGGGCTGTTGTCCGCTCTCATCCCGACTGTCATCCCAAAATGTTACATATTGTACCTTTAAGGAAGTTAATCAGCTGATTGATGGGCGATAGCCGAGGTAAAGCCTGTGTCGCGCCAATGGTGAAACTTCATCACTCAGTGACTCAGCGACAGAATTCCGAGGTCCTAGGGCTGGTCCCTGATGTCCAGCCAACAAACAGTACACTTTTTAATTAACATATGATAGCAGATTAAATGGAAAAAGAAACTCTCGACTATACTGGACAACATCAGAAAATTAATATCTACTAACTTCAGTTTATTTATAATGTATCCCTATAGAGTTTTTTTTTTCTTAACCCAATGGCAGTCTAAAATGAGCTTGAGGTTTGACAGTTAGGCACAGATGCTGTTCAGTGACAGACACCATGGATATGTCAGTGTTAGAAACCAGCTCAGAATGAAAGGCTTGCTACTGAGGACATCAGCTTTCAGCTGAATTTCTACATTACTAAGGCCATTTTTGCTTTTGACACTCTAAGGCAGCAAATTAAATGGAAAGTTAAAAGCTATCTGCTCTGTAGTTGATAACTCCATCAAGGTATTTCTAATGAATAAGCCCAATCCCAAAACCTCTGTTGAGACATGGTGAACCCTAAGAGAGCAAGTTCCCACAAAGTGTAAAATATGACACTAAAAGCAAATAAATGAAGTCTGGTCTAGTGTATTACCTGGAATTTGAAAAATAACATGGCTTTTGTGCGAAACCGGTGTTACATTTCTGAGGATTGTAACTTTTCTTAGCCTGCCCAAAAACTTTTGAGCACTGTGCCTGCCAGCATAATAAAATTAAAAAAAATGTAACTAATTGATTTAATTCAAAGTGCAGTTATAATTAATTAACCAGATAATAATACCTCTACCAGGAGAGAAGCCTTTCCCAATTCTGAGATTTAGCTTTTGCTTGACTGCTACCAGAAGTTTCCTTTGTTTCAGGACACCGTGATTTGCATAGCCCAAAGTACATTTTTAATTCAAGAAGCTCAAAATGAACTATATATGCTAATCACAATTACAGGTACATATTTGAGGACTCCCTTTGAGGTTTCAGAGACCACACTGTCACATTTGAATAAAATAAGTAGAACTTTTAGACACTCAAAAGAATGCAGACATGTCAGATGACCTTTGACCTGACACACATGATTAAATTGACTGTCAATTACATCAAAAGTGCTTTGTTAGATTTGATACACACTGGTATCTTACCTTACAGAACTACTACGTCATTCAGAGGGACATTATCAGACTCGCTCTGCTGACTGGCTTTGCTTTGCCTTGGTCTGAACTTGGAAAAACTGCTTTTAGTGTTAGTGCACCTGACTCTTAAAATACAACAGTTTCTTAAAATCAACTCACTTGTGCCTTTTGGACATTGAAGAAATCTTATTTTGGACCTCCAGACTTCTACTTGTAATTCCTTTACATATATGTATTTCTTTTGCATCCTGGTTGTCATTATCTGTTTATAAAATAGTTTTTCCATAACACAAGTGTTGGTGTCTTTCTATGTTCTTATAATGGTGTTGTTTCCTTTTCTGTGTTGTTTTCTTTGTCTTTGTAACTCAATGTCATTGTAAATGAGCCTGCCCCTCAATGATCGCTCATGTATAAATAAAGGTTGAATGAATGTAAGCACTGCTTACAGACAGACTGAATGGTGCCAATGTTTCACAAATGATTGTCACTCACAAAATGCAGATAAAATTGAGCCCTATAGTCCTGTGTGCTCATGCATGGGTCACAAATATGGCCTTTCTTTTGATCGGTTAAACGTAAGGATGGCTAGTGATGGCCAAATGAAGCTTCATGAACCTTTGTGAACCATTTTCTTTATTTTCTGAGCCCACTAGATGGCACCCTTTGTTCAACAAAGGGTTGAAAGCACATTGAATTGTCATTGGAAAAGAGGGGTTTTTTTTAAAACCAAGAGCTTCATAAAGCTTCATTTGGCCATCACTAGTTAAACGCTTGAAATTAACGCAAGGCGAATTTATTTCATATTGCAAGTCACATTTTGCGTATTTGGTAAAACAGGCCCCTGTACTGTTCTTAAAGGTACTCAGTTGAGTATATTTTGAAAATGTGTTGCTTTTTTTGGAAGACCTACATACTTCACATGCCAAGATGGCACCACGTGTCTTCCTGTCCGTGTGTCTGTGATTGTTCGAGAGAGTATATTGAATGATATCTAATGCTTTCTACTCTGCTTCTGTAAATTATTCATCAATTTTGATTATGCATGTAATGTAAGTTATGTAAGTTATTAAATACACTGTACACTTTTATGCCGATGATTCTGTTATCTATTGCTCACCCCCATTATTAGCACAACGCCTTGGATTTGTGATGTCTGCCTTTAATGTTGTTTGGCTCTGTTTAACTCAACTTAAGTTGGTGTTAAAGGGAGAGAAATCCAAACTCATGCTATTTTCAAATGATAAAGTTACATTTAAACTTCCCAACTGTCCAATGACTGAAATTGAGACAGTATGTAGGTATTACTATTATTATATCATGTCAAATTGAAAACATGTTTCCAAGCTGAAGTCGAGATTAAGTTTCGGTAATCCTGTTTTTACTTCCAGAAAACTCTTGATGTTGTCAACCTCTGTTCACCTGTATTGGACTAAAGTGAACTTCTCTTTATGTGGCTAACCACGTTGGATACTGTAAAACACTATTCTTTATGTTTTATTACTGGTTCTGACTAGCTTGTACATCTTACTTACGTACTTTACGCAGAAGTTTCCATTGGTTGGCTTTTATATATAAATCTCTCCCTGAGCTGCTTCCTCTGTACCTGTGTGCAGTACATACATGTGTTAACACAAGGTTAGGAAAGGTAGAGGTTTAGTTGGATAAATAAGCTCTTAAATATGCTGCCCCTGCCTACTGGAACAATGCACAGAAAGACTTGAAATTGTTGGAGCAATGTATCATTCTTATTTAAGGACATTTTGGAAAATTTTCCCTGTTTGTGCATCTTAACTGGATTTCATACTTGTTTATTGCATTATAGCTGGATATACTCATTTGCAGTGTGTTGTCTTAGTCTGTTTATTCTGTTTGTATTGTTATAACAATGTTTTTATGCTACCCTTTTGACCAGATTATATATATGCTTGAAAAAGAGATTTTAATGTCAATGCTTTCCCTCCAACCTCCACATAATATTTCATATGTAGGGACTGATGCAAGCATGGTGCTTGTGGGCTTTACTGAGTGGCCTTGAGCTGGACAGTCTTTACAATTTAGAGAACCACAGTTACACATGTGACCTTCTGTTTCTAAAACCACTTCATCCAAACATGCCACATATAGTGAGAAACATTCACCTTCATATCATATACAGTAAATAGGTTGTTTTTGTATTGCTGAACAAACAGTTTCCAAACTGGTTCAGCATTTATTATTTGTCTTGGAAACAACAGTTGACAAAACTCAAATCTAATTTTAAGATCCATTTAATAGGTTTTCTGGAGCTTTTCAGCTTTTTTTTGTAATAAAGCTAACATAGATGAGAGAATGCAAACGTTAACATTTACAATGCTATGAAAAATGGTCAAACTCCATTTGCGAATGAAAATCAAAAGCTCAAGAAAAGCTACTATATGGAGATTGTTTTTGTAACATGATGAAAAATTTTATAAATACTAATTGAATATTTTAAATCTGGTACTTTTCTCACGTCACTTGTAATTTGTGTCAGTTCACGAATGGTCTGGACCATTTACCCACGGACATTTTGGATTTAAGAAAACATTGGTAAATCTGACATAAGTTCTAAATTTGATGCGCATACAAAACCTTAATGATTAAGGCCCATTATGATTTCCCCAAATAATACAGAATCATTCATCATCAATCATGCATCACGACTTAAAGATAGGACCTACTAGGAATGTGTTGTTGGAAATTCTCTAAAATAGAAAATAAAATACAATCCATGGTAGGAGGTCCTGTATTGATTATATTGCTCAGCAGGTAACCAGCCCAAGTCCTATGTTTTACCCTTTTGTCTTTGCTGTGTTTCCTTGATGTATGTGAGGGAACACATGGTAGGAGGGCGTCCTGCCTTTGAACTCTGACTGTACTCTGTGATATGCACATGCTCTGTGTTCAGGCGAACACACTGCTACATCTGTGAAGCGTGCCTTTAATGGCTCAGGGTCTGATTGAAGACCACCAAAGGTCCATGCTTTTAGACCTACAGGGCTCACCTCCCCAAGCTGCACGCATGATGGTTTATTCTCTCTCTCTCTTCCCATCTGCCTGTCATTCTGGCACTCTTCTACTCCCTCATCTCTTTCCAACATTGTCTCGTAACATCAGCAGCTGGATATTTGATCTCCTTCTGACACATGCTCCTCTGTCTGTGCTTTGAACCCATGCTTACGGCGTCAAAGGCGGTGACATTGGATATATACCGTAACACCAATGAGTGCCTCTCATTTAGCACATGAAAGGTCTGTTCTGTATGTCTTAAGCCTCCTAAAATTCCAGAACTGATCAAAAGCTTGTAGAAAGAACAAACCCGTCCATTACAAAAAGGAGTTAAGACAAAGTGCAAACTGTGAAGTACAATTTATCTACATGCAAGCAATGCACAGCTGCTGAAAGAAATCATTGCCTGTGTTGCCTTTCAAACAGCTTCAAAAGTTGCCCATTGCATCACAGTCTAATGAGTCACCGAACAATGGTATAATATGGCTGTCTTACAAATCTCCTTCTACCCTGCATACTGTGATCCAGCATGCAAGGGCATGAGCTATTATTGTGTTTATTCATCCATCCATCGTTGTCCGTTTATCCGGGGTCGTGTCCCCGGGGCAGCAGCTCCAGCAGGGGACCCTAAACTTCCCTTTACCGAGCTACATTTCCCAGCTCTGACCGGGGGATCCCCAAGCGTTCCCAGGCCAGGGTGGAGATCTAGTCCCTCCACCTAGTCCTGGGTCTTCACTGAGGCCTTCTCCCAGCTAGACGTGCCTGGAACACTTCCCTAAGGAGGCGCCCAGGGGGCATCATCAACAAATGCCCAATGTTTAATCATATTCTTCATATCATATTCTATACGCTTGAGCTTTAAGACATAAATACAATACATTTAGTGGAAACACCAGTATTTGGTATTCAACCTAGACAGGTTAAAAGTCGTAATACCTGGGATGAGACTTTAATGAATGAATGAATGAATGAAATAAATCTTTATTTCGAACAATTAAAAGAAAGAAAGAAAGAAAGAAAGAAAATGTATGAACAAATAACAAAAAAAGAAAATAAATTAAAAAAGAAAAAATATCAACGTAACACTCGACCCATTCGAAAAGGGATAGGTCCTCCCCTCAGTCTTTACCACATCTAAATCACAGTCAAACCGGATAAATCAAAAGACCATTGAAAGAGTACCCATTACATTTTCCATATCATCCACTGGACACTACGCCGGCATAAGTATCCCACAGTGCAATGCGGTAGTAACCTTTACAACAGACAAACGGACAGCAACTAAGGCAGCTCTGTATCGTCAAAAACGCTTTAATTTACATTTCTACATATAAAAATCTGTGATTTTGTCACTTGCGACTGTTGGTCTAGTTGCTTACTTTTTTCATTAATTTAAGTATCTGGCGATGCCGCTAGAACTGAGGTCGGCAGGGGTTACCATGGTTACGTGTCTCCAACCGGCAAGGTTAGCTTAGTGCGTCCGAAAAGATACACACTACTGTTTATTTGCACGAAAGCATGTTGACAATAGTATACCTATTGAGTATGTAGTGCATAGTATGCGATTTCGGACACAACCTATGTCATAGAGCTGCTAGCATGGCTGTTGATTTTCAGCAGGTCTAATTGTAACTGTGACTCAGCCTGGTATCAGTGCATATTTCAATTTTATTAGGGTTTAAATGAAAATAAATCTAAATCACTGCTCACTCAAGTTCACTAATTAGCATTTCGTGAGCTGACGCACTTCACAACAGAACTAATAAAGAAAAAATAATTAAATAAGAGCGCTAATTATCCTTACAAATGAAGATGAGTTTTGGTTTGACCTTGCGCAAAGACAACAAAGCCAGAATAAATTGTACATGTTACTTTTATTACCTGCCTGTAAACAAGGTAGATTAAGGTGTATGATCCAATGCTTATGCACATGAGTTATCATTTGCAGGGTGTCAGTTTTCTTCAAAGGGAAAGGGAAGACTTCAAAGGCTGTGCAGATAGTGAATGGGTCATTTCACTAACAAGAGGCAAGCAGAGAATATCAGTCTTATATCAAAGTTTTCATGATTAGTGTGAATGCTTAGATGCTGCTTTGATCAGTGTTTACAGCAAATCATCCTTACACTGCTACTGTTGTGATTGGACATACTCAAATATTGTGAGTGAGATACAGTGATACTGCAAAAGTAATGACCATCAGTCAATCACCAGTTTAGAAAAAAAAGAATACATACTGTATATATTATACTCAAAAAGATTTTTTTTTTAATTAGTGAGATTAAAACTACTAGAGTAGCCTACTTGCTTGTTTACTGCTGCAATGAGTAAAATGCAGAGGCGGAGAAAAGTCTGTCTTCACAAAAATCATCTGTTGGGTGTTTGATGGTAATTTATTTGTGCTTTAGAACTTAATTACTGTGAAACAATAGTAAAATAAGCTTTATTTCTTATTATTTTTATTTCTCTCTGTGTACCGTACAACAACAAATTCAAGTACAAAACATTTGGTCTCAACTACTGCCACAAAACGCTTGGTTATGTTGTAACCTTGGTTCTCTGAGTAAAGAAACTATCTCTGCACCGTACATATGGAATAAGTAACGGTGTAACTGTTAGTTATAGGCCTACAGGAGAAGTCATTTGAGTTTGTGGCAAAACCTTTCAGTCCTCGTTTTTAATTTTGTGACTTTCGATTGAATAAAGGAATATTTCTTATTTCTTCATTTATTTTTTTTAAATAGTGTTAAAATCTCATCTCGCTCTCGTGAAGCCCTAAATTGCTTGTCAATGGTTGCATTTCACATTGACCACCATTTTGGAGTGATAGCCAAAGATGTCACCATGTTAATCTCTCACATTTTCGTCAGGGAAAGCCCAAACCCACAGTGTACAGAGGTATTTACAGGAGAAGTTGGTTGAGTTGTACAATATGTCCCTGCTTCTACTGTATGTCCCTTAAGCTGATCAATTCCAATGTAAAGAAAGAGAGTGAGGGTGATAGAAAAATGCTTCTGTGTAGTGCAAGAACATTTTCATCAGTTTACAATATATCGATCTATTCTTATTCCTGTGCAACAGATAAAATCCCTAAGCCAGAGGCAGTGTTGGCTGTCCTCCGCTCGGTTCTGGGCAGAGTAGGCATAATGACCAGGGAAGAGCAGGGCGTGATGCCAGGCAAGAAATCAATACCTCAGGAAATAAGATGCAAACCCAGCAGCTGCTGCAGAGAAACTGATTTTGTGTATGTGCGTGAGTGGGTGAGTGAGAGAGCGCCACAGTGTGTGTGTGTGTGTGTGTGTGTGTGTGTGTGTGTGTGTGTGTGTGTGTGTGTTGTGTTGTGTGTGTGGGATTCTGCATGTGAACTGCAACTCAACAGTCCTGTCGAGAAGGGCCAACTGAAACAAATTACATTTCCAAACAAGGTCAGCGTTCAAATATATTTGTGTGTCAGGAAAGGAAGAGCAAAAAGATGATGTAGTCCTCACAATCAGCTGATTTAAGTAATTTCAATTCCTATGCATTTCTTTCCTACAGTTGTAAACAACAATGCTAGAATGCACCTCTGTCTTCGTCAGAGTATTAAAGTATAATCCATTTTTCATTTTAAACCAAAAACGAAAAAATGAAAAAACGGGTCGATGTTTCGTTTTTGGTTTCAAACCAAAAACGGAAAAACAGAACTATGAGCTCCGTTTTCTCGTTTTTCCAGTGTCCATACAATTTAAAAATTAACTGGAAAACTGCTCGTTTTTCAACTGTTGTTTTTTTGTTATTCATATTTCCGTTTTAACCCAAGAGCGAGAATACGGGCTCATTTTTATAATGTGCATAATCATTGAAAATCTGATGGAACACAGGTCTTGTTTTATAATGTTATTTTGGTCTTACGTATTAAGTCAAAAGTTGACTAAAACCAATGCGCTCTGGACAGGAAGTAACATTAACGTGTCAAAATAAAAGTATGAGAGCTGTAATAACTGCCAGAAGAACAATGTACTTTAGCTTTTGCCTGTAGCTTGTCAGATTAAGCTACAGTTAATTATTTAGGGTTATATAAAGTATTTAATTGAGCAACATTCATTAATAGCCACAACGGGAGTAATAATGGATATTGTTTTAAATCATATTTTAAATAAAATCTGCATTCCCCTAGCATTATGTGTGGCGTTATTGACTACTTTTACTACTATCTTACACCAGCCAGTAAAAAAAGGCAAAAAATATAAGTTTTTTTTAAATTGCTCTGCAGAATATTATATGTGACATCGTTAACCACATTAGCTGCCATTGAACATGTCAATGTGATGAAGAACATAAGTTAACAAGTTAAAGTGTACTGGAGACTCTCTCATTCTGGTCTGGTCTCCTCAGGCCCTGCAGACTGGACCAGAGTTCATGGTGAGCATGGTAGACCTCCTCACTGCTGGGCCTGTGCCTGGATCACCCAGCTCGTTAGATGTTCACTGCTCATACTAAGCCCTTGAAACAGCAGTTGGCCAATATTGGATAATAAAATATAATACATGATAGGTATTGTGTGGTTGAATTACAATAAGGAATGGTCAATGGTAAGCACTGTGGCCTCACAGCAAGAAGCTACTGGGTTGGAACCCTGGTAAGCAATATAAATATTTACTGCCATTGTATTGTTGGAGCAGCAGCAGATGGCACAGAATCATGCAAACGTTTAATGTTACAACCGAGATCTCTCGTTCTTGCTCTCTCTCTCTCTCAGAACATACACTTTCACAAAGGCTGATGCATGTTTATCATATATTGTATGGTGCTGTGGACTCAAGTGGCAAATCTGAATCAGCAAAGTGGACTACTGTAATATTCTAGCAGTAAACTACAAGTGTGGTCCAGTCTGCAGGGCCTGAGGAGACCAGGATGAGAGAAGCAACATTGCAGCTTCCTCACTAATATGATGAGAGGTTTGCAATGTGGCCCAGTTGTATCTGCAAGAGTTCTTCATCACACTCAACATTAATGGCAGTTAAGTTGGTCAACATCTCACATGAATATTCTGCAGAGTTGCAATAAAAAGAAGCCTTTTCATTTAAGTGGTCAAGTGGTTTAGCCCTTGTGTTGTCTTATAAATTGGGTCATTATAAATGTTATTGGCATAACAAAATTGACCATTTCATAAAGCATATAGTAATTTATCACTCAATTCTGGGTTACCCCTTTTATCCAACTTCATTCCACTCATTAGTTTTACACTTATTTTTTGCATTCATGGTCAACAGACCTCATTTACATGAATTATACCTAATTTCTAAGTAAAATGAGGATTATAACACTGGTATATTCAATTCAATTTTATTTATAGTATCAAATCATAACAGGAGTTATCCCAGGACACTTTACAGATAGAGTAGGTCTAGACCACATTCTATAATTTACAAAGACCCAACAATTACAGTGAATCCCCCAAGAGCATGCATAAATGCGTAAATGCGACAGTGGTGAAGAAAAACTCCCTTTTAGGAAGAAACCTCAGACAGACCCAGGCTCTTGGTAGGCGTGTGTGTGTGTCTTTCTGTCTGTGTATGTGTGTGTGTGTGTGTGTGTGTGTGTGTGTGTGCGCCTTGCATGCACATACTTGTAAATATGCACGTGTGTCCTGTGTGTTTATCTTCTGTAAAGCTCAATAGTGCCCTATTGCACTACCAGGTCAAAATTTGCCCGGGAAAACCATAACTGCTATAAAATTGAATAAAACACCCAAAATTTTATGAAAGTCATGAATATTAATTGACTTGCGAAGAGCATGGAAGGAAACAATGCATGTGTTTTTTGCTTAATTTGGTTGAAAGAGTGTTAGATGCCTTTTTACTGGCTGGTGTAAGATTAGAGTAACTAGTCAATAACTGCCACACAGGCTAATAATAGATGAATGTAGATTTCATGTGATTTTATTAAATAATTAAATACTTTATATAACCCTAAATAGCTAACTTTAGCCTAATCTGACAAGCTACAGGCAAACAATGTTTTCATAAAGTGCCTCGTTCTTCTGGCAGTTATTACAGCTCTCATACTTTTATTTTGACACGTTAATGTTACTTCCTGTCCAGAGCGCATTGGTTTTAGTCAACTTTTGACTTAACACGTAAGACCAAAATAACATTATAAACGAAACCTGTGTTCCATCAGATTTTCAATGATTATGCACATTATAAAAATGAGCTTGTATTCTCGCTCTTGGGTTAAAACGGAAACATGAATAACAAAAAACAGTAGTTGAAAAACGAGCAGTTTTCCAGTTAATTTTTAATTTGTATGGACATTGGAAAAACGAGAAAATGGAGCTTCGTTTTTTCATTTTTGGTTTAAAACGAAAAAACGGATTATACTTTAGTACCCTGACCTGTCTTGGGTACTGACTGGGCAACAACACTTGTACATTGTACATAAAATAAAGGATGATGACGATGTAACAATCCTGTGGCAAAACAAAAGGAGGTGAAATTTGATGGAAGTTATACTGAACAAAATTATAAATGCAACACTTTTGTTTTTGCCCCCATTTTTCATGAGCTGAACTCAAAGATCTAAGACTTTTTCTATGTACACAAAAGGCTTATTTCTCTCAAATATTGTTCACAAATCTGTCTAAATCTGTGTTAGTGAGCACTTCTCCTTTGCCAAGATAATCCATCCACCTCACAGGTGTGGCATATCAAGATGCTGATTAGACAGCATGACTATTGCACAAGTGTGCCTTAGGCCGGCCACAATAAAAGGCCACTCTAAAATGTGCAATTTTACTGTATTGGGGGGGGTCCGGGAGGGGTCCGAAAACCAGTCAGTATCTGGTGTTAACAGTAAAACAAACTGTTGAAACCGGAGCGTTCAGAACTGTTGGAAATCTGAACGTTTTAGCTCACTGTGGTTTCTCTAAAAAATATGTCTCCTTTAAATTCATTGGAGTTTTGATGGAGGCATGTTCCTCATTAGAAATTAGTTTAAATTCTTTCATTCAGCGAAACTTCCAATAAGCAACTATGCCTCAATCCTACTAATTAAAGTTTTAAAGATGACGTAAAATATTATAAATATTGTTCTCTGTCACCACAGACTTCAGTTATGATGACTGTGACATGTTAACAGCTGTAAATGAGTCCACACAAAGCTATATTCCAGTGGGAGAGGTTATTTCTGTCAAAATGTGTCACTTGAAGGGCTCCTCATCCAAATGATTTCATTACTCTTAAATAAATTGAATAAGGTTAAGTTGATTGACAGCTCTGCCAGTTCTCCTGTACTTAATATACACTGCTGCATGAATCCAGCTGGCGTTCAATCAGACAGGCTACCTCTGTACCTTTTTATTCACTATTCCCCAGCTAATCAGCGACACCTTTTTTAGATTAGATTAGATTCAACTTTATTGTCATTGTATCATGCGTCGGGGCTCAGAGTTGTTCTTGAATAGATCCTCAATCCTTAGCTTATGGCTTTTTTGATGCCCCTATTCAGGTTAGCCCTCGATGAGTTACAGGCTTGAGCATCATCTGATCTGAATGCAATGTCACGTGCCTTCAGCAGGAGTCTGACCTCACTGTTCATCCATGGCTTCTGATTAGGGAAAGTGGTAATCTGTTAGAGGGTGGTGACACTCTCCAGTCAGTGTTACCAAGATGCTGCTGAAGTGCAGATTCAGCTCTCTCTGGCCCAACCCGGTCTCACGCTAGTTTGTGTAAATGTCACGTTATTTTTAATCTATTGATACGTGTTCACGGGGACGTTTTTCTCGTTTTTTTCATGGTGGCCAGCACGAAATACCCTACGGGAAAAGGACGCCTCATATGCTGGGAGGCAGCCGCAAGGTGGCCGCTGGGGATGCAACTACGGGGAAAGGACCTAGATGCCCCTAGATGGGGGAGTGGAGTAGCTTTGTATGCATCAGCTACATTAGTGAAAACCTGGTCTAAAGTCTTTTCTCCTCTTGTGGGGCATGATACATTTTTATGTATTAATTTAGGCAGTACAGTCTTTCAATTTGAGTGGTTGAAGTCACCCGTGACAATGTAGGCTGCCTCAGGGTGCAGAGTTTGTTGTTTACTAATAGCAGAATGCAGTTCTTTCATGGCAATCTTAGCATTAGCATCAGGAGGTATGTAAACTGCTGTTATTACAGTTTATGTAAACTCTCGGGGTAAATAAAGGTCTACACTTAACCATGAGATACTCAAGGTTAGCTGAGCAGTGACTCTCAGTGATAGTGATGTCCGTGCACCACGTTTTGTTAACATAAATGCACAAACCCCCACCTCTGGTTTTGCCAGAGTCAACAGCTGTTCTGTCCGCACGGAGGAGGCAGCGTCCAGCTAGCTCGATAGCGCTGTTGGGTATTCCGCTGTTAAGCCAAGTTTCTGTGAAAATCATGATGTTGCAGTCCATAATCATTCTGTGTGTGGTGATCCGCAGCTGCAGTTCATCCATTTTGTTCGCCAGCGAGCGAACATTGGCGAGGAAAAGGCTTGGAAGAGTGAGTCGATGTGGAGTTAGCTTTAGCCTCTGCCGAATTCCACTGCGAGACCCTCTGCGGCGGCATTTGCTTGTCCGTCTATAGAGCCCTCCAGTCGGTGTGGGGATCTCTAGAAGTACGCTAACAACAATGTCAGAATTGCAAGAGCCGATGTCCAAAAGTTCCTGTCGGGCATACGATATGTACGCTAGACTGTTTTTACCCAAAATACTTGGGATAAACAAGCATATTGCTACTAATTTGCAGAATCTAGAGAGACACACAGCGTCACAAAGCTTCGTTGTTCAAAAATGTAGGCTGTGACACTCTGTACTAGGGCTGTTGGAACGAATTCAAAGTCGAATATAATTTGAATAGTAAAAAAATCAATACTATTCGAATGCTGAAATTACTATTTGAATGTTATTTTTTATAAATATGTTGGCTAACGTTAGCTAATCTCCCTCTTCTCGCCTTGGCCTACCCGCATGTGAAACGAAATGCTTTTGTCAGTCACATTTAATGAACAATAAGTTAGCGGGAGTGAGAAACACAAGGCATTGTGAGGTCTTAAGATCACGGCGCTAACGTTACGTAACATTACAGAGTAACGTAAGTACAGGGGGGAGTGACAGGCTGCGGCTGGAAATCGGAAAACGGATTGGAAATTTTTTTTAACATGACTTTAAAATCGACATCCACTGAGCCAAAGTGCTTATGTTGTCATTAGTTAGCTCGTTCTTGTTTCATTTGTCGCATTCTTTGTCGCGAGGTATAGGAGGTTAGCTGGGAGCTTCATGGAGACAGCTAGAGTTTATGTTAGCTGCCCTATAGCTGTCAGTGTTAGCTTTGACTTAATATATTACCTTCTAATAGTAATGTGACAATCTGCAAGAAAGGTTGCATATAAATCACAAAAATAGTAGTGACAGCACAGTTAGCTTAGTTATCAATGCAGTTAGCATTAGGGTGTTGTTACTTAGTTTATGACAAATCTTTTCGGTTGTACTTTATAACATGATGTCATTGAGCTAACCAAGCACCGCTTCAAAACACTTGTTAGATGATGTTTCTTTACAGAGTTCTCTGTTGACTTGTGTTTGTCGCTGTGTGCTTGTGGTGGAAAATGAATGTAAACAAAGTAGCGCGCAAGAAATGCAATGCGTCCTCTTCAAGGCCAGGTTAATGTTGGAAGTCCCTCTAGTGGACAGAACGTGTAACAACAACCACATGCTTATAGTGGCATTGGCAATGCATAAGCCTGAGGAGTGTAGTACATATTAATAACAGGCTGCATTTGAGCAATACATATTTGAAAATTATTTGAATATTAAAAAAATAACAAATGAAATTTGAATGGTATTATAGAGGAAGATTGAAAGCTCTACTCCGTACTGTCCGTGTTAAGAAGAAACAGTCAAATGAGAGCCTAAAGTGAACAATTGTGTAAAATGCACACACACACTGTGCAATGATCACAGCCAGAGACAGGTAGTTAGTGTGAAATGTCTCTTACTCTTCTTTTTTTTTGAGTGTGTTACAAATGACAAGCGTGAAACATAAAAAAACATGTCTTTTTTAAAGGGGTGATAGAATGATTATATAGGGTATTTTACACTGTTCCTTAAGTTCTCCTAATAGGGTATGTAACATTGGTTGGGCTGAAAATTGCCCGAATGCTATTTTATTAGGCCCTTAACTACCCTGTGAATATGGCTCTATTTGGAACAAGAGCTTTTCTTCCAAATATGGTATGCTCATGAATATTTAGATGAGCTGTGCGCTGATTGGTTTGAGCGAACCCCATAGAAACACATTGGAGACGAGACACTAGGTCTCATATTTCAGACACTGCAAAGGTATACATTGTTTGTGGTTATTAAATTCACTTCTGAGACTTTTTTAAGCGAGAAATCAACTATATAAAGCTCAAATATGGGCTGTTTTATGAAAATTGATGGCTAATTGCAAATTTAGTAAGACGTGTCAGACTTTAGGAGCTCCACACAGTCTGGCGAGAAAGCGGAAACCTCCATACCCAGTTAAAGTCACCGTTTCTCGGTTACTGGCAGCACCGGCCGCTGTCACGTAGGCTGCTGAGCTCCTGCTGAACTGCGACACAGTCGGACAAAATTTGCAATTCGCCATCAATTTTTGTAAAACGGCCCATATTTGACCTCTACATAGTTGATTTCTCGCATTAAAAAGTCTCAGAAGTGAATTTAGTAATTCAATAGCGGACCTTTGGAGATCTGCATGACCTAGCTAGATTCAGAAGACTAAGCTGACCTCAGGTCAGTGATGTAGCCTATGCAAATGTTGGGGCGTGACAAAGACTAGGATTTGGGATGCTTACGTCAGCTTCCAGCTTTGTTGAGATTCGCCCGTTTTCAGCGGCAGTTTCAAAATGTGAGATTTGCAGAGGATAGGGGTATCAATCCTATTTACCCACCGTCGTTATTCAACTATGACAAGGTAAAGTCGGTTTTGCATTCTATCACCCCTTTAAAGAAATATTTAAATAAGCTTATATATTTATAGTAACAAACCAAACTTTTGACCCCCTCGTGGAGGAGTGTAGGCTCAACTGAACTTTTCTGTGTAAAGTGTAAACACCTAATGTCCACAGATAAGCGAGTAGCATCATGTATCAAATAGCCAGTACGTGCAGCCACACAGTATTATCTTAAATAGCATCAACTTGACCACATGAGAACATTTTCACAAAAACCACAATACCTAAAAGAAGTCAGGCCTACTGTAGCTGTAGATTAGAAAAAAAGATTCACAGTGAACTGCAGCAGATGAATGTGACAGTGATGTCCTGTGGCTGTGCCTTGATTGATGCTGGTATGAACACAGAAGTGTCTGGCCTGCCCTGCATCTGTCCGCCCACCCACCCGGCCTTCCCTCCCTGATGCTGGGCACTGTCCAGGGTTGGACGTGCCTCTCTGCCAGCTGGCGGCTGCCTGTCGCTGAGGGAGACATCTCTACATGCGGATGGACTCCACCTACAACTGGCCACACACACTCACACACGCACACACACACACACACACACACACACACACACACACACACACACACACACACACACACAATGAACCTAATGCACTGTAGAATGATAAATCATACTACAGCAATTGAAAAGCAGTTATTGTTATTGCTGTTTGTTTTAGCTTGCTATCTAGCACATTTCTTTTGGGAACTATTTCTACATACAGTCATGTGAAAAAATTAGGACACCCATGCTAAAGTTGACTAAAAAGAGGAATAAAAAAATCATCTTTTGCAAATTGATCTTAATGCCTTAATTAAAAAAATGAGGAAAAATCCAGTCTTTAAGGACACCAATTTTCTTTGTGAATGAATAATGTATCGTGAATAAATAAATGTTCTTCCTTAAAATACAGGGGGCATAAGTAAGTACACCCCTATGTTAAATTCCCATAGAGGCAGGCAGATTTTTATTTTTAAAGGCCAGTTATTTCATGGATCCAGGATACTATGCATCCTGATAAAGTTCCCTTGGTCTTTGGAATTAAAAATAGCCCCACATCATCACATACCCTTCACCATACCTAGAGATTGGCGTGGGATACTTTCCATAAAATCATCTCTCAATGCAAATCAAACCAGCTATTAGGCTAACTGAAATAAAACCTGTATGGTGACAAATAAATAGTGATGGCCAAATGAAGTGTCTGAAGTCTGTGTCTTTCCTTAACAGTGTGAATTTACATTTACACAGTGTAACATCTAGTGTGTGTGTGTGTGTGTGTGTGTGTGTGTGTGTGTGTGTGTGTGGTTACATTTACAGTAAATAGGGCAGGCTGTACTCTGTGTTCTGTTTTAAAACATAATCTATCTTATCTTCATCCCTTTCTGCTTTCCTACTTTTTTTCCCAAAACCTTTTTAGAGTTTTTCTTAAAATTGAAGGCTTTCTAACAATACATAGAGCAAGTCATCTCCAAGTGGGGCGGCAGTAGTTCAGTCTGTGGAGACTTGGCTTGAGAACCGCAGGGATGCCAGTTAACGTACGGAGCAAGTACGGAGTGTGGACTGGTAGCTAGAGAGGTGTCAGTTTGCCCTCCTGGGCACTGCCGAGGTGCCCTTGAGCAAGGCAGTGAACCCCCACCTTTGACCCTGCTTGGGTCATTATTCCATTAACACATGCACTTGGATTGCTATGGACAAAATACACACGGTGATATGCTGGTAAGAACAAATTATGTTTAACCATGTAACCAGCTATTTTAAATAGCTCACATTACTGTATTGTGTGAACAGTTAACTTTATTTAATATTATATTTGGAACGATCAAACAAGCTATTTGTTTTGTTTTGTTGTTTTTTTGGTGGGGGGGGGGGGCATTTTAGGCATTAAATTTCACAGGACAGATGAATGAAAGGGGAGAGAGAAGGTGAACGACATACAGCAAAGGGCTGCAGGTCGGAGTCGAACCGGCGGCCCCTGCGTTGAGGAGTAAACCTCTATATAATAAAACAAGCTTTTAATGTGAAATAAATCAGGAAATGTTGAGTTTTGTTGACGGTAGCTTAACATCGTTTCAGGAGTATGGCAGAGGAGAAACAACTGGAATAAATTAGAGAAGGAAAATTATTATTTCTGTTTAAAAAAGATAATCTCGGTGCAGTGGAGTGGTAAATATAACATGACTGTTGATGTACTTATGGTGTTGGTGCTGTGGAAATGGACCCACAGTGTATTTTTTACCCAGCTTTTATAAGCGACTGCCGGAGGCTCAGCCATTATTTGAATAAAGCCATTAATATAATTTAGGGTCATGATTTATTTAATTGTCAATATAAAAATGTCAATTAGCGCAGCTTTAAACTGTAATTAGGGGTGTCGTTGCATTCAGCAAAAAAGCTAATGTCAGCATGCTAACATACCTTTACTGATAATGTTAACACGCCAATGCAAAGCACATAATGTGTACCATGGTCACCATTTTAGTTTAGCGCTAACATTTGCTTTGCACATTGCCCAGCAATGCACATTAACATCTGCATAGCACATTGACTTGCTATGTTACAATTAAGGCATTTTGTTACTAATACTTATTAAAACTAGTATTAGTTCCAAGCAACCGCACAATAGAAGAAGAACAAAGGTTCAGGCATTAGTGCCCTTATAATTTCCTTGTGGCTATGCCAGAGTGAAGAGCTGAGTAAGGAAATAGACTAAAAGCTCACTCCAGAGTTCAATTAAAGGAGGTTTTTCTGTGTTTTAACTGTTTCTGAGAATTTATTTTGAGTCTATTGTGTTATACGTTGTGCCTCAAACCACATCTTCCATTAGGGACAATACGTTTTTTTTTCATCAACTATGAAGGAATAGCATCTTTAATGTATCCTAAAAGGTCCTAAGACTGAAAGATTGCCGGTACAAAAATAAAAGCGTCTGACTTTCTGCCTCCCACACACTCTTTACTTCTCACAGATTTAGGATGTTAAGCCTGTGGCAGATTCATAT
The DNA here is from genome assembly GCF_031162955.1 of Sander vitreus. Classification (NCBI taxonomy): domain Eukaryota; kingdom Metazoa; phylum Chordata; class Actinopteri; order Perciformes; family Percidae; genus Sander; species Sander vitreus. Next base: position 28,660,823 of record NC_135864.1, on the reverse strand, counting down.
TCATCAGAAAATAGATTTTCAGCTATTTGGGATGTTTTTCTGCCCTGATTAGGCCTCCACTGTGATTTCTTTCAATGCTGGATGTAGCTGTGGGCGGGAGCTTGGGAATACCTCTCTAACAGGTACATCCATACAAACAGGACCCAATTTGAAACAGTGTTCCAAGTGCTTGTTTATTCCTAATATCAGAGAAAACAACTTGTAATTGGAAATAAACCCCACCTCCAAGACTAGTTCATTAATGTGTGTGTGTGTGTGTGTGTGTGTGTGTGTGCAAACTTGCTGTCATTGAAATTCGGCACAAAATTATCCCTTGAAAAAAATGTTATATATCTGGTGTGCATTTGTAGTGATACATGTGTGTGTACGTGCGTGTGTGTGTGTGTGTGTGTGTGTGTGTGTGTGTGTGTGTGTGTGTGTGTGTGTGTGTATATGTATAAGCGCAGTTTGGCATACACAAATGAGCATGTGTGTTGCACAGTGATATTTCACTCTTATACCAGGTTACAATTTGGCACCTCACAGTGCCAAACACACACACACACACACACACACACACACACACACACACACACACACACACACACACCAATGCAGTGAAAAATGACCCCCCAGCCCAGCTGTCAAACATTCCTAGGTGTTAAATTGATGGAGGAGAGGCAGAAAGGAGGTTTGTTTCTGTACATAATACGATTTGGGAATGGCTATTTTTAGAAACAACAGGAAGGTGGAAGAGAGAAAGAGATTGAGAGAGAGAGAGAGAGAGAGGCTCAAATAGCTGCGTCGGCAGACAGGACAAACATGCACACTTCACTGGTGCACAAATGCTGATGGGAAATCCCATTGTTTCTCTACTCCCTTACTTATTGTACTTTCCACCTTTTTTCTCTCTCTCTCTACCCATCATCATTTGGCATTGTGATGGAGGACTCCTTACAGACTAATGGTGGCACACAAGGTGATCATGTGTGTTGGTGTGTTGCCAATTTCAAATAGTGTTTTGCATTTTGAATTGAAGTGTTTTCCCAATGATTGGAAGAGTTTTCATTCTTGAACAATTTGTCTGGTGTAAGAAACACGGTGTAGTGTTTTGCAAAAAGTGTGTTGCAGAATTGCAAATAAAGTGCAAAGCTCTAAACGTGTTAGTACTTTTGGTGCTTTTGTTTAAGGCATGGTTACCAAAGGTTAAGGTTTTGATGCTTTTGTCTAAGCAATCCCTTTTAGTGTGTAAGCAATCGAGAAAAAAAACCTGTAAGTGTGTTATTTATGTGACATAGGGTTAACAACAACAGTGGCCTCCTATAATAAATAGTTTAGTTGTATGGGAACGTAATTTTTGGGAGACAGGGTTGCACAGTTATAGTTAAATGTTACACATTTGCGATTAATTGCAAGGTAACTATGGACAATCGTGTGATTAATCACGATTAAGTATTTGAATCGATTAACAGCCCTACAAAATCTATGATGAGCCTATGATAACTGATGCATTATTATAATAAACTACCAAACAGTATATAAAGTAGTTAAAGTTAGCTCCACCTTTTTCAAATATAACATTAATATGCTACGTGTACTAAAATACTATAGAATATACTAATATACTAACAGTAATGGAGTAAGTAGTACAATATTTCTCTCTAAGGAAAACTCCCAATAGTAAAGAAATGGGAACGACAGCTGTGCCCTGAGGGGAACACAATTAATTGGGAGACAGTTTGCGACAATATTTTCCACTGTTCCAAGAACCCAAATCACCAGTATATCCACTTCAACATATGCCATAGGACATATTGGACTCCTCAGAAGAGATACGTCTCGAAAGCCATTCCCACTCCCTATTGTACATTCTGTCAACCTGAACAAACTGGAACTTTCCTACATATGGTCTGGGATTGTGAACAGGTGCATGAGTTCTGGCATAAAACAACATCAATTCATAGATTGGCTTTTCATGATATATACATTTATCTTGTGCATAACCCCTCCCCATACAGTGGGGATAGCTTGAAGGCTTTCAAGAGTGCGGATGCTTATCAATATGCTGTGGCTGGATGGGTGAAAGATGTGAAAGTGCAGCACCTGGCCACCAAGGATTTACATTTAATCATGGGAAATGTAAGTATTCTAAAAAAATTCAAATGTATGATTTTGGTGGTAGTTTACTCTGACTAGGTAGCGAGTTGTTAGCTAAGTGGCTAACAGCTAGCAAGCTACCACACATCTTAGTGCCACTTAGCTCATGGCTAGCTGTCATTAATCTGGATAATGTTCTTTAAAGTCAGATGGGTTTATACTCATTGAAAGAACATGAATGGAACGGAAACGAGGCGATTGTGACTTTATGTGAACAGTTTGTGGTGGGTTACTCTGATCATTGTTGATGTCAGTGCTGCTAGTGAGCACTTCAGCTTTCTGCTAGAGCTTTAGCTGCTCAGTTTTAGTGCTAGCTGCTACCTGGATTGTCGTACAGAAGGTTTACAGAAGATCTATGACTCCAACTATTATTATGCTATCCATTACAGCAATTTATTTCCTTTTCTTTTGGTATAGAATTAAATACCAGTCCGGGGTTCCTTTTCGGCTGTTGTTGCACAACATATTGCAGGCATGACTAAGACCAAGTCGGTCGGAAAGATGGCGGCACAAAGCTACAGTGACGCCATGTGACCCGAACGAATAATATCTCATGTGATAGGATATCTAATCTCTACTGCCCTGATTGTTTTGTTACTTAATGAGGACTCCAACGAGTCCAATGAGGACATGCCAACACAAAGGAAGCGGAAGGTGACATACATCTGGCCGAATATGAGGGACATCTGGTGGCACCGGAGCAATCCCCTAAATCAGGGGTGTCAAACTCAATGTCACTAAAGGCCACAGTGGAAAATGAGAATCACATCAAGGGCCAGACATGTACGGGTTCATGCTTTTATTTAATCCAAAAAGTTAAATATCTCTGACTGTATTATTGCATGTCTCGTATAGTCTTCTCACTCACAGATTGGTCGACATAAAGTCCTAAAAAAAGTCAGCAAAAATGTTCTTAGCCATCATAGAAGAAAGCGCCCTTTGAAAAAAGCAACAAAAACTAGGTGGGCCAACATTTATTGTAAACCAAAATTGATATGCGGGCCAGATCAAAATCTGCGAGGGGCCGGATTTGGCCCGTGGGCCTCGTGTTTGACACCCCTGCCCTAAATGAAATATTTGGATAGTATCTTTAGAGCATCTTGGGGATATTTCCGTCCGTAGCCTATTCAAAGTGTCTGTGCACTGCCTGAACACAGTCCTAACACCCAGGATACTTGTTAATGCCAGGACGTCAGCATGTAGACAGAGGGTCTATTCCTCTCAATAGATAGTTCCTCTAAGGGCTGTAAGCCATGTAGTAAAATACTGGCACAAGCAGATGGCTCCAATTTTGTACACACTTTAACAACCCCTGTGATGCAAATGAGGTCAACATAATCCAGACACTCTCTGGGACTTCTACATAAGGTAAAGGAAAAGAAAAATTCAAATAGAGAAGATTATAATCTGCCATTTTTTTATCTTAATGCGACAGCAGCAATTTCTTCAAGGTTGTTCCATGAACTATATAATAAAAAAAACTGATATAGAATTGTCTCTGAATCATTGGCTAAGGTTGTAAACATGGGCCATGATTAATTAGGCCTAAACAATAATCTTATCTTATTTATAGACAGCTAAACCAATCCGTTTCCTAAAGGCTTGTTCAGCTGTAATGAGGAATGGCCAGCATATTTACTGAAAAAATATGTTGTCCCACTTATACTTAAAAGAGCTCTGGCTATCTTTTCAGCTTTATTTTCAATGTTAAGGATTTTTCTTTCTTCCTTCTGTCTTTAAAATTAGATCATTAAAGGAAAAGTGTTAATGAGAAAAAACAACATATGCATGGAGTTAACAGTTTATAACCAAGGGGCAACCTACCATGCTGAGCAATGAAACACATGCAGAAGTGCCAAAAACTGCAGTTCATCGATGGCCGCTTGAGGCTGAGTCCAGAAGTGCATCAATTTCCATAGACCCCCATGTTAAAATGCCCAATTTTACAGCGGAATTAAAGATGTTTACTACCTGGTACCAAAACCGTTTTTGGTCTATATAGATAAGTTTACCCTTCATGACAGCTCTGCGAGGGGGTGTGTGATTTTTTTTGTTTTATAACTCATCAGATTAAGTTATATTCAGGCTTAAAGTTCTGCATAAATTAGGCCGTGGTCATGTTGATTGACAGGTCCCTGTAGTGAGACCAGACTAGCCCTGCAGCTCCACTCTCCGAGCTAATCCTAAAGCTAATCCGAGTCACTGCACTTGACCTCCCAGCCGTGTTTTTGCCTTTCAGACAATTTTCAAGCAAATATCCAATGCATGATATGGCTTGCTGTACGTTTGATTGTACTAAAGGACCCTCCGAAGAAGTCTACGCTCCAGTTCTCTCGGTGAGTGAAATTCTAATATGTTTTTTTAACGTTTGTGAGCATTATTAGCCCGTTAACTAGCTAGCTAACGTTTACGTTAATTTGCGGGAGCGTATGCTAAACCGGCTTGCACTGAAGTTTAAACATAACCTTGTAGTGTTTAAATGTACAGTGATAATACTTTTGAACAAAAAGCGTTTGTATGAGGTTGGAAATAAATGGTCACTACGTAATTTGGGACCGCGCTGCTCACTCGGTTCCCAAATTACGGACCGCGCTGCCAAATAGTGGTGAAGCTTTACACCAGACCGAGAAAAACAGCTCCGGCCGGGTGTACGTTAGAGCTTTGCTGCACTCCGCACATGGATATAAAATAAGACCTGTGACAGAAACTGTCTCTGGTGACAGCATACTCTCTGATTTAAGACTCGCCATATGGGCTAATGCTAGACTACGATAACTGTGTGAAATGGTGTGTGTAAGCTAAAAGAAAAATGTCACATTTCAGCATGAATTAAGATGTTAACCTAGATGCTGGAGTTGGTTACCGAGGCTGTACGGTACACAAACCTTAACTTCATTATTTTTTATTATAAATAAAATAGGCATTTTGAGATTGGGCATATTATTACTTAATTTTAACCAAAATAATTTGATTATGACCTGTTGAACATTGAAATAATTTAAATTGTACTGTTTGCATGTAAAGACGTTTTTGAAGGTACAGCACATTTATCTGTTTGTATTGTTTCCCTCTAACGTTAGGTGATCCAGACCAGCTGGAGCAGCGGATGCTAAACCTCAGAAGACAGAACTGGACTCCTAACAAGACTTCTCTGTGCAGTGAACACTTTGAGAGTCATCACTCCAGCACTACTTTGAAGACATCACTTGTTTTAAGACATCATTAAAATGTTGCCAAATTATGACACTGGGTTGTTATTTATCAGTTCTCTATTATTATAATCAGTTCTCTATTATTATAATCACATTTTTAATTATTCATTCATGCCACACGGGTGGCAGTGAAGGTCAGGGGCCTTGACGGACCAGAGGCTGGCTCTGGGGAAGTGGAATGTCACCTCTCTGTGGGGAAAGGAGCCGGAGCTTGGAGGTGGAGCGCTACCAATTAGATCTGGTGGGGCTTACCTCTACGCACAGTCTCGGGAATCTGGGGTTGAACTCTTTTCTTCTGCGGAGTTGCCCAGGGTGTGAGGCGCCACTACGTTGGAGTTTACCCCGGTGGACGAGAGGTCCTGCGGGTTGTGGGGGGGAGGGAAACTCTGACTGTTGTTTGTGCATATGCACCAAACAAAAGTTCGGAGTATTCTGCCTTCTTGGGGACCTTGAATGGTGTCTTGCATGGGGCTCCAGAGGGGGACTCCATAGTTCTGCTGGGGAACTTCAACATGCACATGGGCAATGATGGAAACACATGGAGAGGCGTGATTGGGAGGAACGGCCTCCCTGATCTAAACTTGAGTGGTTGTTCGTTGTTGGACTTCTGTCCTAGTCATGGATTGTCTATAATGAACACCATGTTTGAACATAGGGATGCTCATAAGTGTACTTGGTACCAGAGCACCCTAGGCCAAAGGTCAATGATCGATTTTATAATTGTTTCATCTGTTCTGAGGCCATATGTTTTGGACACTCGGGTGAAGAGAGGGGTGGAGCTGTCAACCGATCACCATCTGGTGGTGAGTTGGGTCAAGGGGGTGGGGGAAGACGCTGGACAGACCTGGTAAGCCCAAATGGGTAGTGCGGGTAAATTGGGAACGTCTGGAGGAGGCCCCTGTTCGACAGACTTTCAACTCTCACCTCCGGCAGAGCTTTTCGTGCATCCCTGTGGAGGCTGGGGGCCTGAGTGGAACCTGGGTGGACAATGTTCAAAGTTTCCATTGCTGAAGCTGCGGCGGGGAGCTGTGGTCTTAGGGTCTTAGGTGCCTCAAGGGGCGGTAACCCACGAACACCGTGGTGGACACCGGTGATCAGGGAAGCCGTCCGACTGAAGAAGGAGTCTTTCCGGGATATGTTATCCCAGAGGACTCCGGAAGCAGTTGCAGGGTACTGAAGGGCTGCAGCCTCAAATACCTTGGGGTCTTGTTAGCAAGTAAGGGGACAATGGTGTGGGAGATTGGTCGGAGAATCGGCGCAGCAGAGGTTGCATTGAAAGGAGCCAGTTGAGGTGGTTTGGGTATCTGGTAAGGATGCCCCCTGGGCGCCTCCCTAGGGAGGCGCTCCAGGCACGTCCAGCTGTGAGGAGGCCTCGGGGAAGACCCAGGACTAGGTGGAGGGATTATATCTCCAACCTCGCCTGGGAACGCCTCGGGATCCCCCAGTCTGAGCTGGTTAATGTGGCTCAGGAAAGGGAAGTTTGGGGTCCCCTGCTGGAGCTGCTGCCCCCGTGACCCGACCCCGGATAAGCGGACGAAGATGGATGGATGGATGGATGGACATTTTTCATTTAATGTGTTTGTAACCCTGGGTAGGTTTATAGTACTGTAATTTACAGAACCCTTTGAATGCATCTTAGTTGTTTCTCGTTTGGTAGTGGAACTTCTGAGCTTACCTGAATGCATCACCTGCAGCTCTCGGTGTGTGAGAAGGTGAACGGAAAAAAAGAGAGAAACCTCGTGCAGCCGCGGAGCAAAGTGTCCTCGTTCAGCGACCCATCAAGATATTTTGTGAATGTTGTGATAGAACTGTCGTTAGAAAGTGAGTGTGAAGAGATACTTGGTGGAAGTGCAATCGATCACGGGAGCGACTCCGACAGAGTGTTTCCTCAAGCTTTTCTGAACTATTCTGGCTGTTTTGAATTGAACTATTCTTCAATTCAACTGTGATCCATATCACCCGCCATTGCTGCGTGGAGGCTCTTGGTTCAACTGCAACCTGTATCACCCGCCATGCTGCATGGAGTCTCTTGGTTCATCGGGACCGCAGTGTGGACATCAGTGTGGTAGGACAAGGCTCAGTCCTTGTACTTTTTTTTCTGAGATCTCAGTATTTTTTGGTTTATTTTTTTTATTTTTTTTTATTTTTATTTTATCTTTTGCTAAAAAACAAACTGACCTAAAGGAACCTAAAGAACAGTTTTCTCCTTGGAGGACCCTGGAAGACAATAAATAAACTGAAACAGACAACGGAAAACAGGGAAGAATAAGGACAATTGAACCCATTAAGGGGGGAAAGAAACACATTTATTTTAATTTTTTTTTCTATATCGGTACTTACCTGGGTCAGCTAATTTTATTTCATACTGTGAATTTAATTTATGTGGAAAGAACTGCATTTCATTGAATGAGTGTAAAGCTGAACATTTTATGTTTGGGAAAAAATTTAATATTTGAATATATACATTTATACCACATTCTGTGTTGTGTGTTACGTGGGCTGGGGGATTAATTGCTCTCGTGCTTCAGTGCTACTGCCAATCTCCTTACCCGAACCTAGTTGATCAGACGGAACCCTGTACATGTACTTAAATCATTTGTGAATTTTTAACCTTTTAAAATTAAGAGATAATTGTTTTTGAATTGACTGATTTGAATGTGAAATCTTAAAGTTTTGAAAAGACATAAGCAGAGTAAATATAAAAATAATTTAACATTAAAATTATATAACAGTAAACCTTCTCACAACAGTTACAAAAATTCAACAGACTAGTCCTGTACAGTTAGAATATGCCCACCATCAGCCTAGAGAGTTCATGAGGCTGTAGGGGAACAAGGGGACAAAGTATGCTTTTGCAGGGATGAAAAAGAGCAAAGGTGTTATTAAACTAACCATAATGAACATAAAAACACAATTTAAGCTACAAACAAATGTAGCCATAACCCATTTGACTAATATCCAGCCGCAGCCTTCCACATGCACTTTTTGGGCAGTATAAAAAAGAAACATAATCTTCATGCCAGGGTGTCGAAAGTGAAGCTGGGTCCTCCATCACAGGGATCAGCTTGATGCTGTTGCCGCCACCAGGACACCCGGAGCTGTAAGTCTGCAGGGAGTGGGAAGAGAAGATGATGTGATGTGAATAATGATCCACACTGACTATGGGAGAAAAATAGATGTGTAATAATTGCTTCAGGTAATGAAAAATATAAAAAAGTTAGCTATATTTTTATCTGTATGATAAAATGAAGCAAAGAAGCCTAAAAAAGGGCTTTTTTCTCAACAGTCATATTTAAAATATAACTCTTGCACATCACAGTCCCCCACTGAACATCAGTACCATAATATTATATTAGGAATTTGTATTGTCAGGACTGTAAGGATGGAGGCTTGGACCCAAGTGCAGGAAGGTGAGGAGTGGGCAGCAGTTTGAATAAATAATAGTCTTTGAAATACAAAGAGACCTACAGTCGTGTAAGAAGGGGGAAAAAAATCCAAAAGAAACAGGAACACGGAAGGAATGGGGAAAAAGTCCAGGAGCACAAAAACACAGTAACACACAGGACAACACTCTTCACAAAAGACAGACGGTGAATGACGACAAACCAGCAACAGACACAGAAAGCACAGACTAAATACACAAGTAAATGAGGTTGAAACAAGGGACAGGTGACACAAGGGCTGAGGAACAGGTGAAAGACATCATGGCAGGGCAGACAATCACAAAGGCGGGAAAAACACAAGGCAGGAAGTAAAACAAGTCATGACATGGGAGAAAAAGAGAGACTACAAAATAAAACAGGAAACTAAGCATGAAACATAGACACAAGGTAAAACACAGAAGACAGAAACATGAGATGTAAAACAACAAGGAAACAGAAAACGAATCAACACAATATAACAATACAACAAAAAAACAGAAACCCACAACCGTGACAGTATTCTAAAGAGTCTAAAGATTCTAAAGATTATATATTATTATTATCAGAGTGCGGATGCGTTTAGCGGACTATACACTAAAATGTAGCCCAGGGCTGCTCCACAATTTGACTCCACTTAGATCACTACACCTCACACCCCCAAATCTTAAGTGTTCGTTAACTGGTAAATCAGATAGACTAAATAAAACTCAGGATTCGTTCAGTTAAAATTATAACAAGCTTTAGTGAAAATGATATTGCAATTACAATAACGTGTACACGGATCAGATATTACCAGACAAGTCTATCTCTCCTAACAAACCGACAGTCTCCCCAAGCATCTGATGCTACCCAATCTTTTTATCCATTTCTACATCCCATCTTCTGGTGGTGCTGTCATCAGTTTGGATACAGTCCAGATCTTCTCGGTTCCAGCCAGCTCCTAACACGATGTAGCACAATGTATGAAAATGTTACCTTGGCTTCTCCAAGAGAAGTTGTTATTGTTGGGATTTACTAAGTTGCATTCCATTTACCATCGGTTACAAAATGTTTTACGATGTTCATATTACTGAATACCTGTGTATTTTCTTAATCTTCTAGGGAGTTGCTTGAGAGCCAAGGACATTTCATTTTCATAACTTGCGCTACACAAACACTGCTCCATTGTCATCTCTGCCTCCCGTTGTCAGAGGAGACCTTTTCTCAGTTTCCAATCATTCCCTGGGTGCCAATATCCCCTACTCCCTTTATAATATCTTATCACTTTAAAAAACCAGATGGCCTCTCATAACCCAGAGAAGCAGAGACAACAAGGTCAGTTCATGAACTCGCTTCTCACTTTATTCTCACAAAAAATATATATCCTACACTAGGCGAAGCTAACAGTCGCTTACAGCACTGATCAGGAGCAGCGCTCCTAAATCCCGGGACCCGCTGTCTATTTTTGGACTGCCCGCTCCCAGCCACAGCCCCTGTTAAAACCGCCTACTCCCGCGATATTTGTGTTGGGTCCCGCGGATACTAATGTTTAAAAATACAAACATTTGGGCGTCTGGGTAGCTCATCTGGTAGAGCGCACTCCCATATACAGATGTTTACTCCTCGACGCAGCTTCCCCCGGGTTCGACTCCAACCTATGGTCCATTGCTGCATGTCATTCCCCCTCTCTCTCTCTCTCTCTCTCTCTCTCTCTCTCTCTCTCAACCCCTTCATGTCTTCAGCTGTCCTATAAATAAAGGATTAAAATGTACAAAAAAAATACACATAGCTAAAAAGGGAAAAAGTCACGTCAGGCCACTAACCACCTGTGTGAAACATCTCTCTCCACAGTGTCATGTTGTAAATTCAGATGGATTTTGATTGGCTGTATTTATCGTTCATCAAATCACTCTAAAAGTGATCCCAGCGATATTGTTTGCCACTGTTGTCGTTATAGTTGGATTGACTACATCATTTACCATTAAGCCACAAAAATACCTTAAAACATGACTTATTTTCAAAAAGTGTCCCCATATAAAAGAAATACAATGCTTTTGTACACTTGTTAAATTAGCTGATCATAATGTAAATTAGTGAGCCACTGGTAAAGCTCATCTGCTCACACTGACAGCCACACACCTCCAAAAATATGAACTAAGCTCAACACACTTACCTGAGACACCTGACTGTCCCTGGTCTCCCTGTTCCTTACCTGAGACTCTACACCTGACTGTCCCTGGTCTCCCTGAGACTCTCCACCTGACTGTCCCTGGTCTCCCTGTTCCTTACCTGAGACTCTACACCTGACTGTCCCTGGTCTCCCTGTCCCTCAGTTCTTTCGGTCTCCTTTGCCAGTGACATAGTGACGTTATTATTTCCATAAGCACCCATTCTTATAAAGATGTTACCAAATTGTCTTGATAGGAGGACTTATTGTACTTACTTGGCGTTTTGGTGTAAGCCTACTGAAAAAGGATCTTATGTCTGTTTTTCATTTCTCTGTCATTTTATCTGAGCAACAACACAAATCTTTAACGTCAAATGTCTAAACATGAGTTAGGTTCATAGGTTCACCACGTGGTTATATTATAATTATAAAATGATCTTGCGTCCTCCACATAAATATTAGGTTTCTTCTGGGACAGAGGATATATATATATATATATATATATATATATATATATATATATATATATATATATATATATATATATTTAACTGATCTGCCACTTAACTTCATATTGAGCAAAACACAACTGTATCTTCAATATTAACCCTAATATCAGTTCACACACATAACGTTAGACTTATCGCTGTCACAATTCACTAGGACAGGAACCCAAAAGCAGACAAGGACAAGGTAAGTAGAATGGAAAAAGTTAAGTATTTATTTGGTTTTGGTACGTGGAAGCAGGTGAGGTAGTGGGTGGAATTGAGTCGGCTGACAGATTAATGCAGATCCAGTAATAATGGTGACGCAGACAGCCAGATGGAGATGGAGAGAATCTTCCAGGCCACAAAACTGCAGACAGAGGAACAGGCAGATTAGCAACGGAAAAAACGTCACAAAACAGCAGAACAAACTTTCTAACTGACACTCTAGCAAACATACTGGTGAGGATAACAATCCGGCAGGGAATGGATGTCAGTTCACGGCTTAAATGGTGGAGAGGTGATGATCAGGACCAGGTGTGCAGATTGCAGATGAGATACAGGTGAGTGTGAGTGCAGATTCTCCCGCCTTGCTTCGTCGCCAGGCAACCAGACAGGATGCATTCAGGAACTCCCAGGAAAACACAGACTCACAGGTGAAAACAGAAACTGAGGCAGAAAATGAACTTAGGAAGCAGAATTCATGACAATCGCCGTGGTAACGTTAGTTGTAGTGGGTGCATTTCTATCCAACAAGCTATTAAACAAGCTAGGCTACATTATACTACACTAACATAGCGAACATTTTGTCATGACTAATTCATTAATTACTCAGCATAATTTCTATTTCAGAAAAGAAAAACTTCATCCGATGTTTAATGGAATAAAATAGCCTTGAACCGCCTACTTACTACATACCTGTCACTATCCGATGTGACTGTGAGTCTAGTGCAGATCCTCCTACAGCATGCAGTGGACCAAACCACTGTGAGGCAAGGGAAGGGGAACTCAAAATGTTTCTAAACTTAAAAAGCATTTTTTGGGGTTTGTATTGTTTTACTACTTACACAGATATTTTAAGTATACATCATTATGTTATTTACAATACACAGCATTGTTGTAATGATAATTCTAGGGGGGGACAACCCTTAGATGGGGGGGGGGGGTCCTGACCTGGGATTTACGCCCTTGTGTATAATGTCTTTAGAAGTGTATTATTCAACGTTTGTTTTTGTTAAAGAAGGAAAAAAAAAAAATTGCAGGTTGCAGGCCATGTTGTCTGGCTTCTGTTCCAGACAACATGGCATCTCAACTGGTGGCCACTCATACAGGACTTGACCACACACTCATACCTGCTCTGTACCTATAAATTGAGTCATGATGAAAAGGAAAGGAACCCACTAAACCTCTGGTGCACCAATCACGATGTTGCACATAAAAAAGGTGTGCTCCTGGTTCGACCTAAACTCTATTGTTATGTTTTAGTTTGTGTCAGCTGATAGTGTGTGTGGTTAGCTGATGGACAGGGCCAAATTGACATGTTATATGAGGGGGCGTGTTGGTGGATCTGATATAACCAAGGCATTACGGTTGTGTGGATGAGATTCAGATTGTTTCAGGCTGGAGACAATCACAGAGGCAGCACGCAAACCACACAATTCTACACAGAGAACTCTGAAAGACTGTTCTTGTTTTCCAAACAACACACCTTTTGTAAATACACCTTTTTAAAACCGGAACTACAACAACAAGGAAGAGGAAGTAGAAGTAGAAGTAGACGAAAATCTTTCAAACTAACCTTTGTCGATCTGAAATGAAGACAGATTCAGCAACTGTATGGCCTATTTCTTGCTTAAAATGTTTTCAGAAACACGTTTTGGTGAACTATTTTTGTTAAATCAGAGATCGTATTCTCAACAAGCCACGATGGTCATTTTGAAATTCAGGAGTAGCCAGACCCACGTGACGCGTTCGTCCAATCAGCTACCGGTCAAGGGCATGGAGCATCAACCATGGATGTATTACGTCGCGACACCATGCTTCAGTCGTGTTGCCAAAGTGGATCTGCACTGTTACCGGATAGGCTAGCCTTTAGTAGCTGTATGTCTTTGTTATATGAGCCCATGTTAGCTTAGCCTTGTAATACTATGATAAACAGGGATTAGCGCTACCTCCACACACCTGACATCCTCTTTCACCCCATGACAGCTACTTACATACCTTTAATAATGCTTCTTGGACTTTGTTGTGGGATTTAACAGCCTCAGAGTAAAAAGCAGAAATGCTGAAAATAGAGTTTATATTATAAATGGCAATGTTTTGGAGGCAATGAATGGTGCAATTAGCAGGGAGTTGTGTCCATTCATTATACTGTTGTTCCTTTATAACTGTCTGTCTGTCATGTGAATGGATTTTTGACAGTCTCCATTCTTCCGCAAGGCAAAATTGACAATTTACATTTCCTCTCAACGTTTCTTGTGCCATATGCAATTATAGCATAAAATCAAGAAAGTTTATTTTCTATTCTACCTTAATCTCAGCTACAGTCTTAGAAACTTTTACATGCTCACGCCTGACACAATAAATATAGAAACATTCTGTGAATTGTGATACAGGGCAAGAAATTCCTAAATAATGTTATCAGAAGAAAGAAAAACACAGAGAGCAAACATGAAAGTTCAGCCTGCATAAACATTTGAATATTATAATAGATCACATGAAATGGGGTTGCAGCAATCTTATTACAACAATGAGGAAGAATTTATTACATCATTGATTACTAAGCAAGAAATCAATCATTTGGAAAGGATTGCGTTATTCAGTCTGATGTTTTATTCTGTGGAGAATAGAATACACTTTATTGTCCCAGAGGGGAAATTTGTCTTGGACATAGTGCTACAATCTGTTGCTTCACAACTAGTGCTGTCAAACGATTAAAATATTTAATCGCGATTAATCGCATTAATGTCATTGTTAACTCGCAATTAATCTCACATTTTTCTCTATTTTAAATGTCCCTTGATTTCTTTTTGTCCCATTATTTTTTCTCATTTTAATGCTCTTATCACGATACAATACTTTTAAAACGGTGCCTGAACCAAAAGATTTATATATATATTTAAAAAATGAGCACCTTGTTCAATTGTATTTGTCTGTTCTGTATGGTCAAAAATATAAAACAATAAAAAGTTGATCTAAAAAAAAAAAAAAGGAGCACAAAATGGCGAAAACAACCACTGGATGGGAAAAGGGTATTTTACAATAACTTTGAATGCACCGCGAGGCTGAGTCTGTGTTTTTCAGACAACAGCAGCTACAGTCTGGTGTTAGAATCCTCTACAGTGAAATACAGTCACACTTTACACTGCTAGCTAACAGTAGGTTAACGTTAGCTGCTGCTAAGTGTAGTGTTGACTAGCGTCCCGTGCGGCAATGTTTCAGTTCCCTCTAACGTCCGTTTTCGGAGCATCAGAGAGAAGCGCAGGCATTTAAGTGGCACCTAAATAAAGCACCAAAATCCGCGTTGCTATTCGGTCCAGTAGATCATGGTCGTTAAGGCACCAGTGCCGTAGTAGCACTGGGTCTCGGACCCCCCCCAAATAAAAACTCTTTGGATCTACACGATTCACGTGGATGACATTTTCCCATTCAAAACGGCGATTTTCGCCGAAAAGCAGGTATGTACTACTCTTTGGCCGCCTCGCAAGCCCAAACAAGTGTGTCTGTTGTTTTGTTTCTGGTCTAGCTAGATCTGGGGGGTGTTGTAGTTTTTCTAACGTTACTAGTTGTTGCAACAGCATGTGAAAAAAACTACAAAGTTTGCTAGGCCAAAAAGAACATTAATCTCGCGATAAAAACAATTGATGGCGTTAAAATGGGTTTGCGTTAACGCCATTAATAACGCGTTTAACTGACAGCACTATTCACAACACAAACATGTAACAGAAAAAAACATTCTAAAATCAACATAAAATAAAATCAACAAAGCATCCAAAAGAAGGACACACATGACATCACAGACAACACAACATCCTAAGAAGTAACTGCAATAATTACAGCTGAGAGCTGAGTTCAGAGTCAAGAAATGTCTCCATTGCTCCAACTTTGCATGTGCGTGTGATGTCTTGAAAATGCAGAGTTCATCCCCCCAGCCGTTATTTAGTGCTAAAATTAGTTGCATGGTTCCAACAACAGCAAACATTGAGAATTAAAGGGAAAAGGCATCTGAGAGAAGGAAGAAATACAGACAGACGGAGAAAGGGAGAGAGTGAAAGAGAGATGGTGAAAGAGGAAGAATATAAATTAGGGTAAAGAGAAAATAAATGTGGATAGTAGCAGACAGAGAGAGGGAAGAAATGAGAAGGACAGGCAGAGAGAGGAACCAGTGTGTGATGCATAATTCAAGTCTGCTTTCCAGTCTTAATGTCGCCCAGAGTGACTCACAACAAGACCACCAGCTCTCACACACACACACACACACACACACACACACACACACACACACACACACACACACACACACACACACACACACATACACACAGAGAAATGTTTTTAACCTGGTTTTAGTCTCTGGGCCTCCCTCAGGTCCTCAGGTCAGGGCATTCCATCTACTTTGGCCATAAATACAGAAGGCAGCCTCTCTCTGCCCGTGGACCTGAGCGTTCTTGCTGTTTTGTGTGTATGCACAGAGTATGTACTGAGGTGCAAGGCCATTTAAAGCTTTGTACACAAGTAGCAGAGTTCGGAAATCAATTCTAGTTTTGACGGGGAGCCAATGCAGAAGTTTAAGAACAGGTGTAATGTGCTCATACGTTTTACTTCCGGTTAGAGCACATGGAGCCGCATTTTAAATTAATTGTAGACGCTGCACGGTTATGTTCTAAAGCACTCTATACACACACACACACACACATAAGAAGAAGAAAATGCAGAGCTTGATCCTATCTGTTTCTGTGTGTCTGTCAGATTAACATGTGCGTCGATATGAGATGGTTGAGGGGCAAAGCGGCGGTTGGAAATAAGAGTGGGCTGCACAATTTGCACCCTGTTATTGGCTAGGGGCTACCCACCCACGTGGGGACCAAATGCTCTTTCTGGACGCCTACATTCGTCCCGCACATTGTATTAATCCATAAATTGTTTTAATTTCGAAAACATTGTTTTGTTTTTAGGAAAATCCTACATGTTATACCTTTAATAACATTGCGAGAGTTTGAATTTTAGCATTCATGTGGTGTCGGAATAATCAGAAAAATTAGTTCCAGATCATATTTCATGGCTCACCTGATTCATTTAGTCTTTGCTCTTCATTCACACAAATACTGGAAACAGCTATCAACGTGTTGTTTAAGCGCTCTGAGCAATAAAATACAATTCATATTCTTTGGGGTGTCCATGTTGTTTCCACTTTCCGGCTTTAAGCTCATGAATACGACTTTGCAACTCCGGAAATTGGACCAACCGAAGGGCATGGGAATGCACCGTTGGCCTTGGCGGATGTCTGTGCTCTCTGAGTGCCATTCTAATTGTTGTAGGTGATGTCGTGCAGACTTTTCAAATTAGTTTCCAACACAGCAATAATGTCACACTAACACAAATTATGGTTGATGTTCATGGTGTGAGATTGTGTAACAAAGTTTATGGGTCTCCTGATTGATTTTCATATTGTTCAGAAATTAATGGATGTCAGTGACTGCGTAGAAATAAAATCTACAACCCTTTAGCGTGAGTTAAATCTCCATGGTGTGGAAAGGGTTTATTTTATTCGCCAGACTCAGGTCCCCAGGAACCGTTTGGAAGAACTAAGCGGCCAAACCAAGCCCCCAGGAACAGCGCCATGTCTTAAAGCAACCATGGGCTTAGCGGTTAACAGTGGAACTGCACCCCTCTGGCCCAGAAAGACTTTTCTTATAGACTTTGCATGGCGAAAGAAACATCTATATTTTATCATCTATCATTTTTTGGGGGATACATCAACTTACCAGCCCAAACACTTAAAGGGTCCTTGTTTAAAACGTCACGTTTTTAACATTTTTAACATTTACTAGTAGCCGAATCCAGAGTTATTAAACTAGGCATGATGAACATGCGTAATGGATGCGAGCAGATCCGCAGGACTGTGCACGCCCATGTCGCCCTGCACTGCGCATGCTTATATGACGGTTCTCCCAAGGTCCTGTAGCTGTAATAATGGATATAGCTAATGGTTGTAATTCACCATGTGTTCTATTAATACATCCATGGTATTATCTTACGTATGGATGTATGTATGCTGTAAAGCCTGTAACGTGGATGTAACGTCATTAGCGTTTCCCAAACTGTCGGCTAGTAGCTAACATCAGCGGTAGTTAGCATGGCTATATGCCTAGATAACATTACTACAGACATAGTGATTACATCACCTTGGCTCTCTCAAAACATCCATTGTTTATTTAGATAAGCATTACTAATTAATACATGCCAAATGGAATTGTTATAATGAACATTGTCGTTGACTGTTGATGTCAATGACTGCAGGCTAACATTGGTAGCTAGCGCTAGCATCTAGCTAGTAGCATGACATAATAATTGCATCTCCTTGTTTGTCTAAATACATCCATCATTTATTTAGATAAGCATGTAAACGATTAGGAACAACGAAAACACAATGTTTAATGTTAGTGAATATTTTATACAATGAAACGGTGAGTTCATGAGTTCGCCACGTATACCATTGTACGAACTATACTTGTAAGAGACACGAGAGAAAAGCTCATGAACAAGCATGTTCATACCGGTTGCTACGACAACACAAACAAATTGTTGCCAGTGCGCCTGTCCATCGTGACGTCATGGGCCAGTCAACGCGGAAGATCCGAGCTCCATGATTGCTTTATGCACGTTTGAGCACTCTCATTGGAATGAATAGGGCTTCCCGTCGAACGCTGTATCCAGTTCTCTTAATACATCCATGGGCCAAACGGGGGAATTGCAACTCTGGCCCAAAAATACTTTTTCCCATGGACTTAAATGACGAAAGACACATCTGTATATCAATGAATACATCTTTTTGAGGTTTTTTTTACTTTTTATTTTATATCTGAGTGCTCATTGGCTAGAATTGGCACTTTGTTGTCTGGCAGTAGCATCTCATTGAACAGTCTACACATTGGGAACTGGGGGCTTTGCAGATTCCAGTGGCAGATCTCTTTCTAGATAGATGCCTGTGGCCTGGAGTATGCAATCGTTTTGAGAGGGGAAATGGAAAGGAAGCAGAGAGCAATAAATAAGTAATTGAGTAAATGTTTTTCGCTCGCTCTCAGACTCGGGCTCAGTAATAGTGCTGCGCCCGGATTCAAACTGGGTAAATTTATTCTTTCCCTTGCGGACAAAACCCAAAGCAACTTTCAGGGAAGTCTAAGCATCAGGTGTCAAACCCTGTATGTATTATCAGAGGTTGGTAAGTAGAAAAATAGGATGAGAGGAGACGTTATTTAGATGGAAGCTTGATTTGGTTATTTTTCACTCACTTGAGTTTCAGAGTATTACACTGATGTACTGTTATACTATCTATCAGTGAAGCAGTAGGAGACAAAAAGTTACCCAGTTATTTTCTTTGTGAGCTTTTGTAAATGTGTGATAGTGAGAGACAGTTCTCTCTTTCTTTCTCTCTCTGTGTGTGTGTGTGTGTGTGTGTGTGTGTGTGTGTGTGTGTGTGTGCTCACACATATACACCTGTGTGCCTGTGAACCAAAGTGGCTGTATAGACACGTGTGCGTGCTTTTACCCCTTAAGCGTGTACCTGTGACTACCTCCTGATAGCTTCTTTGTGTGCATGTGTTTGTGTGTGTGTGTGTGTGTGTGTGTGTGTGTGTCAAAGTCTGAATGTATTATTTGCTTGCTTGCATCTGTGTTTGCAAGAGCCTGAGGGAGAGCGTGTGTGTGTGTGTGTGTGTGTGTGTGTGTGTGTGTGTGTGTGTGTGTGTGTGTGTGTGTGTGTGTGAGAGAGAGAGAGAGTCTGTGTTTAGCCCTTGAGTACCTGTGACTTCCTGCTGATATACTCTTACCGACACTCGTCCCCTCTGAGCTCCTCTTTTTATTCCTCTCTTTCTCATCTGTCCATATCCAGCCTCATTTCTTCTTTACAATGACTCAACTCTAACCATTTTTTTCTCTCCAGTCCAACTCGATATAGGTTGTGATGCAGAACATATGTAGTTTTTGATTACAGCTACGTATCGATAATGAGTCAAACTGTAGCTAACTCGTGACACATTTTATATTTGCCGTCTAAAGGACCAGACCAGAGGTTTTGCCTGATTTGTCCATTTGCTGTAAATCACATACACTTTACACTACAAGGCCACGGTGTTGTACCTACCCAAGCTAAATACACTGTAAAAATATACTTATATTATTTTGCAATTGCAAGTAATAACTGGATATTGTTATAGGCCTAAATTATCAACATTTCAAATTTAAATTGTGCCAACAATCCAGCCAGTCTCCTGCTTCAACAAAAGTGAGTGTTTAAAAAATAATTTAGAATTTTAATCTGTGATTCATTGTGAAGTGAAGAAATTATTTTAACTTAAGGTTATTTAAGTTCACTTTGGATGTAAATATGATAAACGTAGTGTTGTGTTAGGATGTTGCTACATGTTTTTGTGCTTTGTTAAATTATTGTAATGCAGATGTAGGCATAAGTTTAAATTTAAAATGTTGCCCTGAATTACAACACTGTGATAATAACATTACTTGGACAATTAATAAATCACGATGTCCGTGTTATGGATAACTGGTCTTCCAGTGTCCCGATGGCTAGAAAAACCACATTCAGCCTAATTCAGAAAATGGGGGAAGAAACATGCAAAAATACAAGTATGGTCCTCAAAATAGATTTCCTTCACATCTCCACTCCGAATTCTGTCTCCTAAAATGTACATTACAAAACAACTGCATTCTCTATTACCTTTCTAGAGAAACGTTATTCTCCAGCGACTGGCACACGTTATGAAATGGTCGCAGTTTTAAACACATGGTTAACATTGTGAATTTTATGTATTATTTTAGGACGTTTATTATAATCAATCCAATCAACTGGGTGACCAAGAGGAAGACAATTGCATTATCTCTGTTTATATATAATATAATACTGGCATGAACTCTATTCATTCACATGCAGCATATCACTAAAGTCACGGAATTAAGTGGGTTTTCAATGTTTTTTTACCCACAGGGATCTTTTTAGGGGTCCAAGCCCGAGGGGGCTGGGAACCAGCAGAGCTGTGGAACCCTATTGTTTTCCTAAGGTTTATTATTTTTCGCCACCTAAAAGTGATGCTACAGCCTAAACTGTACATGGTGGGGGGGGCGTTTTCAGGACTGGTCCAGCCAGATCCCTGCAAGGACCTCGGACAAAAACATTCACCCACTTCCACCACTAGGTGGCGCTATAGTAGAAAAAAAACGGGTTTGGCCTTATAACTGCATGTCAGACGGTTCACGCCTCACCGTTTATATCTCATGAATGGCTCCTCCGATTTTTACGAAATTCTGAGGGTACTATCTAGGGCCACTCCTGAGGCCAAGCCTACAGTGGGGTACTGATTCGTCAAAGTGGGCATGGCCTATAGAACCCAGGTTAGGATTCACCACTTACACTATGTGAGAAACTTCGAATTCACAGTGTAGATGTACAATGTCATGGACCTCACATACCAAAAATTACACATATGGACCACTAGGTGGCGCTATAATTACGTCAAACGTGTTTTTGCCTATAACCCCCACATTACACATCGCACATTAGAAAGCCTTACATCCACGTGTTCCTTGAATCGAGCTGAATCTGATGATATAGGCCATGTCCATTTCCTCTAAGAAGTTTTTTCGCATTATCGCGCAATGTGCAAAGCCAACTTTTTTAACTCCTCCTAGGCCGTGCGACTGATCTGCACGAAACCTGGTACGTCGCATCTGCAGAAGGACCTGACCAAAAGTTATCAAAAGAATTTTGCTACGTTAAACTATGCGCAATTCACAACCAAACTAATTTTCGTAGCTAGCCACAAAACATGAACTTAGTGCATATCTTCGCAGAGCATCAGAGCAAAACTTGTTCGACATCCCACTCCGAGGCTCTGTACCAAATTTGGTGAAGATTGGCCATTACGGGGCGCTATAATGAACATAGACGCGTTTTGCCAAATAAGTCAATGCATTTAAATGGGACATTTGCAATGGCAATATTTCTGCGCAGTAAGTGCTATCATCACAAAACTTGAGATTATTGTTCGACATGCCACTCTGCGGCTCTATACCAAATTTGGCGAAGATCAGCCATTAGGGGCTGCTATAGACCACGTAGACCAGTTTTGGCCCTTTACTCAATCAGTGTTAATGGGATATTTGCAATGGCAATGTACCACAGACCTTGCGGCTCACACCTCTCCATATTTACTGACATTTGCCTCCCCACCATTACGCTTTGGGTCCTGCTTCCGCGTGCTCCCCGGGGTGTCGGGGGTGACTGGCGCCGGGAGGCTTCGACCGAGTCATAACTGCTTGCAGTTCTTTTTTTACTGGAAAGATCTGTCCTCAACATTTGCCTACAAACCTTATATTGTATACACAGATCCTCAAATCCTTGGATATCAACAGGTTTTTGGATATGCGCACACATCGCTACGACGACCTTTTCAAGAAGCTGGTTGAAGGAATGAAAGAGGGAGGCTGTGTTCGCACGGTCTAACAAGTCCGCCACTGCTGGTAAACTTTGAAAAAATTGTATTTTGCACAGCTACATATAAATGGGAATATTAGTGGAATATTCACTTTCATTAGCCATGCAAACGGCTTAGTCGGAATATCGTCTTTTTTGGAATAAGGGCAAAAAAACGTAAAATTATGTGCATATAAACGTAGTCAATATGTCGCTTGGCAACTACATTCATAACAGAAAGCCTGCTAAACAAACTGAGGGTGTGGAGATTGAAAGTTGTGACATTTTACCAACTTGGTACAGTAGGGTACAGATTTTAAAAACCCCATTGATAAAAATCAAGTTTTTAACATTGTTTACATTGTTAGCATGTCCGTATGGTGTTTTTTTAGAAAGTGTACCAATGACTTGATTCACGGAACCAATCCAGTCAACTTGCAGTGCTTTCCATATCATTAGCACGTACAGCAAGTACAATTTTGAGGTGATTGTACTTTACTTGAGTCTTTTATTTTCATACCACTTTCTACTTATACTCCGCTACACTTCAGAGAAAGAAAGAGAGAAAATTGTACTTTACAAATTAAGATTTTTGCCCACAAAACACATGTAGTTTATAAGTTACAATGTTTTATTATAAATTAAACTACCAAACAATATATAGAACAATATATAGGCCTACAAGTAGGGGTGGAAATCACTAGAGGCCCCACGATAGATATCATCACAATAATTTAGGGCTGTCAAACGATTACATTTTCTTAATCACGATTAATCGTTGAATTTCTACAGTTAATCACGATTAATCGCATGTTTTATCACATGATTAAAATTCTATTATTTTGCATTTCAGAACTGTTTTAAAGTACATATTAACAATGGAAAGCAATTCTTACCAGTGTATCTTGATTGGGAATCAAATGAATGCAAAGAAAATTACTTTATGAACTTGATTTTAAGATTTGTTTATTATATATTTAATCTAGTCACACATTTGAATCTAGAGTCAATATTAGGGTTGGATATTGTTTGGTTTGGATACCGGTGCTAAAGCGGTACATTTAAAACGGTACCGGTGCCTTAACGGTGCCTGAACCGATACTTTTTAAGAAAGTTACAAAAATTAAGGGTACTAAACAGTTGGCGACATTAAAGAATGGCTTGTTATTGCTAAGGCCATATCGTCAAAATTAAATGTTTACAAATTGTACAAATCTGTTTTATCTAAAAAGACACGTTTCTCTGTTTTTTTCGATCTAGTGGACTGAAAAAGCAATTGATTTAATTATTTCAGTACTAAAAAGTTGAATTCTCATGTGCAATTTATATAATAAAAGATAGAATCTTGGCACCCACTTGATACCGTTTTGCCGTGGAAAATATTGCAATACTTTGCTGTATTGATTTTTCCCCCCACCCTTACCTACAAGTACAGCTGAAATGATATGCAGACTAAGCACATAGTTGATTGACCAAAAAAACTTTAGGCTAAAAAAAAGAAGTGCATTTAGATGTCAACGTATACACTACAGGGTGTGAACTGCACAACAGCTTTAAAACCCAACCTCTCTCTGAGGATTAAAAGTCAGGATATATCAGGCTCTGCTGCATCTATTCTGAATATTCTTTTTTTAATCAGTCTCTCACAAGTCCCTGGTCTTTATGGAAATGCCCCTTTAATTTGCATATAGTAGTAATATGATCAAAAGTGTTTGTTTCTGGAGATTATGTTGAACAAAACCTTCCATTAGAAATGGGAAGGAACTTGTTTTGATGGAACATGTGTACGTACGGAGACGAGCTCTGGAAGTAAAATGGCTGTCGAGTGTGTGATTAGAATTTTACTCTTAAAAAAAAAAGAAGAACATAAATATCATTTGATTGTTGGTTTTAGCTCGGAGGATGTTTCCCGAATCGACCTAAGTTTAGAATGCCAACACAAAGAAAGCGGAAGGTGAGGGACATCCAGCGGAACCTCCGAACTATCCCATAAATGAAAACGTCGTCAATTACACTAAGATTCTGCTAATTAATTTTTTTCTCATATGAAAGCTGTGATGTGAAGTTTAAACCTCTGAATAAAACATGCAAAACAATTGGTATGGACTTTTAGGACCAAGTTTCTCATAAATCCTTTTCTTTCCCTTTCTTGAGTCCTTGGCTTTACATCCACTACACAAACTCTGAAAGCTTCCGCTTCATTTGTTTTGGAAGAACAGCACTCTCCTCTTGTTTTGTGCCATAAAGCACTTTAACTGATTTCCTGCCAAATACAAGGTGGTGGGACTGTGTTAAATACTGTGCAGCAACAGAGGTTGCCAATCTTCCAGGCAACTAATTTGTCCCAAAATGTTACCCATATCTCAAAATTGAACGTGGTAATGATTTATTGACGTTACAAAGCAATGGATAGCACTTTTAAAATTAAAGGAGTGGGTCCAAAATCAGCGCTGCCTGTCCTGCTCGCATGACAAAAGAGGCAATATGTTTAAATGAGGGCTAAGAGGATAAATTGGTCTTTTAGGTCTGAGGCTTTCCCCCTCAGGCCTGTTAGCAGTTGTAGCCTGGACACAGCTCCTGTGTGCACCAGCCGTAACAGAATCACGAATGCCTTATCGTTTACTTTATTTTTCTGCTGACCTTGGGCTGTTTTGCTGATATTGTTACATTTTATTCAGCTTTGTGGAAAAGACATGAAAAAAGAAGAAGAAAAATCACAGCAACATCCAACACAGGTCTAATAAATATGCATTTCCCCCCCTCCAATGTTACTGCAGAGAAGGAGCAGCAGCGGGGACAAACAAAGCATGATGAGTTGCCAGCTCTTTTAATTAGCACAGGCTAAACACACCGTTGTGCAGCAGTGAGCCAAACTACAGGATGCTAAAGGATGAACAGTCATGATAAAGCGTGAGGCTTGTTTACACATGGATCATAACCTGCAGAAATGGAGAAAAAAAAACACCACCAATACTCATACGCAGTTAATCAGTAGATGATAATATATGTAAATGTTGGGAAAACAACAAACAGAGCAGCGGTTTAAAAGAAAGAACAGGAATCATAATGAGATTTGTTTACACTTAGAAATTACCTGAAAAAACAACCTGAAGCAACACATCCCACACAGCCATAAACCCCCCGCCCCCATTCATATAAACTCATTTACTTAATCTGCAGATAATTACATGCATAAAGGCGTTATAAAAAAACACAATGCATCATGTGTTGTGTTAACATTGTTCAATTGGACAATACAGACTTAATGTACAGATTTTAAAACCCCCATTAAATGAAAATCAAGTTTTTAACCTTGTTTACATTGTATACATGTCCATATGGTGTTTTTTGGAAAGTGTACCAATGATAGTCTCAAAAACACAGATTCACGGACATACCTAAGGAACCAATCCCATTGACTTGCAGGGCTTTCCAATAAGCATAACGCTAAGGCGAAACCAGCACACTGGGTGAAACAAGGGGCATCAGAGAAGAAGCCCGGTGAAGCTAAGTTTCACTGTTTTTAAAGGGAGACGTGCATAGTTAATTATGTAATTAAAATATGACAATGTGAACACGCTGTAACATTGTAGCAGATATTATTATATGTTTCCCAACCACTAACGCTCTGTTAGCTACTGCCAGTAAGAAGCTAACAAAGAACAAAAACAAATGAAAGATGCTAACTACACTTACCATTCTGATACGTCTGCTAGTCCCCGATTTTGGTGCACAACAGACTCTTTCCGGTGTTTCTAGCCATCTTGATGCTGCTCTGTCACCAGTCAACCTAAGCAGCGATGGTAGGCGGGGAGCGAGGCCAGATCCAGAATTTCTCAATGAGGGAGAAAGAGTAGATGTGCTTCCAGATCCTTTTTTTTTGTTTTGTTTTTATGTGAGAAAACCATATTAAACAAAATATGAATCATAGCAGAGTACACTACTACTTTTCAGAGAGAAATACTTTTTACTCCACTAGTAATCTGACAGCTTTAGTTACTAGTTACTTTACAAAATAAGATTTTTGCACAAAAAACATACAAACAGTTTATAAAAATACGATATGTTATGATAAATTAAACTACCCAACAATAAACAGGCCTACAAGTACAGCTGGAATGATTAGACAATTAAACACTTAGTTGTTCAACAGAACGGTTTTGATTGTTTCCATTTTCTAAAATTTGAGGATTTTTCAGCTTTGAGTACTTTTAATACTTTAAGTACATTTTCCTGATATTACTTACATACTTTAACTGAAGTAACATTTTCAATGCATGACTTTTACTTGTAACAGAGTATTTTTACAGTGTGGTATTAGTACTTTTTCTTAAGTAAAGGATTTAAATACTTCTTCCACCACTGCTTTAAATAGACAGATACAGACAGAAACATAGATAAAGGTGTAAGACAAAGGTACTATCTACTATATGTTAATTTTCATTTAAATTTTGACTTGTCTTAGTAGAAAAACCACAGGTGTTACTAACATATGTTCTAATTAAGTCTCCCAGTAAATCACCTTCCAGGTGGTAATCCTGAGGCCGAAGACCTCCACGGAAATCTCCCCTCTCAACGTTTAAGAGTTTATTTTCAGCCATCGCCTTCGAACAAAGCTAACTAATAGGTTTGTTATTAATCTAATGTGCCAGTGCAGATCAGTTGGCACCCTATGTGACATGTATGTAGTGAAGACAGAAGCCAAACTTAAAAAAAATAAAATAAAAAAAAAGTGTAGGAAAATGTAGCAGATTCCTGCTGTTTCACTGGAACCCATATTTTGCTTTGTTCCAAGACTGGGACCATAGGGAAATATTTCAATCCATCACAAAAAAACATATATATAGCCAAACATACCTGCAGACAGAAAAAAACAGATTTACTGTGACTTTTGTGCCAGTTTTTCAGATGCCCTGGAAAACACGTGCTGTATTTCGGTTTGTGGATGGATGTAGCAGCCTCTTTGTTTGAGTGCATGTGTGTGGCCCAAACATTCATGCGTGGGTGGCATTAGTTTGTTTACAGCATGAGTTTGTGTGTTTCCTTCTTAATACATGTCTATATGTGTCCGCCACTGTCTTTGTGTGTGAGTGTGTGTGTGTGTGTGTGTGTGTGTGTGTGAGCGCGTGCGTGCATGCGTGTGTGTGCGCGTGGCCAGTCTCAGTCTGCGAGTGTTTACATGGTGCGTCTCTCTCATTGCATATGTATTTACAGAGGTTGATTAAATATTCCGCCTGCAACTAAACTTCTACTTACTTTTAAGTGAATGTTTGGCTGCATTTTCCTCAGAATTAACATCCACATCAACACTCTACCTCCACCTGCTAAGTCTGTTTATCTCTTACTCTCCCATTACCATTCACCGGAGTGGTGCAGTGCCCTGTGTACCTTGTGTTTTGTGTCTTAGATTCATTACACTTTAAATCATCTCATTTTTGCTTCCCATAAACGTGTTATTGCCTTCTAATGTACTACTAATTAGATACATGCCAGGTGAGCCTGGTGATTTCATCAAAATCCCACCTCTGAACTGTACCTTCATCTGAGTGCTTATGGAGACAGTACTGACTGTTTAATGAGCTGCTGTCTTTGGTTAATAAGGGGCTGAATACACACAGATTGCAGCCTCAAACTCAATGAAAACCAAAGTGAACATTTGAGCAACAGCGTTTTCTGAGGAAATCTGGCCTACGGTGCATACTGAAATCTCTTTCTGTGTTTCTTTGTACTGAATGTAAAAGACACACAGAAGTATGGTGTTCCTGTAGATGCTGCTGGTGTTAGATTTATACTGAATAGAATGTTCCCTCGCACATAACCAGAAAGCAAAAAGTGGTATTGTTGCCATATTAGTAATGGTCTTTTAAAAATATTTCCTTCTCATCTCCCCCTCCCAAACTTGTCTCATAAAATTTCCGTTTCCATACAACGAAACGGTTTTGTCAATTACGTTTTCACGTACACTGGAAAGTTTTAAACATAAGGTTAATGTTATGAATTGAAAGAAAACTACTTGGTTAGGTTTAGAAAAGATGACGGTTAGGCAGAGATGGGGACTCGAGTCTGAGACTCGGACTCGAGTCGCACTTAAGTCGCACAAACAGCTGACTTCAGACTTGACTCGGACTCGACTCAAAAGACTTCAGACTTGACTTGCGACTCGACCCAAAAGACTTCAGACTTGACTCGGACTCAAGCTTCGAGACTCGTCAACAACCTGTTTTCATGCAATTATTGCTTTTTAAATCAAAATGTATTCATGTATTTCTATTTTCTTTTATTGGCGCATATACGGGGAAACGTATGACGAGCTGTATTTCCCCTGCCCTTTGCCATAATAGTGCAACGTAACGCATGCGCCTATGTGCGCGCACTCACATATCAAAAAATGCATTGCCGATGGCGACACCAAGTCCTCCTGGAGTTGTGCCTTTTCTCATTAGTTTTGCTTTCAATAACTTCGTAAACAGTGGCAGTGTGGCACCAAAATAAATGATGCCGGATCAACAACGTCGGACTTCATCAGACATCTCAAAACGCACCTAAATAGGTCAGTCACTCACACGCTAATGTGAAAAGAGACGTTACATTTAGCATATATCGTCACAGGTAACAAGCTAACCATCGCAAAGTGTTGTGCTAATGCTGGGAACAGGCACATTGTATCTTATAGTTAGTGGTTGCTGAGGCTCAGACATCCATGGGGCACAGGAGGCGGGACGCACGGATCCATCTCCCCAGGAACAAACGCTGTGTCGGGTGGGCAAACTCATGTGATGCGTAATTGATCCCGTGGATGATTTGTAGGCTATTAAGTGAACAAGGTGTACCCGGTCCACCAAACACTGGGCCGTCTTGACTGTCTTAATTCTGCACATAATTCTGTTGCTGTAGTCCTATTTACTATTTCATTATTTCATCCATGCGTGGCGCAGCGGATCCGTGCGTGTCACCTGCCGTGGAGACGCTGGCCTCACTAACCTCTCCTCCTCTGAGTCGGGTCTCCATCGCGCTGGACTCAGTTTCACTGAGCGTACTAACACTTAGAAAATAAATAAATGGCATTACATCAGTGAGTTCATAATGCTTATTGTGCGTAATTTGGACTGACACTGAGATGCATGTTGTTCTGTAACTGGTGTGGCGCTGCCGCTATTCTCTTGATTTCCACTTCGACATTAGACATTTTTTTGAGTGAAAGAGACGTTACATTTAGCATATATAATCACAGGTAACAAGCTAACCATCGCAAAGTGTTGTGCTAATGCTAATAACATACAAATTGTATCTTTATCATTGTATCCATATGATGTGACATACTTAGGTTAATATTTCACCAGGTCAGAGGTCTAGAGGGATGTGTTAAGTAGACCCCATAAAGTTATCCTACAACTGATTTTGATAATGTACTGTATGGATGGTAGCTACAGGACATGCTTTGAATTCATAAGATTTAACAATACAGTGTTAGGGACAGATCAGATGGCCAGAGACTTGAGACTTGACTTAGACTTGTGGTAAAAGACTTGAGACTTGACTTGAACTTGCCCCTCAAAGACTTGAGACTTGACTTGGACTTGCAACAAATGACTTGTGAACATCTCTGTGGTTAGGATTTAAATTAGTATGTTTGTTAAAGTAATTTAATTCACATACTTAAGTTATGGATGTTACGTAAACAAGTCAATGTTGACTTTTGGTTTCACACCGGACACAAACAGCGCTCTCCTGGGTGAAGGTCCTGAATTTGTCAACTTCCTCCCTACACAGACTTTGAATACAAACTTATTTCTGATACGCCAAAACCGAATGAGAATGCAGTTTAGTTGTATGGGAATGTAATTTGTAGAAGACAGGCCTGAAAAAGTAATTTATAGAAGACAGGTTTGGACAATAAATAATCACTAGTTTCCATTCACCTGTTTTTATATGCATTTTTGTTAGAAATTCTAGAAATATAAACAAATAAAAAACCTAAGATATTGAAATAAATCATCATGTCCTGCTGTCCTGGACAAGGTTAAGGCTTGAAAGGATACAGCTAAGTTTTAGACAGTTAAGTTTAGGCACCAAAACGACTTAAATTAAATGAAAAACATCGTGGTTTGGAATGTTACGACTGGCTCACAGGCCACAACAAAAGAAGGAGATGCACAGCCAACTGAAAGCTCAAAGAAGAGTCCATCATGTATTTTTAATCCACCGGGTCGTCCTTGACTACTAGCAACTGCGTGGAGGAAGGGTGGGGGGGGTGCGCGATCACTGAAGGCTTTTATCATGTGGATACGCCGGCAATTTTGTTATCATTACTTAGAATTAATCATGGGGGTGGCAGAAACTACGCACTATAGCTTTAACATTGCAAGACAGAGCATGGCCTTGGCGGAAGTCTGTCCTCCTTGGCTACTAGCAACTGTGTGGAGGAGTGGGTGGGGGGCGAATAATAATGCAAACAGGAATGCAAAGATAGGTGATGAGGTGTGGTTGTCAGGATCAGTGATGTATGAGAGTGTATGGATGCAGTGACCAATGTGTGGTGCATGTTGTCGGTCGCTAACAAAGTAAATAACTAAACAGAATGGCATCATGATGGTGCTAGGTGAAGAGAATGCTGCACACTGGTCTCGGGGCAGGCGGGGTTTAATAGACTGGGAGAACTTGCCAGGTACTCCCAGTCATCTGGTTAGCACCTCAGCCACAGACCTGCAAGTTCACAAGACAGACAACAGTATACATGCACAAGACAACAGGCTCTGGGCCGTCACAGGATTAAAACACTCCAGAGGAACGAACGTGTGCTTCCTGGCTGAGAGTATTCAAACTATATTACTATATTAAATTTAGATTTTTCCAGCTGTAGCTGTAACCCATTTTAAAAGGGATTGTTGGTAGGAAACAGGAGCGCTCTAGCATGTTAAAATCTAACGCTTTGTTGACCCAACTACTGGGTCGTTAAGCAATTTGAGTGTGCTGAAGTATCCTTGAGCAAGTCAATAAACCTGCCAGCTCCATGCCTTGTGTTCTGTATCTGACCATGACCTCAGCGCTCCCCTTATATATATATATATATATACATATACATGTTATCAGACATATCTGATCCATAAACCCCCATCATGAATGCTATTAGCTGGGTTGTGATTCATATCAAAACATTCACATTGTTAGAGAATGAAAACAGTGGAGCGTTTCAAATATATAAAAATAGCAGCGAAGATCAAACAGTTTTCTCAATTTGTCTCGGCTGATAAAACCAAGTGTGACGCGCAGGGTGGAGATCTGCTTTTCTAGATCTGCTACTCTAGGTTTCTCATTCGCTTTCCCTTTTATCCACCCACATTTACATGCAAACCCTTTTGTGTGTGCGGCCTCCTGATGTCTGCACTTTCCTGCAATTTTGTGCATGTGTGTGTGACTGTGTGTGTGCAGGACGTTACTGTTTGTTTCTCCCTTTTGCTGTATTTGTTTATGTGTTTGCCGCAAGCATTTGTGTCCTGTGTATTTATCAGGAGCTGTTTTGGCATCGTCCTTCCTCCTTCCACCTCTTCTGCGCATATCTACCCTTTTTTCCTCCCTTGCTGTCTTTCCTGAGCTTTTTCTTTCGCTCTACTTTCTCCTGTTTTCACCCTTCTTTCTCTTTCCCTGGAGGCAATAAAGGTGAAAATACAGGATGGAAAACAATTAAAATAATCCTTGCTCCCTGCGCTCATCTCCACCACTCTTCTACACTACTTTCTTACCTTTCCCCCGTGGTAAAATTGGCCAAAAAGAAGCAGGAAAATATAGACAAAACCCACCGGCCTATAGTGCTTCTTCTCTCCTTTATTTGTTTGCTTTTTTCAGTTTTTCCATTTGTTTTTTGTCCATCTTTCCCCACTTCATTCTCTACCTGCCTCCTGTCTTTTCTTTTTCACCGTCATCATTTCCTCAGTGTTCTCTAATTATTGGAGTCTGTCGCAACTTCAAAGTGGTTCGTTAGCTGATTGAAGCTCTTTAAGGAGAGAAAACGAGCAGGGTAATTTCATAATGGCTGCCCTTGTTCGTTAGCAGAAGATCTTGAAGATGGGGTGTGTGTGTGTGTGTGTGTGTGTGTGTGTGTGTGTGTGTGTGTGTGTGCGAGAGAGAGAGAGAGAGAGAGAGGAGGCTTGTTGATGAGATGGATCTGCGGGTGTGTTTTGGGGATTTTATGTGAAGGCTGATGGATAGGTGCGTGGATTGATGTAGCAGTTTGTTTAAGTGCATGTGTGGTCCAAATATCTGTGTGTGTAGTTGTAAATTGCTTGTTTCTGGAGGATTATTTTATTGTTCCGTGTGTGTGTGTGTGTGTGTGTGTGTGTGTGTGTGTGTGTGTGTGTGTGTGTGTGTGCCCTTTCCATTAACCTTGAAATATGAAGCAGCTTTAACTAAAAGATCATAACCTCCCTATGGAGCAGAGATGGGAAATTCCTACAAAGTACCAAATGTTTGAGTGTTTAAACGTAATGATCCAATCATTTCAGAACATGAGGGCAAGCAAGGAATAATTTCACAACAATATTTAAAGGGCTACTCCTGTCAAAATACTTCTGCATTGTTTTTTTACAGTTGTGGATTGCCTACTAAATATTGTTTAGGTTCCTAACATTTAAAGGTACAGAATGTAAAATGTCTGCATTAAAATGTCTAAAAATGAATATACATATGTTATATATTTTGTTGAGTTGTGTACTTACACTTTCCCAAATGTTTCCAACAATTTTCAAACCCGACGTTTGAAAAAAGCGGGACGTTTCGTTTAGTCGCCTGTTAGTGGCGTCATATAACCTTTCACCCTCTAGTTACTCAGACTTCCACCCAGATGATACGTTCGAGAGTAATTGTAAATCATACAATGAATGTCACAGAAAGATGTATAACCATAATACTGCTTTTGTCTGCCAAACGGCATCATTTTGTCATTAATTACATGCCACTTTGCAACACAATAATACAGCAGAGACATCATTTATTGATACATTTAAATATCGATCGATCCAGGTTAGTTACTACAATGTGCTGGTTGACAAGTAGCTAATGCTAATGCTTGGTGGGTAACATTGTACGGTTACACTATCTTCAACACGCTCATAAAGTTGTTTTTAGTATGATTATTTTGACCACGATAAACAGCACTGGGCTAACCCATAAATAAGTTCACCAGTAACGTTAGCTGCATCGATAGACCACTAATCTAATGCTAATGTAGTCAGCTAGCACACCCCGGTCTGTCTGCCTCTCTCCCGTGGCGCTAAGAGACTTCAAGATGAGAGCTGACAACAGCCCCAGTACATATAGTTAATGTTAGCCCCGAGTCAGCTAGCAGCCAGCCACTATCATTACAGCAATCCAAACCCGGCCAGCATTTAACTCCAGTGCTGGGTGCTAATGACGCTAACGGCAGTTTAATGAACTGTTGGGAAACAGACCATATGCGTAGTTCGCCTGGTGGAGCACGGGCCCGTGTGTAGGGGTTCACTCCTCGACGCAGCGGCCACGGGTTCGCTTCCGACTTGCGGCCCTTTGCTGTGTGTCGTTCCCCCTCTCCCCTTCCATGTCTTCAGCTGTCCTATAAAAACAAATGGGGGCCTAGAATGCCCAACAAATTATCTTTCAAAAAACACGACGACAACAAAACAGCGGCCATCCGTAACATTACGTCTTCGTTCCGAAAATCTCCTCCCTGCAGAATTTCTCCCCCCTTCGTGTTTAGCTGTCTTTACAGTTAAATTTACCCGAGATAAGGTGGGTAAGGTACCAAAACAATTAGTTAAGATTACAAAAAAGTGAAGGGGGAGATAATTCCGGGCAGCTGGAAGATCTTCTGCTGCTGCACAACGTCGGCCATCGGACGTCCTCGCCACCCCGGAGATTCCCCCAGCCATCCCAACACACACCCGTCGTTGAGTAACAAACCCTGTCCGCCCCGGTGTTAAAACCATCCAAAAGGTGACATTGACATGTGAAATATATTGTGGTAGTGTGGTTTTAGCTGCTGGCTAATGTTAGCTTGCTTGCTCACTAGCTAACTGGTCAGCTACCAATACAAATTGTAATTATGTTGGGGAAACTGCAGCTATTTTATTAGAATGACATGAATAAACGTTACTAAACGTAACGTGAATAAACTTAAATTGGGCTTAAATTGTCTGTGACCCGATGCATTTTAATCGGCGATGGTGTTTCACAATGACAACTACAACTCCCATAATTCCACACAACTTCACAACGTCATCAAAAGTCTGTGTTTACCATTCATTGTTTTGATTGAGAGACCCCTAGCGGCAGAAAATTAAGCTTCTTAAAACGACATGTTTAATCTACCAGGTAGGAGGTAAATACTGTATATCTTCATCTTTTTTAAACAAAGTTTGTGCATAAAAGAAATCAACTTTGTTCCCACTCAAGTGTCTATGGGTTATTGTCCATTGTCAGACATATGATGGCCAGTTTAAAAAATAGACTCAAAAAACGATACAGCAGAACTAGAGATATCGTCTTTTTGATATTACGCATTCTACTTCCTTGTCAAAACATGACCTGTACATTAACCAACAATGCAACTCGGCCGCTGGAACTCTGCTTCAGTGCTACTGTACTGCACATTTAGCTACAGAGTGAGGCTTCTCACTTATATTCCATCTTTGTTGGGAGTCGCACATGCGTAGTAGCTAGGTAAGGACTACTAGCCAGTCAGAAGCGGAGTATGAAGGCGTGCCATGCTAGCAGCTAGGCGAGCATTATAACGTGTTACAAAGTGACGCACGTTCATCATGGAAGTAAAGGCTGGACTACAATAGAGCTGTTTGGAGATGTTTGTGAACATTGTTTTCTGTTGGAGATGGTAAGTGCCTTTGGGGTGGACTTTGGGCTTTTTGACTTTGTAAACCTATAACGTGCACACAAAAAGATATATAACACAATAAAGGAAAGGGAAAAAGCCAAAAAGCATAATATGAGCACTTTAAAAGTTTCAAATAAATCCATTTAAATTGTCACAAACAGCAGTATCATGTGTTCCACATCATGGCAATCCTTTAAACAACAGGAGTAACATCAGCACTGTAGAATGTCTGAGGGAAGCTGCAGGAGGAAGCTACAGTAGTATTTGTATTGTGGGTGACCCAGCCTGATACAAACTGCCCCTGAAACTCAATTTTTTCCCTTGCTCTGAGTCTGCATGGAGACTAATTCACTGAATACCAGCTGGTTTACCTAATAAACAATAAAGGGGGTGGGGGGGGGTTGCATACAGTTTTTTTTTGCCTTTATTCATACATCAAAATTGTAGTTGGTATTCAGTAATAACTGCTACCAGGGGGAGCTTAAATGCTGTTGATATTCATAGATTAATTATAGGCATGTCCCTGATTCTAAAGACGCAACACATTCTCACTTCCTGCTCGTCACATACGGTCACATGGTCAGGACCCTTCAGCGTCATGTTTTTAACGCTCTGGTTACCTCTTTGGCGTCATTTTTCCACGTGCTAGGGTTAGGTATAGGCAACAAAACTACTTGTGGGTTAAAATAAGTAGTTTTGTTATGTAACTTATTAACTTGTTATGTGATGTTGGTTAATTACATACAGTACTTGCGTAGGTTAAAATTAATGTAAATGGGCTGCATTTATATAGCACTTTTGTAGTCTTAACAACTACTCGAAGTGGGTTTATAGAGTACAGGAACCATTCACCATCTGTGGCCAAGGCTGCCATAGAAGGTGCCACCTGCCCATCGAATAGATTCACACACCAATGGTGCAGCAACCAGAGAAATTGGGGGTTCAGTGTCTTTCCCAAGGACACTTCGACATGGGACTGGAGGAATCGAACCACCGACCTTCCGATTGGTAGACAACCGCGCTACCAGCTGAGCCACAGCCACCCAAAAAAGTCAGCATTGACTTTTGCTTTAACACGGGACACAAGCAGCGGCCCCCTGGGTGAAAGCCCTGTGTTGGTTTGACCGACCGATCCATCCATCCACCAAGGAGACAGGGGGATTAATGTTACGAGCTCGGTTAGCCTTTAGGTTCTGTGTGTCTTTGTTATACGAGCCCAGGTTAGCTTAGCCTTGTACATACTTGTAGTAATGCTTAACTTTTCAGGAGGTCACACAGCCATACAGCTACTTGATCCCTACGTAGTGTTTATTCATGTCCCTCAGTTATTGCTGATGGAGTTTCCTGGTCTGAAACTCTAGTTTGTGAAGTTCACTCATGAGTCAGGGTGTGAGTCACTGATCTGATTCAGCTGATGTAAGCTGCGTACACTTGCTTATATGACATTTAAAACCCAATTCAAATGCTCAGGGCAACAGGAAAAGTGTGGGGAGGGATAGTTTGTGAGTAATGCTGCCCTGCTTCCTTTAAAACCATCAAAGGTGATTTTGAATGAACCCTGCTCTGCCGAAACTGCTCGCTGGTCAACGGTTTAGGAATGTATGCTACTGATTTTACGGCATATCTTAGCGTGGCCACAGAGAATTGAAGCTCTTTGAAATATTATTTTGGAAAGATGAACTTCAACAACCTGCATCACTGCAGTGCCCCCAACATTTATTTTGAAAGTTAATATTAGCATTTTGTTGCAACTTTGCAGAGTGTAGTGTACAGTCACACATACAGATGAATTATCCTACCTCTAACGCAGTTAGAAGTCTCCGGAGTTTTCATTTCACTTTGTTCTAAAGTACAGAACTGGAGAGGCTGAGCCCAATAAACTAATGTCAAACAACCTTTAAAGTGAGCCTGTGTTGCCACTTAACCTAACTTGTGTGTTTATATATTTGGAAGAAACCTATGTGGACCTGAGGAGAACATGTAAACAGAAAGACCACAACCATCCCCAACCACCAGAGTAGCTTTTGAAATAATAAACATACTGCTATTGTATATCCTCTGAAAATATAGCTTCAAGCCTTATTTATTTCTCAAAAAATATTAAATATTCATGACTAAATTAACAACAATCAAGAGTTTACAGCCAAGCTAGCAGCTCTGTGAGGCTGCACAGTGGAGCTAAATGCTAATGCTAATCAGCAGTTATACAGTATGTTGCATATCATTGCTGTTGGGCAGAAACCTTGTATCTCCAGTTACATTTTTTTCATAAATCAATGCTATTGTCACCCATTACGTCTGTCTGCGGGTTTTACCAATATTAAAACAGTGACTAGGCAATTTTGTCTGAGATAAATAGCTCAGTAAAATGTTTTCAAATTAGCGGTTTTGGACATACAAGGTATTCACCCGGCAGCGACGATATGTTGTATATTTTCTGTTTAGTCTGTTAGCAAAACCTGTTCTCATTATACCAATGCAAAAATCACCCTTTAGCGTCTATATGAAAAACACGGAAAAGCAGCTCTAGCAGTAAGATGACGTAGTATTAAGAGCGACAACGGTAGCGAGTAGTACGAAAGACCAAAAAGGTTGCGTGATGGATGGGTTAAACACAGGTCAACTTTCACCCAGGAGACCGGGGTTCGTTTCCCCATTCTTGTCCTGCATGTCACTGAAAAGTACATTTTGTAACCCCAGCCACAATCTTTTCCTAAACCTAACTGTCCCATTTTTGTACCGCATGTTAGTTAAACGTACATCCAGACCCAGAGCGTCAAAAAGTGACCCAGCACATCTAAATATGACGCTAAAGGAGACTTTTTGCTTCAGTAACAAACGCCAAAGGCCCCTGACCAAGCGTCGCTTTTTGACGCACTGGGAGTGAGAATGTGTTTATTTATTTTTTATTTATTTCAGGTTTATTTATCAGGGACAATGCACACTAATAATACATTAAAGTAAAATGTGCCAGAATTAGCCTGGAGGCTATTTTACATCCGCTGTCCCTGGACTAGTGGTAAGAGGTCACCCTAAAAAGAGATCGATTAAGCCATCAATACATTTCGCCCTATACAATAAAAGTTGATTATACTAATGTTATTGGTTAGGTTATGTTGGTCAGCATTAAAACATTTGCAAGTAGAAGGGCACTCAGGGAGTACAGACTTCCGCCAAGGCCATTCTCTGTCTTGCAATGTTAAAGCTATAGTGCGTAGTTTCTGCCGCCCCCATGATTCATTCTAAGTAATGATAACAAAATTGCCGGCGCATTCACGTGATGAAAGCCTTCAGTGATTGCGCACCCCCCCACCCATCCTCCACGCAGTTGCTAGTAGTCAAGGACGACCCGGTGGATTAAAAATACTTGATTGACTCTTCAGAAGAGGTAATTATCTTAACTCGAGTTTCTGCATGCGAAAGTTACCGGACGACACAATCTTGTGAACATAGCCAAACTGACAAATACAGAGAGAGTTGTGTGGAGCTGATAGGCTAAATTAGCTTTGTAGCAACTCATTTGGCAATGGCTTGAATGCAGTGGTGGAATGTAACTACATTTCTACAACGTTCCGTTACATTTTCGTTACATTTTCTGATCAGTTTTTCCCCCTGCCAAAACGTCTTCCTGACCGTCACACGTTTGCAGTCCGCAGGGAAGCCTTCAGCAGCGGCCATCCAGCTCCCGGTGCCGCTCGCGATGTTACGAATCCCCCACTATGGCCACGCCAAGACCCGCCCTTCAATAGCATTTATTGGCCAGGCGCGTGTCTGGCAGGAGTGGAGCGGTAGCAGGATTCAGGTTCCAATGGCAGCTGGAGGCACAAGAAACAGGATCAGAATTGGCAAACATACAAATATGCTAGCAGGCAACGGTTTTGTCTGGAGCGAGCCTAACTACGGCGGTATCGTCTACGCTGACGCAGAGTGGACGAGGGACCGGGTATATGAAGCAGATGTTGATTGTGGCAGATGAGAGGCAGCTGGACACCTTACTCCTTACACCAGACTCCCCTCCTGCAATTAGGACAGACAGAGAGAGAGAGGGGAAGAGAACAGAGTAGCTACCTAGAGGCAGCGGGCTTAACAAAAACATTTGTGTATCTGTGTATAACCCTGTGAAGTGACGTTCCTCTTTAAAAGCATCAAAGTCACACGGCTAAACTGTAAAAATATATTCAAATCAAATAAACGACAATTATCTGCCCTTCCGTTGCTGTTGAACTCATCTTTCCGAGCATCAAGGGGGAGTTACTGTCTGGTTACATTAGTACTACTTCATCTGTAATTTGTCAAAAAGCAACAGGCCCTCTGCTCGTCACATTTCACATATGAGCTTTCTGAAGCACTCTTATGGAAACGTGTCATCGTTCCTCTCAGCCCACTTATTCAGGCCTGTTTTTTATTTTTTTGGACAGCTTGAAGACAGGGGAGAGAGAAGAGGGACAACACGCAGCAAAGGCCTGATTCGAACCCGGGCTACTGCCAAGGCCTCAGCCTACATGGGGCGCACACTCTACTGGGTGAGCTAGAGGTTGCCCCAAAAGATTGTATTTTTTTGTGTGATCATTTTAGGCCTTTTTATTTGAGAAGAGAGAGAGGGGAAATGACATGCAGCAAAGGGCCGCAGGTCGGAGTCAAACCCGTGGCCGCTGCATCGAGGAGTAAACCTCTGTATGTGGGCGTGCGCTCTACCAGGCGAGCTACCCAAAAGTCTTTAAGTGGGCGAATGTTTTGACTTGATAAACAGAAGCACGCCAAACTCCCTGCAGAGCTGTTTAGCCTTTTACTTTTTAAGATAATAAGGTATAATTATGCAACGAACACAAGAAGTGATAATTAGGCCTATTTTTGCTTCTTTCCACCTGACCTTTTACCTTGTTTTACCATCACCTTGCTATTTTATGCCATTAACCGCCAAAATAGGTGCAACAAAACAGTGATTGCTGCCTTTAAATAACGTGTTAGCTTTTTTTCCTCTTGAGTGCCTTGTTACTGGTTCCCATGTTGATTATTCTCTTTATAGCTTTCTGCCTTTCCTTGCTATCTTTAGCGATCATGTGCTTTCCTCTTTAATTCTCGATCCCTTCCCTATTTTTACTTTAACTAATTCCATCTTTACAGACACAACCCCCCCCCCCCTCACCTGTGCAAAAGAGAGGAAATTAACTGTTCTGTACTATTTTTACCTGTACTAATCCCTCAATTTCGCCTGTTTTCTTAGTGAAAACAAAATATTACTAACGCAGCAAATCTACCTCCAATTAGCCGGAGTTTGTGTTTCTCTTTTGAAGTTCCATGTAAAGGTAAAAGAAGACTTTTTAATTAAAAAGATGGGGAGGAAAAAAAACATGATTGGAGACAAATGGAGGCTGATTAAACATCTGAGAGAGGCGATCCGTGGGCTTTCTTTGAGACGCAGATGATGCTGATTGACCTTTCTGCACACTATGAAATAGTTGAATAATAATAATAATACATTTTATTTATATAGCGCTTTACATGGTACTCAAAGACCATTTGCAGTAAAACTAGCACATATATTATATATACATATATTAAAAACAGATAAGCAATAAAACCAACACATAAACAAGGATATTAAAAGCAATTAAAAACAATAAAACCAGTAACTATCAGGTGAGAAATGTAAGACTAATGTATGTGGAAAGATAATCTGGTGTGTTTGGATGTATTGTAGTTTATTTAAGGCTTTTGCAGGTGAAACAGAGGATGCTGTTGTAGTAGTCAATTCTAGAAGTGATGAAGGCGTGAATCAAAGTTTCGGCAGCAGAGAAGATGAGTGATGGGCGGAGACGTGCAACGTTTTTTAGGTGAAAGAAGGCACTTCTGGTTATTTGGTTGATGTGGTTTTCAAAAGTGAGGTTGCGGTCAAAGATGACTCCCAGATTACGGATGTGTGGGGATGGAGACAAGGTGGAGTTGTTGACAGTGAGACCGAAGTTATGGGTGTTCTTTGTGAGGGATTTCGGGCCGATGAGCATCAAGTTGGATTTATTGTAGTTGAGTTGGAGGAAGTTGGTTTGCATGCAGGTTTGAATATCGGTGAGGCAGTTGGTCAGGGTGGAGGATATAGCTGTGGTGATGGACTTGGTAGAGCTGTAGATGTGGACATCATCGGCGTAGCAGTGGAAGTGAAGACCATGTTTGCATATGATATTTCCGAATGGCAGGATGTAAAGGATGAAAAAGAGAGGACCAAGCACCGAACCTTGGGGGATGCCTTGTGACAGAGGAGCAACGGAGGAGGTGCAGTTGTTGATGTGTATGAACTGTTGTCTGTTGGTGAGATAGGAACGGAACCAGGAGAGTGCGGTGCAGTCGGGACAGGAGGATGGAGTGATTGATGGTGTCGAAGGCTGTGAGGTCAAGCATGATAAGAATGGTGAGGTGGCCAGATTCAGAGGAGAGGAGGAGGTCATTGGTGACTTTGAGGAGGGGGTGTTTCAGTGCTGTGTTGTGAGCGGAATCCAGATTGAAATGGATCAAACAGGTTATTGGAGGAGAGGTGGGTTTTAATTTGAGCAGCGACAACAAGTTCCAGGATTTTTGATAGGAAGGGGAGGTTGGATATGGGTCGGAAGTTGGACATGGTGTCCGGGTTTAGACCAGGTTTCTTGAGGATAGGGGTGACTGATGTAAGCTTGAGTGTTGTGGGGACTGATCCAGAACTGAGAGAGGAATTGATGATTGTAGTGATGAGCGGGGTGATGGATGGTAGACAGGTCTTAATGAAAGCTGATGGGATGGGACAGCAGAGAGAAATGAGAGAGTGACTGAGAGGGTGGAGGGGGGAGGCAGGTGTGGTGGTTGAAGGAGCAGGAGAGGTGGTCAAGTTGTTGTTAATTGTGTTGATTTTGGATTGAAAAAATTAGAGAGAATAGTTGCATTTGTCTACTGTGAAGGTTGTAGAAATGTTGTCAGGTGGGTTAAGAAGTTTGTTTATTGTAGAGAAGAGAGTCTTGGGGTTGTGGGAGCCGGAGTGTATGAGCTGTGAGTGGTAGTAGGACCGGGAATTTTATTGTAGTCTTTCCAGCTGACGTTTGAGGGACTTCATTTGGTGAAGTTCAGGAGTGTACCAGGGGGCTGATTGTGTGAAGGAGACAGTTTTAGTAATGATGGGAGCCAGGAGGTCGAGACAGGAGGACAGAGTGTTGTTGTAGTCCAAAAAGTGGGTTGGATCATTAGACACTGAGGGGGGGGGGCAGATATTGAATTGGAGAGAAAAGCTGAGAGAGCAGATAAATTTATGGATTTGAGGTTCCTGAATGAGATTTTGCGCTTGTCTTTTGGGATAGGAATGGGGATGTTGATGCCCATGATGATTGCAAAATGGTCTGAGATATGGAGGTTGATGCTTGGAGAGATGATTTACTGTGAGACCAGTGAAGCAGACCAGATCGAGGATATGACCATGAGTGTGGGTGAGGAAGTTAACATGTTGTGAGAAGTTGAAGCAGTTTAACAGTTCCAGAAATCCAGTGGCGGATTTGCAGTTGATGTTATCGATGTAGAAGTTATTGACAACCCCTTTGAAGGGCTTAAGCTTTTATTACCACTTTCAAAGTTTTTCTGTCATTTTCCCTGTTAATCTTGTGTTTTTGTCATCATTGTATGATACACACAAAATACATCCTCTGTTTCCTACTGGTGGTGTTAATACAGCAAAGGGTTCTCCAAGTGTGGCCCACCTGCTAGGGAGACTGGGGGCAAAAATTAGTTGTGGGCTATATGTATTTATATATACATTACTTATTCTGAGACAACACACACATCATGCACACACTGCTAACTCCCTCTTTACAGGCAGGATACTTTGTTTTTATTGAAGTATAAAAGTAGATAGATGTAAAAGAAAAAAAAGTGTATATGTATGTGTGTATGCATGTAC
Source organism: Sander vitreus (assembly GCF_031162955.1). Lineage (NCBI taxonomy): Eukaryota > Metazoa > Chordata > Actinopteri > Perciformes > Percidae > Sander > Sander vitreus. Next base: position 28,617,946 of record NC_135864.1, on the reverse strand, counting down.
TATATGTGTATATGTGTGTGTATGTGTATGTAAACATATAAATAAGTGAAGCATCAAATTGTTTTGTATTTAACTACAGTATAAAAATAGAAAAATTCTTCCTACTGCCTTATTTGAATCATTTACTATAATTTTGGAAGATTGTGCTGAAATGTACACATTCTTATTTATCTGTTACTTTTTAATTTGATTTTTTAATATCCATCCATCCATCTTCGTCCGCTTATCCGGTATCGGGTCGTGGGGGTAGCAGCTCCAGCAGGGGACCCCAAACTTCCCTTTCCCGAGCCACATTAACCAGCTCCGAATGGGGGATCCCGAGGCGTTCCCAGGCCAGGTTGGAGATATAATCCCTCCACCTAGTCCTGGGTCTTCCCCGAGGCCTCCTCCCAACTGGACATGCCTGTAACACCTCCCTAGGGAGGCGCCCAGGGGGCATCCTTACCAGAGATTTTTTAACATGTTCAAAATAAACAAAACTGAACTGAAAGGATAGGCATCCATTAGTCTATATCCTTGACGTTCCACTTCCGGGATTGCTCCGGTGCCGCAGGAAATTACACCGGATGCATGTCTTTTCGCTAATGTCCTTTTCCTTCCGCTTTCTTTGTGTTGGAATTTTAAACTCCGGTCGATTTATGAGGACTATGGTTAACTTTTTCTCAGATCTTTGCAGGGTATATTGAGACAGCTAGCTAGACCTAGATCTGTCCAATTTGAGTTTTCTGTTGCACGACTTAAACAACCTTTGAACGTAAACATATTCCACCAAAACAATTTCCTTCCCGAGGCTATTATGCAGCGGCTCCATGTGGAGCTTTGCATCGCCTAAGACGATTGTGATTGGTTTAAAGACATGCCAATAAACCAGAGCACGTTTTTCTCCCATCCCGGAATGCTGTGTGGACTAGCCAGACTAAACGTCCATAAATCTGCTTACAAATCATATTAAAAATGACCCTCATAACCTTTTCTTCAGTGTCAACAATAATGCAGGTGATTGTTGTTTGTACAGTCTGAACAGGAACTGCTAGTAGCCATGGCAGCATGACTCTCCATGATGCAGATGTGGTGAAATGTAAACAAATAAGACTGTAGGCTAAAATCATGGCGGTGCAGAAAGGTTTACTGTAAGTGCAATGGTCAGTTATTTGGCTTGATTTTTCCTAAATAACTTCACCTTTTTGTGGTATTTTAAGATGTTATTAGATGCCGACAAAGAAATCACTGGCAGCAAGAGAGAGAAAGAAACGCACATTGGAGTTCAATATCTCAACCCCAAGCCACACAGGTGTTATTTTATCTTCTGATCTGATACTGCCGCTATGGAAACTTGACAGTAGAGTAGCTGAAGTTAGGGGCCATCAAAAAAGTGCATGCCAAAAGGCCTTCTTTTTCTCAATAGCTTTCTTTCACTCTTTCTTTAGGCACTTTATTTTCCCCTGGATCTCCTCCCATTGCACGCACAACCTCCTTTCTTTAAAATGATGCCTTGTGGCCCCCGTAAGGTATTATGGCCTGTTTTTTTTTTCATCACAGTTAAGCCTTGTGTTGTCACCTCGTCGACCATGAACTTGTTGTCCTTCCGGGTCAAATTGAAAATGAACTTTTTAAGGCGTTTTTTTTTTTCAATGCATTTGGCGTTTTTTTTTAAATGTTTTTGTCACTTTTTTCAACGCTTTTTTCAATTCCTGGTCAATAAACCTAATTTAAATGTCATACCTAATATTTCAGTTTAAAAAAGGCTGAAATTATGAATTATTTTGACTAATAGTTCGGATCAGCTGATGTTGAGGGAATCACAATTTATGTTTTTAAAATGCTATTAATTCAATAAAACACCCAAAATTCAATGGAAGTCATTAATTTTGAAAATGTTGTATGGCTTCCATACAATGTACAGCAATGCGTCCAATTTGAAGATTAAGAAATATCAACGAACATTTGTAGACTTGTGTGTTAATGTGTTAATGGCAAAGAGAGTAGTAGCCCTCTCATGGAAAAACACCAGAAGTCCAAGTGTAAGCAGGTGGTTGTCTGAGCTATCTACAACTCTCCCCTTAGAGAAAATTACATGTACAATAAAACATCAACAACATAATTTTCACCAGATCTGGGACCCCTTCATTTGCTATGTATTGAGAACAGATTTGTCACATGTGATGGAAGAGCCTGGGGACATGTAAACAGTGGCACTTTGCAGTGTCTAAGATTACAGAAATATGTTTGTTTTATTCTTTTTTCTATATAATGGACCAGAATGTACTAATTCATTGACCTGATTCCCAACCAAGATTTGGAACCACTTGAGAGGGTGGGGGGGGGGGGTAGACATGTTTGTTCAAGACATGTAATTGCATTTCTTTGTATTTCTCTGTTATATTGTGAAAACAATAAAAAGAATGTTGGTAAAAAAAAATGCGTCCAAGTTATTTTTGGGCACTTTGGTTGAAAGAAACCCCTATTTCTGATATAACAAATCTTAGAAAATGGGTAAATTTGACCCTAGGACAACACAAGGGTTAAACCATCCTGTGCCTTTATTAAGACTCAGTATAGACACTGTAGTTTTACCTATTACAAGACCACTCCTTTCCCTCTGTGTACACTGCAGACAGCTGTGTACTATGCTGAACCAAAACTACAAAAGACCCTCTTGACGTTTACCACCCGGTTTTATTTCTTAAATTTACACCAAATAATGTGGTATCAAAATAAACTATGTCCTTTACAGGGTATTTGTAGGAGACAAATGAGAGGTTTGAAGTTTGCTAACCTCTTTATTTGAGAGGAAGGGACTTGAATAAGAAGAGAATACAAGCGAATACAGATAATAATGGCATAAAAAAACACATCAGGGGCGGAAAAAACAGATAAAAGAAAGGGGAAAACGAATACAAGAAGAGAGGTGTTGCAGCAGGGGATTCTTATTGCTTGTGATGTGTCATCTCCAGTCTAGCAGCGAGCAGTGTGGCTGCAGGCCTGCAGGCCAGCCTTTATCACACTGAGACTACTGGCCACCTCCACCAGTGCAGAGGTTAGGTAGTAATGCCAGCTCAAATCTCGTTTTCTCACCTCAAGAGTTGCGGCACCTCTCAAAGTTCAGCGAGGGTACATCTGTGCTCAGAAGTTCAGAGAGACATTCTCTTAAATTCTCTTTTGGTTTGTTGAGTTTTTCTATGGTGGAAAATGGGTCCACTGAAACAGCAAGGTCCGTGGATTTTTACTTCGAAACTGGGACATTGTTTCTTGAAAGAGAAAGCCATCAAAATCTTTCTTCGGTAAAAGTATAGAAGTATACTTGGTCACTCAGCCACTTCAGCCAGGCTGAAATATCTAGTGATGGCCATATGAAGCTTCATAGAGGTTCGCAAATCATTTTCTTTATTTTCTGAGCCCACAAGACAGCACAGAAAAAGGCTCAAGGAATGGCAATTCAGTGTGCTTTCAACACTTTTAGGCTCAGAAAATAAAGAAAATGGGTCACAAAGCTTCCATGAATCTTCATTTGGCCATTATCACAAATTCTAATAAGACATCAGAAGAAAGCTTGGAGCAAATGTTGCATCAGAAAGACTACTTCATAGAACCCTATTTTTCATTTTTGGCATCTTCTTCTTAGTTTGAATCATCCAATCAGTAATCCTAATTTACTCCTTTTGTGGAATCTGATCATTAGTTTGCTTTCAAATCCCCAATCTCATGTTCCTGTATCTACAGTATGTGCCTCAAGCCAACCCTGTCTCCTAAAAAATTCCCATACAACAAAACTCTCAATTACGTTTCCAGGGAAACGTATTTTCCAGTGACAGATGCACATTGTGAAACAGTCAAATGTTGGTTAATGTTGAACTGAAACAAAACATATTTGGTAAGGTTTAGAAAAAGACAATTGTTTGGGTTAAAATAAGTACATTTGTTAATGTACGTTTGTTAATTTACAAACCCCAATTCCAATGAAGTTGAGACATTGCGTAAAACGTAAATAAAAACAGAATACAATGATTTGCAAATCTTTTTCAACCTATACTCAATTGAATACACTACAAAGACAAGATATTTAATGTTCAAACTGATAAACTTTATTGTTTTTTTCCAAACAAAAGCTGGGACAGGGGCAACAAAATACTGGGAAAGTTGAGGAATGCTCAAAAAACACCAGGGGCCCGTTTCAGGAAGGAGGTTTAACAAACTCTGAGTCTAACCCTGAACTCTGAGTTGTATTACCCTCAGATGGGAAACTCTGAGTTTTCGGTTCCAGAACAGCTGATTTGAGTTGGTTCAATCGAACGGCATATTTTACCGTTATACAGTGAGTTTGAATATATATTTTGTTAAAAATAGCAACACGGCTGCTGCTGCAAAATAGCGAGAATTGGTGTGGGAGAAAATTGCTGCTCGAGTCAATGCGTAAGCATTGGCAGTGTATTAATTTCATATTTAATCACAGGTAACCTAAAATATTACTGATGAAAACTGGAATGGTATTACACCTATAATTTAATTTAGGTGCAATCCTGCGGGCGAAAAAGGTAAGCTACTACTAATCCCATTCTGAGGCTGCAGCACCATGTCATTAACAGAACTATAATTTATAATCATTTAATTCTTTTTAATGGCTCTCACTGGTATATGTCCATGGAACACTACAAAAACGTTTCAGAGCGAGGCACACTTTTCTGATGGTTCTGCATACCGTTGGCTTTACTAATATGCTCCGCATCACCGATGTTGTAAAGAAAACTGCCATTTGCAAAAAACATAATGCGACACAAAGAATCTGCTGGGATGTAAAAGCATGTCCACGATGGTGGATGTTAGTGATATGAGGACGGATAAGTTATCTCCATATCTGATCGAAAAACGATACCTCTCAAATAGGTAGTTATCTGGAAATGAAAATACATCTAGTCAATATCATCTCCCGACGTATGTTTAACTCCCTACGAAGTAATACAGCTTCTTCATCAACGGGATCGTCGACAAAAGGACATGCCATGTTCGAGAAAAAAACGTTTTATAATCTGCCTAACCTAGTTAATAAACCAATAAATTTTTTTTAGTCATGCAGATAACAAACTGCGCTAAAATGCAGGGGTTCACAAACTCAGAGTTTTCACTAAACCTGCTTTCTGAAACGGACCCTGAACATTCCCCAGGTAAACAGGTTAATTGGAAACAGGCGAGTGTCAAGATTGGGTATAAAAGGAGCACCCCCAAAAGGCTCAGTCTTTCACAAGCAAGGATGGGGCAAGGTTATTTTGGGGGGCTTTTTGGCCTTTAATTGATAGGACAGCTGTAGACAGGAAAGGGGGAATGACTTGCAGCAAAGGGCCACTGGTTGGAATCGAACCCTGGCCACTGCAGTAAGGACTGAGCCTAGGTACATGGGGCATGCTCAACCAGATGAGCTACCAGGGCGCCCCAAAAAAGGCATATTTTAAAAGATAGATTTTTGGGATTTGATTAATCAATATCAGATCACTCAAACAAAGAATTGATTATTTTAACCCAGCCATACTTCCTATGTACACGTACACTTTTGCAGACTTTGATTAGAAATGTATTTGTGATAGGTATAAAACAATGTCATCTGGGACAATATATGCTTCCCTTGAAAATATAATTGAAAATGCAGTTTTGTTGTATGGAACAACATTTTTAGGAAACAGGGCAGCTCAAGCCCACATCATCAGTGAACTTGTCAGCAGTGTTGTAATGTAACAAAGCACAAATACACAAATACAAAGCACAAATACTTCGTTACTGTACTTAAGTAGAATTTTCATGTATCTGTACTTTACTATGTTATTTATATTTCTGGACACTTTTACTCCACTACATTTCCTAAATAAAATGTATACTTTTACTCCACTACATTTCCCCTGAGCATCTTAGTTACTCGTTACTACAAAATAAAATCAGAAGAAATTTGTTACACTGGAAAAAAGCAGGTGAATCATTGCTCCTAAATTGCCAAGATAATGCACCCTCCATTTCAGTTGGTGACCTAATGCCTAAAAACCATAGGCCAAAACTAAAGAAGAAGAGGAGGAAGCATAATGACTGATAGTGTCATGGAAGCACCAGACAATGACCACCCCGACAGTGGTGATGAAGATAACGTTACCCACCTTTTGGCCATTAAGTTGATAATCATTTCATAATACATTTAATATCAGAAAATTATTTTTGATACTTAAGTACAGTACATATCAGATACTTTAACTCAAGTAATATTCTAAAAGGAGACTTTAACTTCTACCAAAGTCATTTTCTGGTAAGATACTTTTACTTTGTAGAATGGCTTTCAAGTACTTTATACAAGACTGCTTGTCAGGCCATCTCTCTCCCCACCACCACCACCATCTTCACAACTCCACAGAAACCCAGAAACTCACAATGGAAAATCAGTTGCTGTTCACTTGTGCAGTTATCCTAATAATAAGTAGTCTATAGGCCAAAATAGGATATCCAAATCTGTTTGTTTTTTGTTAATCCGCAAACCTTCAAAATCATAAAACTGAAAGGTGGATAGAACTTATTATGAAGACATTCTCAATTAAGACAAAAAAAAGTTTATATCCCATCTGCATGACCTCAATGTTTAATCAGATTCAGTATGCTTTATACTATTCTCATAAAGATTATATTATAGTTATATTATTATATATATTATATTAGTATAGATATATATTAGAGTGTTTTTTTTGCCATGCATATTCATTAAATGGCTTTTTGGAGAGAGCAGGGACCAGAGTATATTTAATTAGGTATGTAATGCACATACATATGGAAACACGTGCACAAAGCACACATTGTATAATTTATGCACAGCACTGTAGTAGACACAGACAAAATTGTATGTAAGCAGGCATGTAGGTATTTTTATTCCAGCACACAGAAGACACATTCAGACACAGTTAGAGTAAGTTAAGAGTTACGGATTTAGGGAACATTAACTGTACTGTTTAGTCTCTCACTCTGTACATTTTGCGTGTTTGTGAAAGTGTGCGTCAGTGTGTTTGTACCCACATCCACACCCTGGCTGTGTGTGAATAAATCACAGCGCTAACGGCACGCTGTGAGTTAGCACCTGCATAAATGTGTCTGTGTGTGTTCGGTTATTTTATACTTTATGCTTATGGGTTCGAATGCGAAATGTTTGCTGTGAGTATGTGTGCATCACAGTCCTAAAAGACTGTGTGAATAATGAAGTGTACGAGTCAGAGAGTAGGAGTTGAAAAGACACACACACACTCACTAGGAGATGCATACATCATGCCATAGAGAGGCAAAGTTTTTCCCCTTCTGGTCGACCACCACGGGAACTTATTTTTCGGAAAATTGTACAGCAGTGAACAGGGGGAGAGACAATAAATGTTTTGATCACGTTTGAACTGAAGTATGAATTAGGCATGATGTTCATCAACATAAAAGATAATTTTGCAAGTCAAGAAAGTCTCAGTTTGTCATAAAGCTGTTGTATGAGACTGTGAAAATACTTAATTAGAAAGTCGCATGTGTGACGTCTCGCTGAAGCTACGATGCCTGCATGTTTTGTACCAGGATGTAACAGATCTTTTGCTTCCTGGCTGATAAAAAGACGTTGGATAAAACACATCAGGTAAGAGAACGTTACATGTGTTGTGGAACGTAGCTAGCTAGCTAGCAAGCAAGCCTTGCATCAAACAGGGTGGCGTAAATTGTGCGAGGCAAGATATGTAGTTCGGTAGCGGTTTCACACACAACTCTTTTCTGGCCAGATGTCCCCCACTTCCACTTTCTTTGTGTTGGCATTCTAAACTCCGGTTGATTCGGAAAACATCCTCTGAGCTAGAGCCGACAATGAAATTGTATTTATCTTTTTATTTTGGGGTAAAAATCTCACTGACAGCCATTTTAATTTCAGAGCTTGCCTATACGTTTCCACCAAAACAAGTTCCTTCTAGAGGCTATTTTGCAGACACACCGTACCTGTGTCCGGCGCATAGCGCCGCCCAAGACAATTGTGATTGGTTTAAAGAAATGCCAATTAACCAGAGCATGTTTTTCTCCGATCCTGGAATGCTGTCTTGACTAGCCAGACCCTCCTCCGCAGCGCTGTGGAAATAGGTCCGGCATTGCGTGACTACTACTGTACACATACTACTGTTGTGTACCATGGGGTCCACCGGATGGGGAGGGATTTCGCCTTTCTATACATCCTCTATCTCCTCTTCATCTTCTCCATCTCTCTTTCTCTTCAGTCATTTGCTCTCTCTACTGCTACATCAGCTCTCTGTTGCTCTACACAGGTGCTGCATTAAAGCACTTGGATGCCACTTTATTTAATAGGGAGCCTTTCGGGAGATACAATCGCCAGTTGACTGAAAGAAACGTGTGTACGTGAACGTGTGTATTGTGTGCATAGAGGGTTAGAGTGAAAGATCTTTATCCCCTTTAACTCGTCATGGTGCCAGCAGGTCGGCTGTATTAATGGCATAAAATGAATCAAGCCCATGAACCTTGGAAGGCCGTTTCTGGAGGGAGGCATATTCTCTGAACCCCTGGTAACCTTTGAATAATGTATGCAAGTGCCATTCACTCAATCTTGAAATGCATGTACTGTATATCCACCTGCATTACAATGTTTCTAGCTCCTGGCTGGCTGTCAAAATACAGTGTTGACTGTTGGACCTGGTTGTCACAACATGGTGTTTAATGTCACCTGATGTGGAGCAGGGGGAAACCAAGTCAACTTCGCTTTACGTAACATGCAGGTTCTCAACATCAACCTTCATGACTACATTTTTGCAATATGATATCATTGTAGAGGTGTGATGAGATGTCGTCTGAGATCTCTCGTCAAGGTAAAAAGTGTCTTGCGATATCAGTACACAAGTGCAGAGCAGCAGCCTCGAAATTAGCACACGGCGGGACAGGAAGTTGAGCACAGAAACAAAATAAACATCTGGTTAATTTTCAAAATAAAATACACCCTGCTCACGGCGGATCATATTTCCCTGCACTACACCTTGAAAACACAGCACAGTGTTGTTTCCCCTCTACTCCTCTGGATGGAAACAAACTGTTGTTGGTTTTGTGGTTCTAGCTGTCAGTCATGGCCGCAGCCGTGCCGCAACAAATCCGGACCTAGTGGGTATTGACGGACGGCGGAGCACGCAGCCGACACGCAGCGGAGCAGACGTCCACAGATGTTCTGCATTCAGTGGAAATCCGGAGTTAGATTGTTAGAGAGTACTGGCACTCTCTCTCTCCCTCTCCCTCTCTCCCTCTCTCTTGGCCGAGGCACGCCCATGTCCGCAGCGTGCAGTTCACGGTGGTGCTGTCTTGCACAGATCTCTCTCTCTCTGTCTGTTATGATGAGTCGGGAAGCGGACAGCACAACCTAACTTTACTTTTAATGATTTTAAACAAAGACAAATGTTTTCTGTTCATCCTATAATGGTCATAAATTGATACTAGCGTAGCCTACTTCCTTGTTTACTGCTGCAATTAATAAAATGCAGAGGAGAAAAGAGCATCTATCTTCACAAAAATCATCTGTTAAGTGTTTGATGGTAATTTATTTGTGCTTTAGAACGTAATCACTGTGAAACAATAGTAAAATAAGCTTTTATTTCTCTGTCTACTGTACAATGACAAATTGAAGTACAAAACAACTGGTCTCAACTACTGCCAGAAAACGTTTAGTTATGTTGTAACCTTGGTTCTCTGAGTGAAGAGACTATCTCTCCACCATACATATGGAATTCATTATTATACAGGATTTGATTTGTTCACTTTTGATTGAATAAAGGACTATTTTTCCAGTCTTATTAGGGGTCCACCGTACATGGTGGGGGGGTGCCATTTTCAGGACGTGTCCAAAACTCCGCAAGGACCTGAGGCGCAATAATTGACTCTTTCCACCACTAGGTGGCGCTATAGCAGAATAAACGCATTTGGCCCTATAACTCCGACACCGTACACTGGACATTCAAAAACCATATATCTACGCATTCCCTGGATCCAACTGAATCGCCTGATATAGGCCACGTCCATTTCCGCCTAGACTTTTATGCGTGAAAAATCGCGATTTATCAAAAAAACCTACTTTTTCGATATCCTCCTAGACCGTGCGACCAATCTGCACGAAACTTGGCATGTAGCATCTACAGACCGACCTGACCTGTGGCAATGCCTTTCATCTATCTATTTTGGCACATATTTCAGCAACGTGGAGGGCGTACATCCACATTTAACACATGCATACACAGCAAGGCAGAGAACATGCATGTGCACACACACACACACACACGTAGGATATGACTATATAGCTGTCTGAATAACGGCAGTCCCTGATTGACAGTTGACAGTAATTCTTACGCGTGCATCATGGTGTATGTTAATGAGCAGTTTATCGCACATTAAATTCGCACAAGGCCTCGCACCCCCCCCCCTGCGACGGCTCTGTCTGCAGGAAGTAAGCAAAACAGCGGATCTGTTGACCTGATGATGTGAGGGGTAGAGCTTTTCTTTTCCTTATTTCAAACACCACCTGTCTATTCACTCAAACTGCATGCACATAGATTATTCCCCATTTTGTCTGTGTATGTGTGGAGGTGCAATGTGCCTACTGTTTTCCTGCTTTCTTGCATTGAAGTTAAAAAATGCAAAAAATAAATAAAGAAAGTTGAGTTTAATTTAGCTTGGTATGTAAATGATTATGTATAATATTGAAGCGAGTGGATGAAATTGGCAATTTCAATAAAAGTCATTCAGTTAAGTAAAAGTAAATGTGCTTGTATGCCTGTGGTGAAAAAGCCTTTTGTTCTGGCAACACATTTATTGAATGAATATTAACATAATGGTGTTTTCCAGTTCAATGTTTGTATGTAAAAGAGGAAGATTGCTTCAGTACATAATCCTGACTCCTACCTATTTAATCATTAGCTGGTGTATGAGAATATTGGAATATTTTCTTTCTTCATCATGAGCTGATGCTTGTGAACGAGTAAAATGTGATAGTTCTATGACCACTATGATTTTTGTAAGATGTTGTCATGATTCTTAACATGTTAATTCGTGAAAGGGCTACGAGAGAGAGAGTTATGTCGCAACAGAGCCTCATACTTCGGGAAACTGGTGGTGTACATGCGGACATTGTGAAGTTATGGCCACCGAACAGAAGTGTCTGTTTTGCACGGAGTGGGACCTGTTGCGTCGCAACACCCAAGAGACGCAGTGTTTTGTACAGTCTGAAGATTTCCCCTCTCTGATAAACAGGGCTGTACTTGAAACGTTTTTCCATGTCCTGAAAATAAATTGGAGACGGCGACCCAGACCGGAGGGACTAGATGGACAGTTATCCACTGAGTAAGTAAACTAGACAAGTTATGTTTTACATCGGTGCGATTATTTCAGATATATTGAGCAAATTTCTTTTGATTTTAGTTTGCATCGCCAGCTGTAAGTCATGACTGGTTTCCTGAAGTACGAGGCTCTGTTGCGGCATAGCTCTCTCTCACTCATAGCCCTTTCACGGAGCTCCCGCAGCTCTTCGTTCAATAAACTGTCTGTACACTTACAAAGTTCTCAATGCTTTGGTTAACATGTATGGACCCTCATTATGCTACCCTTGAAGTTTTGTGATATTTTGAGCATTTTTAGTGGTATAAAATAGTGATTTATTTTTACTTTCTCTGTGCCCCGAATACTAGCGCTGTAAGCTAATCAGCGGTCCGTGCTAGCTTCTTTGAAGCTACAAACACAATCAATTAGCATGAAAACATGTCCCAGAGAACGACATCCGTTATTAATCCCTAGGTTCGTTTTCCGCCAGAATTGTACTTTAACTTTATGAACATCACGTTCAGCGTCATGTTGAGCAACCGTAAGTGAAGTAACGTCTGATTTTGACCAAAACCACAATCTTTTTCTAAACTTAACTAAGTGGTTTTTGTGCCTAAACCTAACCAAACTGCGACCATTTCACAACGTTAACAACTTTAAAACTGACTTTTAAGTTCAAAACCGTGGGCGACGTTCTCTGGTTTAGTTATGAGCATGGAAAACGCTCCTGTGGGTCGTATTCCAGGGTAGGAATAAAAACCACCAGTATGGTTTGGAGGACTTGTTGGGTTTTTTTTTCAACCAAACCAATGAAACAACACCTAATTCACATTTGATTTTCTTGTGACATTTAAAAAAATATGACAATTAACTTTCCAGTTGAACAGAAACACACTAAGACACATTGTCTTGTAAAGGGGAGAAAAGAGAGAGCTCTCTCCTGTTTCATATGTTGGTGATGTAGAGACACCGGTCAGGGAAAATACCATCCTGATGACTGGAACACACAGAAAGAGCAGTTGGTGGAAAGGTCACACACACACACACACACACACACACACACACACACACACTTGCAACACATGCATACATTTAGACCCCTACATGGATGAATGCGCTGAAGATGCACGTACAAGCATAAACACACACACACACACACACACACACACACACACACACACACACACACACACACACAAAGGTCAGTGTTTCCCTGGTGTGTATTGATGCCGGAACCAGTCTCCCCAGCTAGAGGTAGCTCAAAGACTTTTCTGTGTGTGCATGAGAGAGAGTGTATTATTGACTTATTGAGCAAAGTGCAAATGGCAATCAGAAAAAGAAAAAAAATTGGAAGATGATAAATAAAGAGGCTTTTTACTAATCACACTCTACAGATCATCCTGCAGTGAAATGTGCATTTGTAATGCCTACATGACTCATTTTAATATTGAGAAAATAAAAGAGGAGTTGCTGCATCTGTATGCTCTATTCTTCTTTGTCGTCTTGTTTCTATAAATAAGAGTACAATAAGAGATGATGAGGTTTGATGTCAGGTTATTAATAAAGATTTCTAACTGTACTCTGTAAGCTTTTTTTTTAAGAGTGCTGATCCCACAGCTGGCAGTGTGGCAGGAACTGTCTGTTTAGCACCTGAGCTGATGACCAAAAGAAAGATCCAGAATCTGCTTGTCATTGCCTGCACCTGTTTGTTTGTTTTTTTCTCCGTGGATTACACACTAACTTTAGTTACTTTCCTATTGGCAGTAGTCTTTTGTTGTTTTCCACCACATCTCCTGCTGAGCTTTAAGCAAAAAGATGTTTGCCTGTATCCAGCCTCTGAGTCATCTCTCTGCTGGGGTCCAGAATGCACAACTTTACTTATTTTAGGCAAAAATAAACACGTATCAGCACAAAAGAACCACAAACTGGGACGCAGAGAAATCCAACCCCAACTGAGACAAAGCTGTAGCATCTGTTGTCACTCAGTACATCCTGTTTTATAGAGCATTAACCCTTAAATGCACGGGTGTTTTACAAAACATAAACACCTTAGGTTTTTAGAGAACCATTACTAATAAGTCCTCTTAACCATACGACAATATGGGTGGTTTGTTCCTACCCTGTAATACGACCCAAATTTTCAGTCCTCATAACTAAACCAGAGAAGGTCAGTTGCGGTTTTGAACTTAAAGGGTAACTACCGTTTTTTTCTGTTATTGTGTCTAAGTGACTAATGGGAACAACAATCTTATTTATGTGTATATATATATATATAAATAAGATTGTGTATATATATATATTTGGGCATTTTAGGCCTTTAATTCCACAGGACAAATGAAGACATGAAAGGGGAGAGAGAAGGACAATGACATGCAGCAAAGGGCCGCAGGGCGGCGTCGAACCCACGGCTGCTGTGTTAAGGAGTAAACCTCTATACATGTGCACCTGCTCTACCAACTGAGCTAATCCGGCCACAGGAACAGCAATTTTTGACATTGGTCCAGTACTAAGCAAGATTGCTGCAGTGAGCAGCAGTGAAACAAGCTACAATGTAAGTTATGGGGCAATTGTGCAGCTTGTATTTACCTTCACAAAAGTGTTCCTTTTTGTAACTGACAGGCTTAGATTAATATTATAAATATTAAGTGTCTGACAACATTATGGAAATGATCCCTCTTTGAGACCTTTTCTGTTTAACTAGAAACAGCTCTGAAGTCGCTAGCGCTAAACCCACCAGATTCCATTTAAAAAAGCAATAACTTTAGCTTATATAGAGCCAACTTACCTTCACATGTAAATCAGTAAACTATGTGTTTATTTCAACCAAAACTAGAGTTGTGATGGTTCAAAAAGTGGAATGACGACCCAAAATGGCTTTTCATAGATTTACAGTGGGGCAAAAAAGTATTTAGTCAGCCACCAATTGTGCAAGTTCTCCCACTTAAAAAGATGAGAGAGGCCTGTAATTTCCATCATAGCTACACTTCAACTATGAGAGACAAAATGAGAAAAGAAAATCACGAAAATCACATTGTAGGATTTTTAATGAATTTATTTGCAAATTCCTCGGGAAAATAAGTATTTGGTCACCTACAAACAAGCAAGATTTCTGGCTCTCACAGACCTGTAACTTCTTCTTTAAGAGGCTCCTCTGTCCTCCACTCGTTACCTGTATTAATGGCACCTGTTTGAACTTGTTATCAGTATAAAAGATACCTGTCCACAACCTCAAACAGTCACACTCCAAACTCCACTATGGCCAAGACCAAAGAGCTGTCAAAGGACACCAGAAACAAAATTGTAGACCTGCATCAGGCTGGGAAGACTGAATCTGCAATAGGTAAGCAGCTTGGTGTGAAGAAATCAACTGTGGGAGAAATTATAAGAAAATGGAAGACATACAAGACCACTAATAATCTCCCTCGATCCGGGGCTCCACGCAAGATTTCACCCCGTGGGATCAAAATGATCACAAGAACGGTGAGCAAAAATCCCAGAACCACACGGGGGGACCTAGTGAATGACCTGCATAGAGCTGGGACCAAAGTAACAAAGGCTACCATCAGTAACACACTACGCCGCCAGGGACTCAAATCCTGCAGTGCCAGACGTGTCCCCCTGCTTAAGCCAGTACATGTCCAGGCCCATCTGGAGTTTGCTAGAGAGCATTTCGATGATCCAGAAGAGGATTGTGAGAATGTCATATGGTCAGATGAAACCAAAATAGAACTTTTTGTTAAAAATTCAACTTGTCGTGTTTGGAGGGGAAAGAATGCTGAGTTGCATCCAAAGAACACCATACCTACTGTGAAGCATGGGGGTGGAAACATCATGCTTTGGGGCTGTTTTTCTGCAAAGGGACCAGGACGACTGATCCGTGTAAGGGAAAGAATGAATGGGGCCATGTATCGTGCGATTTTGAGTGAAAACCTCCTTCCATCAGCAAGGGCACTGAAGATGAAACGTGGCTGGGTCTTTCAGCATGACAATGATCCCAAACACACCGCCCGGGCAACGAAGGAGTGGCTTCGTAAGAAGCATTTCAAGGTCCTGGAGTGGCCTAGCCAGTCTCCAGATCTCAACCCCATAGAAAATCTTTGGAAGGAGTGTTGCCCAGCAACAGCCCCAAAACATCACTGCTCTAGAGGAGATCTGCATGGAGGAATGGGCCAAAATACCAGCAACAGTGTGTGAAAACCTTGTGAAGACTTACAGAAAATATTTGCCAACAAAGGGTATATAACAAAGTATTGAGATGAACTTTTGTTATTGCCCAAATACTTATTTTCCACCATAATTTGCAAATAAATTCATTAAAAATCCTACAATGTGATTTTCTGGATTTTTTTTCTCATTTTGTCTCTCATAGTTGAAGTGTACCTATGATGAAAATTACAGGCCTCTCTCATCTTTTTAACTTGCACAATTGGTGGCTGACTAAATACTTTTTTGCCCCACTGTATTTTGTTTCTGTCAACTTTGAATGAAGTGTATTTTATGCTGAAATTACTGTTTATTGGAGTCTGGTGGGTTTAGCGAACATGATTTTGTGGATGTTATGTTTAAAAAAGGATCTTTAACAGAAAGGTCGACCTCTTTAGAAATCCTTTCCATAATGTTGTCAGACTCTTAGAATATTAATCTGAGCCTGTCAGTGGTAAAACGAGCACTTTTGTGAAGGTAAATACAAGCTGGACAATTGCCCTATTAAAGGGATATTTCACAGCTGGAAAGATGAATATGTATTTAAACTGGGTCATTTATGTAGTAGAAATGTGAAATAATTTTAGAAGTTGGTGCCTTCTAGACCGAGAAAAGCCAGAAAATGTATTTTTGGCTCATGTGGATGAAAGACAACAATTCCCAGAATGCACTTGCTTCGCTTCCCTACGAGGCCACTCCCAAGCCACGCCTACCGGTTACAGAGGGCAGTATCAGAGGGAAATTAATAATACATACTAATACTAATACATACTCTAATGGAGCAACACTAAGGACTATAACACGAACCACAACCAATGTGAGTTTGAACTTTTAATTAGAAAACATAATATGAAAAATTTTACACTCATAGCTCATCCAGAGCTTCAGCAGTTTCTTTATAGCCGCAGTATTGCCCATCATGAGCTGGATATCTCTGTCTGATGTCCGGGACAACACAGGCAGGCAAAACGGAGGGCGGGAAAGAAAATCTTCATGACTGCGCAAGCGCGAGGGGATAAACCCAATAGCGACAGCCCTTAGAGGGTGAAGCCTATATGAAATAGAACACAAAGTGACGGTAGGCGATATTGTCTACAAAACAGTAAGCACAACGTTAGCGAAGCAAGCTATTTGCACTTACAGTAGGCTAGCATAGATGTAAACATAATGATAGCTCAGCTGACTACGTGGGAAGAACGTTGTGATAATGGGTCTCCAAACTCTGTACATGACGTGTTAGTAACAAAAAGAAAAACAAACAAAATACTCACTTTATACTCAGGCGTCTGTTTCTCCCTGCGGGCTTTGGCTGGCGTTTCCAATTCACCTTCGGGATCCTGAAATAAGTTTCCAGGACCCCCCTGTCCATGTGTGGATCAAAATTAGGGTGCTCTGTTACACATGCTGGCGGTGCCGTTTCCTTAGTAGATTCAGCGATTTCTTCCAGAAGAAAATGGCATCGCTGAAATTCGCGACAGCAACAGGACTCTATATCTGTGTCCATAGGCACACAGCAAGAGCACTGACCTCACTAGTCCGCCCCAGTTTGAGTCTGCCCGGGCTCTTCCTCTTGACCGCCATGCAGGTCTCGCTCCTCTACTGCAGCAGCTGCTCCAGCCGCCTCTTGTTCCTCCATCATCCGCAACTGTTCCTCGCTGTACTGCGGCTCGTACAGGTGGCCACGAGCATCGGATTCGCGCACCAGATCCCCTTCTGCCACATCCGCCATCGCCTCTGGCCAAAAAAGCCTCCAATGACGCAAAATGGCGATTTTTGCGTCATCAGAGGTTTTTTTCCAGACACACAATACAGAGATCTCTCGTCTCAGGTGGACATTCAAAAATACTACCGGGTTTCTACTGATACAAAGCTTAATGCTAATCGGTGAACAGTGTTGGGAAGGATACTTTCAAAACGTATTCCGTTACAGAATACATGCCCAAAAATTTTATTTGTAACGTATTCCATTATTCAGTTATTCTGAATACTTGGATTACTTCCACATTGAATTGCATTTTATAAGTGTAGGAATGCGACCATCACATACAGCTTACTGTAACAGGCCTATTCTGGTGTGTTCTTCTGTTCCAACTGGCTTAATGTGTACCTGAACAAGCTGATAGATTTTTGTATTTGTAGTCCCGAACTGCATACTACAAAAATCTAACCGCCGTCTAAGCTACCACGAGCTAATTTGAGCTAACATTAGCTAGCATGTCAAATGGGGCTAGTCAGTCTTTCAACGGCTATGGGGTTAGTAAATCAGCACGTAGGAGAATGTAAAGCTATAAAATAGCAAAGTGACCAGTAAAACTATAGCAGACGACTACCCTTGGCTAATTAAA
The DNA here is from genome assembly GCF_031162955.1 of Sander vitreus. Lineage (NCBI taxonomy): Eukaryota > Metazoa > Chordata > Actinopteri > Perciformes > Percidae > Sander > Sander vitreus. Next base: position 28,600,061 of record NC_135864.1, on the reverse strand, counting down.
AAAAAAAACTTACTTTAAGATGCTTTTTCAGGTTGGAGGTGGAGTAATTTGGACGCTGAAAGGAAGTTGGTCGCTGGCAAGCAGAGGTTGCACTGCACAGTTATATTTCGTTTCCCTTCTCTTTCTTTAATGTGAAATGCTGTTTGAATTTCCAAGATAGAAACGCATTCCTGCCCTGGCTCTGTTGTGCCGCTTCCGAATCCATTGTGACTGATCACGCAAATAGCTAAGTTTTTTGTTTTCATATTGGGGCTTCTGGGAAATGCATGGAGTTGTCTTAATTTATTCAAAGAGTGAATAAACTCGTGAAACAGAGAAGTATCGTCATGTAATCCATTGATTTCAACAATGTAACTGTATTCTAAATACCAACTATTTAAATTGTAACTGTAATGGAATACAGTTACTCATAATTTGTATTCTGAATACATAACGCCGGTACATGTATTCCATTACTCCCCAACACTGTCGGTGAAGTATCCCTTTAACTTACATCGTAGCTTGTTTCGCCGTTGCTGACTGCAGCAATCTCGCTTAATCCTGGACCAATGTCAAAGATTGTTGTTCCCATCAGTCACTTAGACACAAAAACATAGGAAAATAGGGTCTAGGTTGAAAAAAACGGCAGTTACCCTTTAAAGTTTGCAGTTTTAAACATGTCTTTTACATTGTAAAACTGTCACAGTTTGGTTATGTTTAGGCACAAAAACCACATAGTTAAGTTTAAAAGAAGATTGTGGTTTGGGTTCAAATCAGACGTTACTTCTGGTTATGCACGTGACACTGAACATCACGTTCGTAAAAGAAAAAAAACAAACAACTTTACTTTTTTTAAGTTTACTTTTATTCTCAAACGGGACCTCTCTTGGGTGAAAGTCCTGTGTTTGTTTGTTTGACAAATGTATTCTGACATAGTGTTCTACCCTGCAAATTGTCATCATCAACTTCAGTACTGACATCCCATTGCTTGTGTGACACGACAAATGAAAGTGATTCTATTCTCGCACTGTCCGCTTTGTTGCTTTGTATCTGAAAAATTATTTACAATTTTACTATCTTCTATAACCTTTTTCTGTCAAATTAGTTATAAAAAAACAAAAAAACAAACCCATGCACCTTTGTGGATGTTTCATTTTAATCTTCTCCTTGTGCCAGATATGTCTCTTGATAAGTATAGCCCTGAAACAGAATGGAACAAAGTGTGACGTCTGTGTGTGTTTAATACTGCAGGCCCATTGGGGTGTGTGTGTGGGGGGATGGGGGGGGGGATCAAATTGAAGTCGGTCCAAAATTACCACAGAGATTTGCCATCTGAAAATTACCATAGAGATTTACTGACTGGTAATTGCTAAGTGTTGTTGTAGTTGCCGTGTGTGTATCTGTGTGTGTGTGTGTGTGTGTGTGTGTGTGTGTGTGTCAAATTCACTCATTCTTCAGTGTAAGTGTCCATTGCATATGTTTGCATATGTACGTGCTTGTCTCCCCGTGCCTATTTCTCTGAGGTCATATCTCTGTTCCATCAGTCTCCAGACACCAGTAGGCTGTAATTGTGTGTTTATGTCTATGTGTGTGTGTGTGTGTGTGTGTGTTCAAGACAGAGCTTAATTGAATAGGAGGTAAAGGCCATGGTGTTCCCCTATAGTGCAGACTCTAAATGTGGCCTCGCTGGTATGGAACCAAGGGGAAATGGAGCTTAGCGACACAGAGAGAGAAGGAGGGAGGGAGAGGGAACGAGGGCGATACATGACTATAAATTTGACATTCCTCGGAGAGTTTGAGTAGAGAGAGCGACAAAGAAAGAGAGCGTGGCTAAATGTGGGCTCCCCGATGAGACAGAACGAGTCTGAGAGAAAAGAAAATGGGAGCGATGAAAAGCGAGGAGAGAGACTTTATCTAAATGTGTCCCTCCCCAGTGAGAGGGTTTAGAGAGCAGGGGAGCTGTCCTTGGACCTGAATAAGCTTCTGGCAGTGAACCAAGTCAAGCAGTTAGCATTGAGCACAGCGCACGGGGCTGAAGACTCATACACTGCCACTCTGTCATTGTCTTTGTCTTCATCTGTCTTCCTCCCTGTCTTTTAAACCCCCCCCATCACCCCATCTGTGTTTGTCGTAGAAAGGTAACAGAAGCAGTTGGTGCAGCGTGCACAATGCAACACTCTCTATCTGGGTGAGTCTGTGCTTATTTTATGTTGTCTTTCGATCAGATGTGTATCATTAGCTTGCTAAAAGAAAATTGTCAGCAGATGGAGTTGCTCTGTTGTCATGGAGATGGTTATGTTGTCATTACACCGTGAGATGTGGTCGAAAGCTTCAAAAAATATGAAGTAAGTTGATTTAGTGTTAAGAGTTTGGTGTAAAAAATAAAGCCAAATCATCAACTATCAGCCTATGGGAAAGCGCAGTAATACAAACATCAGACCTAATGACCTCAGCCCCACAAGAACTAGAGGAGAGTGATTAGGCAAGGTGTGATTTCCGTTTGTTTGTTTTGTTTTTCCCCGAGACCGCAGAGGGTGGGGGGTGGGAGAGGGTTTTTGTTCTTGTCCAATTTGTGTTTCTCTGTTATGTGTGCCATCTGACATTGCCTGTTACACATTGTGGAATTTGTTTTGTATGGCTGAAGGTGCTAATAAAAAGTTGATCGCAAATCACGCACGATCACGTAAGGCTTGTATCATTGTGGACGCGCCTGTCGGTACACAATCTGTGCTGCCTGCACGATGCACGATAATCCTGTTTTACCTAGGATACGACACTGCATGATCTGTTCCACGCTAGCCTCCACCGGGAAGCTAACATTAGTTCAGCTAACAGCTAATTCGGCTAACTGCTAGCTGACAGCTTGATTCAGTCTAAAATAACGTTAACTCAAACTTAACAATGGGAAAATCAGGCTACAGCTGAATTAAGACAAGTATTGAGTGATTGTATTTTAAATGAGCACAAGTAGAACTGACGTAACAGCTGTTATATATTTTAACGGTTATTTTCAGGTTTTATTTTGAGGGTCTTTTAAAGTTATTACATGCTGTCTCAGCTAGTGGTTAGCCGAATTAGCTGTTAGCTGTAAAGTTAGTTTGCCTGTGGAGGCTAACGGCAGACTGCTACAACTACGACCGGAAGTGTGGAACAGAAATGTCATAAATCCTCATACAACAGCGCATGCGCGAACATCTTGCGCATGCGCAGAACGGGTCGTGCAGGCAGCACGGATCGTGTACCGACAGCATCGACAGTGTTGTGTTGTCATTACTTAGAATTCCTCATGGGGCAGACAGAATCTACGCACTATAGCTTTAAGCGCTGGAACTATTCCTTGGCTGGGTACTTGACTTCCTGCAGTTTTAACTGGGAGTTCACTGACCTGGCCAAGAAATAGTTCCAGCATGCAACGTCCCATAAAACAGTACATTTGTCATTTTTACATTACAGTAACTAGCAAATAAAACTATTGCTTTACAGCAAGACTCTTCCAAAAAAAAAAAAAAACATATTTGTGTATTTCGAGTGAATATTTTGTTAAAGAAGAAATAGGAGTCCACTTCTTGTTTACATGTCATTATAGCTGTGGTGGTCGTTATCACATTAAAAAATATATCTTTTTCTTAACTGTCAACAAATCCCATGAAAAGACCAAAACCAACAGTGCCTTAGTGTGTCTCGCAATCATTTCTGACTTCCCTGTGTCTGTTTCTCGTATCCCCGAGCCAATTTGTTCCAACTGAGGACATACTGTACATATTTAAAAACGTCTCACAAATGTAGTTACATTTTCTCTTTAAAGACTCAGTAATTTCCTCAAACAGCTGGGCACTGTAGTTTACAGCAAAACTCACTCTAACAGGAAGATTAATCCACATTTGGTGCTCTAGTGAGTATTTGGGCCAGCAGGACAGAGCATGTGTGTGTGTGTGGGATTGAGTCAAAATAAACTACAGCGTGTGTGTTCATGGTAATGAAAGGAACACATCACCCAGTGCAACAGCGTGGCTCATTGATGTGTTTTTAATACATTTTGAACAATCGAGCTCTATGGCACAGAAGAATAAGCTCTTGATCTCATTCATATTTAGCAACTGGGATAAACTATGGGCTAATTTCAACATTTAGCATGCCCTTAGACTGTAGCCAGAGACATAAAAAGGCTCCATAAGGTCTTCAAATTGTCGGTGAGTAAAAACGTTAGATGTCTTGTAAAGGCCACCTGGTATAGTTAAATACTTTTGCTGCAAGTCCCTCCTTGTGATAAAATGTAAATTTTTTGCAGCTTGGAATCTAAATCTGTGATATCTTTTCCCCCTCTTTTCCGACTTTTATTCCAATATCATCTCATGTACTTTGCCAGTGAAGACATTTTTGCTTCACTGCTAGACTTCCCTGACCTGCTGATTTGAACATGGTAAAAGCTATTGAGTTAAAAAAGAAAAGAAAAAAGCTCCTGACCTGGTGAATGTTCAGCTAGGTGGACAAGAATTCCATCATCAAGTCGAACAGAAAACTCTCTCTATCTTTCTATTGACCACACACACACACACACACACACATACACATACACACACACACACACACACACACACACACTGGCTATCTCTGTACATTATGTAATCTTATTTATGTCAAGATGGCCTGAAACTGTCACAATACACAAATATGAAGGTATTGAACCTTTGTAAAAGTATCTGATTTAGATGGCATTGATGCAAATATAAAGAAACATTATACACTTCTCTGTATTATCTACACTGGATTAGGACCATATTCTGTATACGAAGGATAGAGCCGCATTTTTTTTTCAATCAATAGTATAGTATAATGTAACAACAGGTTTTGCTTGCTGTAATCATTCCACATGTTCACACTGCCCATTAAGAGATCCATCTGACTCTGATTTCAATGTAAGTAATGAGAGACAAAATCCACAGTCCTCAAAAGTTTATCTTCAACTCAACTTCAACTTTATTTGTTACCCTGAAGGGCGATTAGGTGTGCAGCAAGTATAAACTACGGTGGCCCTGAAGTGCAAATCACAACAGCAAATAGAAAAACGGTACGGCAAATATGAGAACACAACAGCAAATATGAAAACACGACAGCAAATAGGAAAACACGACAGCAAATAGGAAAACACGACAGCAAATAGGAAAACACTTCAATAAATCATAAAACACAACGGCAAATAGGAAAACACGACAGCAAATAGGAAAACACGACAGCAAATATGAAAACACGACAGCAAATAGGAAAACACGACAGCAAATATGAAAACACGATAGCAAACATGAAAACACGACAGCAAATATGAAAACACGACAGCAAGTAGGAAAACACGACAGCAAATAGGAAAACAAAACGGCATTGACTTCTACCGGAAAAGGTAGGGCCTATCTAGCAGAGGACGGAGCCTCCTGATTGGACAGACGGACTGTCTCTCTGTTAAAAGTAGGCGCTTTTCCGTGTTTTTCACCTCTCCTTCCTGTTAAAAGACAGACAGTCCGTCTGTCCAATCAGGAGGGTCCGTCCTCTGCTAGATAAGCCATACCTTTTCCGGTAGAAGTTAATGCTGTCGTGTTTTCATATTTGCTGTCGTGTTTTCCTATTTGCTGTCGTGTTTTCGTATTTGCTGTCGTGTTTTCCTATTTGCCGTTGTGTTTTATGATTTGCTGTTGCATTTTTCTATTTGCTGTTGTGATTTGCACTTCAGGGCCACCTAATGAACACATACAAGACACATAAATACATTCAAGTTCTACACACAGGCCAACTGGAACACAACTGTAACAGTACGAGGACAAATAAATACCAGTACAAAGTGCATGGATAGCAGCGTCAAAGTAACCTACATAGCGAAGGAAAAGTGCATATCAGCCTGCAAAGTTGACACAATATAATGAACGACCATCGTCAACAACATTAGCATCCATTACATTACATCACCAACCCCATGCAGCCCAAGATGATTGGTTTAAAGAAATGCAAAAAAGCCAGTATTCTTCTCCCTGTCCCAGAATGATAAGCAGTGTACAGAGATGTGGAGTATAATGGTCTGGCTATGCTAGACTAATCTGAAGCTACCATGAGACTTCAGACGTCTGAGGTAGTCAAAGAAAAAGAAGGTATCCTCCAAAGTCTTTTATAAGAATTTCTCTTTTTGTGTTTCTATTGTAGAATATTAGCAGTTAAAGTTATATTTGTGCACATTGCAAAAGCTGTTGCAGCTGTGTACAGCTGTGTGCAGTCATTGAGGAAGTGGTTCAAGGAAATGTCACTGATGCATAGAAGGTTAAGCTTGAGCCTTTAACAATAGTTTAAGCCTTAATGGCATAAAAGTGCATTGTGTACTAGATAAGCAGGAACACAGGAAAGGTAGTTAAAGTTACATAACAGACAGGAAGTTGCACCTCAAGGTCCCGACCTTTACGAAGCAGGTAATTTAAAAAGAAATCTGGCTCCTCTGGCATCATCTACAGCCTGTAGTGCGATATGCAAACATCCACCGCTCCCTGTTCAGATGCACCAATCAGGGCCAGGAGCGGGGGGGGGGAGTGGGTGTCTAACTGCGTGTCAATCACCGCTCATGCACACACATTCATTCTCCCTTGTGGGGGGAGGGGCTTTAGGAGACCGTTTTGGGCTTTAGCGGAAAGGGGGGAGGGACTGAGAAGTTGTCGATGTTCAAATTTTTGTCCTGGATCTTCACAATCCTACCTACAGCACCTTTAACTGAACTCTTCGTCTCAGATTGATCCTTGTGTTCTGGTAAATTTAAGTCCGATGTAAGAAGGCGCGGGAATTAATAAATTGGAGTCAGATTTGACAGGCCTTAGGGCCTTATTTTAGACAAAATTCCTTCTTCACTATCCCTTAGTGATGGCCAAATGAAGCTTTTATAAGGCTTCCTTTGGACATCACTGTCTAAGGCATTACCATACATGTGTTTTTCTTCATAAGGCTATGCTATCTAAATTGTCAATGTATTTAACACCCTTAGTTGAGTGAACAACCATGACATCTGATCACACAACAGCTTCAAGAGACAGGCGCGAAAACGGAGCGTTTCAGACCGAGGGTGAATACAGGAATATTCAGACAGACAGTATGAGAAAACCAATGTATTTTTTGAACATTTAAACATGTTCTAGTAGAAACCCAAAATACACACATACACCTGAAAATGAGCATATTATGGGAACTTTAAAATTTCCATAAATTAACTGTGAACTGCGGAAGGCTTCTTTCCGGTACAATGCACCTTACCACTGTAATGAACTGCAAAACAATGCACCACTATGTTTAACAACTAATTGCTAAATTTGTCTGTGTTGTTTGGTGCTGGGCAGGTGTACAGTGGGTTTATCAGAGCTTTTTCTCTTTGAAAACATCTGCCTACGGCAGCTGAAAACAAGTTAGGAGAGCGGTGACAGTGAACTGCAACAGTAAAAGTGAAGCCTAGAAAAACAAAGCAATGAGCTGGGGAGAACAGCAGAGTCCAGTTATAATTCTCTGTTGTTTCATCACTGCGACATACTCTTATTACACATGTAAACTGATCCATTGTTGATATGAAACTATTGTTTGGGAAGATTTAAATATATACATTTTTTGATTAACTTTAATCTGGATCTTTGTGATTACATAAAAATGAGCAGGGAGTAAAAATTGCTCTATTCGCCAAAAAGTAACAGGGGCAATCACTTGCCTGATATCAGACAGAATTGTCAACTCGTTACACTCTGTTTCCATCTTCAGTCTGACATTGCCTCAACTCTAACTGATTTCTTAAGATTATGTTTTTTTGGGCTTTTCAGCCTTTATTTGGATAGGACAGCAGAAGACATGAAAGGGGAAAGAGAGAGGGGGGAATGACATGCAGCAAAGGGCCGCAGGCCGGAGTCGAACCAGTGCCCGCTGCGTCGAGGAGCAAACCTCCACACATGGGCGGCCGCTCCACCAACCGAGCTATCCTGGCGCCCGCACTCTAACTGATTTTAAGTTGACACTAATGCATAGCTATGCCAACATACTGGTTTTGCCTGGGGTTTTAGAGTGGAATTGAGCATCTTCTTTACATTATATATTTATAATATTAAATCCAGTATTTTTAATAGCCGATTCAAGGCAGTCATCTCTAAAATGTAAAGAAATGCATGGGTAAATCTTTGTGTTGTAAGGTAAAAACAAACTGCGATGTTGGGCAATATTGAGACAGCTTGAAAACAGCTTGAAGACGGTGTTATCCCCCCGCGCTCATTGGATTAATTGTTTTTAACCATGGTGCCAGATGAATCAGTCAACACGGTGGAGTGGGCAGATTCAAAGGTCTGATCTCAAGATAAGCAATCACATGCCGGCTGTGATCAAATGACCAATGAAATGTTTTGATTTTTTTTTTACTTCATGTTGGTAAAAAGCGCTCACCCTCCAACTGGAGAGGCCCATAATTAAGATTCAGACAAACATGTTATGCTCTTGGTCACTAAATGCACCCGGGAGATGCACAGAGATGACGGTGGCTGGCTGAGTTTGTCTGTGTTGACAGACCAAGAGAGGATGGCGGGAAGAGAAAAGGGGACAAGAGGAAGAGAGGGAGCAAAGACATTTTGCTCCCTCTCACAGGTTTGTGAGGGGGGTGATCTAACTTGTTTATTTGGACCACACAGCTTCCTATGTATGCATGGATACACAGCCTCCGTTGCTGTTGCTTTACTTGTGTTGAAAAAAGCAGACAAAGCTCCAACATATGTCAGGTTTTACTATTAAAAATGAAACAGCTCTGTAAAAAAGTAAACAGTTTCGAGGTTTGACTTTGTCGCTGCATGTTTCTCTGAGTGTCTGCCACATCTCTGTCCCATCCAGCTGTCTCCTCAACTGTCCATCCATCCATCCATCTGTCAACTTGCATGATTAAAATGAAGATAGAATGCTCAGATATAACCTTAAAGAAAGCAAAGGACAGCTGGAAAAACAAAGACACGGCCTGGCTAGTGTTTCATGTAATAGTTGCATCAGCCAAAGCTGTGGCCATATTTCAGTGCTAATATCTCAGCGCCATTCATATTAGCCAACCTCGCCAATATTTAAGCAATCATATTAACCTTGCCAGCCAACATCTCAGCATTTATATGAGCTGCCCCAGCCAATGTTTTAGCATTATTTCAGTCACGTTGCATCTGTTTAATGTCCCAACATTTGATTTCCCTACGCCGGCCAACCAGCCATCGTTTTATGGCCAGGAACAGTAAATTACCAAAAGTAGCCTACTTTTCATTTTAGTGAGCATCTTTTAGACAAGTGGGAAGGGGAGAAAGGGAGGGCCTGCCTTTGAAAAATCGCCCCAAAAAAACCCACATTTGACTAACAAATCTTTGCGGTCAGATATGAATGGCCCCCTTGATCTCTTTCCAGCCATCCACTGACTTTTCATCGATGACTTCGACAACCTAATTTAACACCAAGATGGAGACAGGGACTATCAGAAGCTACTCCCTTATGTAGCTGTAGTTTTTGTATTTTCCTTAAAAATGTCACCATATAATAGCCATGCAAACTGATTTCCTTTTCTGTTTTGGTGGACGAACATGCAAGGTTTCATGTTCCAGAACGATTTTGAGAGGTTGCCTACCAATGTGACTGTAACCAGTCTACTTGTTTCCCAGTGTGTTGTTTCTGTGGTAGTCCTGTGTGTAGTTGCTCAATCATTCAATACTGGTTACTTTCTGACTGGCAAGACTACAGAAAACATCTGTGTGGAAAAGGTTGCAATGTGTGAGGTGTCTAGTGTTTGTAGGTGTCAACCTTGTAGGTTTATCGGTTTCCCAGCTTTAGTCAGGTCCAAGTAAATCAAGTTGCATAATCTTGCACTCTTGCAGTCTGTTCCCAGCTTTAGTCAGGGTTTAGGCCACTTCCAGACCTTGATTAAGACTAACAGCGAAAACACACCGTGCACGTAAAGCTCGCATAGTGTAGATACGTGCCTGATCCCAAACCTGGCCATTCATACCGGACGCATATTTCAATGCGCCAGTCACAAAGCGATCCTTCTCCTCTCTCTCTCTCTCTCTCTCTCTCTCTCCGATAGAAAGAGACAGGATGAGTGGGGAAAACTGTGGAAATTGTAGCCTATATATGTGTGTGTGTGTGTGTGTGTGTGTGTGTGTGTGTGTGTGTGTGTGTGTGCGCGCGTGTCTCACATCCGTCGGGCTCCACCATGAACCTAGGTGTTTTATTTTGAATGTGTTTTATTTTTGTAAAGTATCCGGCTGCACTGTGGTCTTCCTGTATATGATTACCTGCCTGGCTTGACACATACGCTCGCGTCTCGCGCAAGAAATAGAGGAGACGCCAAAACTATCGCTGCAGCGCCCCGGCCAACACGGACGCTACATGCCCGGTATGAATGGACAGATTGGATAACATGGGTGCCGAAATAAAAATAGCTGTGCTATGTGGCTATATCTTATGCGCCCAGTGTGTTTTCGCTGTAAGATCAAAAGACGGAATGAACAGTAAACATGTTCTTTTTAAAAGGTGTTTGCATGGGATCAAAACAGATATATACAGTATATGTTCTGTGTTATGCTTATGCATATTATTTTTTACCCCTGCCAAGGAGGTTAGTTTTTTGGCTCGGTTTATCTGTCAACAGGATTATGGAATAAACTACTGGATTGTCATGAAACTTGGTGGAAGGCAAGGCAAGGCAATTTTATTCATATAGCACATTTCAGCAACAGGCAATTCAAAGTGCTTTACATAAAACATTAAAAGCAATTAAAAACAAATAAAAAGAAAACAAAAGTAAAATCAGATAAAATACGAGAATAAAATTCATAGTGCAGTATAAGAAATTAAAGAAAGGCAATATCAAAAAGATAGGTCTTCAGCCTTGATTTAAAAGAACTGAGAGTTGCGGCGGACCTGCAGCTTTCTGGAAGGTTGTTCCAGATGTGCGGAGCATAACAATTGAACGCTTATTCCCCTTGCTTAGTTTTGACTCTGGGGACGGAGAGTAGACCTGTCCCAGATGACCTTAGAGGTCTGGGAGGTTCGTAGTGCATTAACAGATCAGACATGTATTTTGGCCCTATACCATTTAATGATTTATAAACTAGCAAAAGTATTTTGAAATCAATTTTTTGAGGCACCGGAAGCCAGTGTAAAGACTTCAGAACTGGAATGATGTGATCCACTTTCTTGGTCTTAGTGAGAACTCGAGCAGCAGTGTTTTAAATCAGCTGCAACTGTCTGATTGATTTTTTAGGGAGACCTGTAAGGACACCATTACAATAGTCAAGTCTACTCAAAATAAAAGCATGGACACGTTTTTCCAAATCCTGCTGAGACATGAGTCCTTTAAGCCTTGATATCTTAAGGTGATAGTAAGCTGACTTTGTTATTGACTTAATATGGCTGTTGAAATTCAGGTCTGAGTCCATAATTACACCAATTTCTGGCTTTGTCTGTTGTTTTTAACATTGCAGTTTGAAGCTGAGCGCTAACTTTCAATCGTTCCTCTTTTGCTCCAAAAACAACCACCTCAGTTTTTTCTTCATTTAATTTAAGAAAATTCTGGCACATCCAGTCATTAATTTGATCAATGCACTTAGTCAATTTTGTATTGGACTATAGTCCCCAGGCGTTAAGGTTATCTAAATTTGTGCATCATCCGCGTAGCTATGGTAACTAATCTTGTTGTTTTCCATAATCTGAGCCAGTGGAAGCATGTAGATGTTAAACAGAAGAGGCCCCAGAACGGAGCCTTGGGGAACTCCACACGTCATATTAGTATGCTCAGATGCAATATTACCTATAGACACAAAGTAGTCCCTATTCTTTAAATAGGATTCAAACCAGTTTAGTACTGAGCCAGAAAGGCCAACCCAGTTTTCCAATCGGTCTAGTAATATGTCAGAGAATGTGAATTATTCTTGTTTCTAGCAATGATGTCAGAGAAGAAGGACCGCCTTGCATTCCTCAGTTCCAAATTATAAATGCGAAGTATAAGGTTTCATAATTTTTCACTACCTTCGTTCAGCTTTTCGACAGTCTCTTTTTTCTGTTCTTACCAGTGTGGCATTTCTCCATGGAGCTTTTTTCTTATTAGAGACAGCTTTAACTCTAGTGGGAGCAATGGTATCAATAACATTCGTAATTTTACAATTGAAATTATCTACAAGCTCAGTGACTGAGACCCCAGAGAGGGCGGGTGTGGAGGAGAAAAGCTGAATGAATGATTCACTGGTGTTTTAAGTGATGTACCATTTTCTGATTACCTTTGAATACTTTTCTGCGCAGAGATAGTGCCGTTAAAGAAAACACAGGAATGATCAGAGAGAGCAACATCGGTCACCACAATTTTGGAATTGTTCAGACCTTTGGAGATAATCAAGTCCAGAGTGTGCTCTGTCACATGCTGAGTCAGTCCATAGTTCTCAAAAACACAACACAGTTATTCGGTCCCTCTATCGTGGGGGTTGTCAACATGAATGTTGAAATCACCAGCAGTAATTACACAGTTAATACAGATTATAGAGAGTAGTTCAGTGAAGTCATCAAAGAAGGTTGGACAGTATTTAGGGGGGCTGTAGATATTTAGAAATATAGGTCGAGGGAACGACCTTAGCTGAAGAGGTACATATTCAAAAGAAGCAAAATTTCCATAAGATATTTGCGTACATTGGAATGAGTCATTAAAGAAAATGGCGACGCCACCTCCTTTCTCGTTCATTCTATGCTCACTCATAAAACTGAAGTTAGGGGGAGCTGACCCGATAAGAACAGGAACACTGTTGTTATGGTCTAACCAGGTTTCAGTTAAAAACATAAAATCAAGATTGTGCTTAATAATAAAATCATTGATTAAAAATGATTTTCCTGCCAAGGACCTGACGTTTAGTAGGGCAAATGTCAGTGTATTAAATTTATTAGCTGTCTCATTTTTTGGGACAGACTGTGGCTGACAAGGAATGGATACTAAATTCACTGTCTTTGCAGTTAAGTAGTTGTTATTACATAGTGGCTTCACCAATTTGTTTGGTCTATTATTGATTCTAACTGGAATGATGGAGCTGGTCTGTGGATGGAGCTGGTCTGTGGAAGTGCGCATGTGCCATGTCCACAAAATGTAAACAGTCAATCATGAGTCTGTGTTTGCAGGGCATGCCGCAAGTTACCACAGAGCATTTGGCTGCCTCGTGTATTGGGATGAATACCATCCCTGCCAAATAGCGAGCCACGTTACCAAAATAGGTTAAAATTGTCAATAAAACCTATATTGTGAATTCTGCATGTAAACTGAAGCCAGGTGTTAAGGCTAAGTAGTCTGCGAAAAAGGCCTACTCCGCGACCTAGAAATGGAAGTGGGCCCGAAATAAAAACCGACTTCCCAGTGCTCTTTAAAGCGTTGAAGGTTGAAGTCCCGCTTTGTGCGTTCACTCTCCTGATAGGACATGTCATTATGTCCACAATGGACCACGATGCGTTTAATGGAGATTGGGAGTGAGGGTATCAGGGCCTTAACTTTGGCGAGGATGTCTACAACCTTGGCTCCTAGAAAGCAATGTGTGACGGCATTAAAAAACTGTATACCCCGGGTGATGGAGTCACCGATAATTACTGCGGTTGGGGGGAAGAGCGGACGAGAAGTGGGGGAGTGTGGATGGCCAGTGTCAGGAAGACAACAGTCAGCAACGGCCTTAAGGGCAATTTCCACTGGATGCGTAACGGCTGCGTAACGGCTCCGGAACGTCGACGGAGTCATTAGGTTTCCATTAAAGTCAATGTGTGTATTTCCACTGACTGAGTAAGCAGTCCTTTCCCGCGATGACAGCTGGTGAGTCGGTCGTGCAGCAGTCCTCTCCCATGATGATAGCTGGTGAGCCGGCTGCGCAGCGGGATGAGCCGTGGGACCACCGGACACCCAAGGAGGGGACGCCGAGCCGCTACTGGGAGGGCTGGGCCGCGATAGGTCGCCACAGGCACTCCACCAGCCACCAACAGAAAGGGAGCTTCAGCAACCCCGGTCACCGAGCGCGAGCCAGGACAGCCCGCCAGGCCAACATCCAGCTCCGACAAGGCATCGAAGCGCTTGGAGAGGCTGAGGGACCTATCCGAGGCTTTCTTTTGGCCGCAAACAACCTCAGTCCAGGATGCCTTGATGGTAGGTGTCGAGCAAGATGATGGACGCAGGCAGGCAGATGGATCTCAAGGCGCCATATCCTGGAGGGCTGATGAGTGGGTTGAGATCCGGAGCGACTGTTCATGAGCCACGTCCAAACAGGCATAAGGGTGTAACTGGAGCCAAGGAAGAACCCATTACATTTTAGAGCGGATCCGAATCACGTGGTGGATACACAGATTAGTTTTCACTTTCAATAACACTGCAAGATAGGCCATTTATGCTGCATTCATGTGATGTCAGAATATTTGATAAAATGAGTTCCTGATCATATTTCATGACTCACCTGATCTGTTTTTGTTGCTCTTCGTTGTCAGGCAAGTACTGGAAACAGCTATCAATGTGTTGTTGTGTTGTTTAAACATCTTTGTAGCGTCCATGTTGTTTCCACATTACGCATTTATGGTGGTCTGCGCTTTTCGTGTGCCATTCTAGTAATTAGCATTGCATAGGTGTGAGGTCCATAGAATGCTAAAAGTATAATCTGTTAAATTCTGAGGAGTCCTCAGGAGAAAATGTAAGTATATCCAATACATCTTCAAACAAGGTCCGGAGACACTGAACACCACAACAGGATGGCCTAGTGTCCGGGCACTCCTTTTTTCAGTTCTACAGCCATACAAAAACTTGTCCACATTGATTTTGCCCAATACAAATCAACCAAACTGACTGAGATGCTGTCCATCTTTCATCTCCAGTATTATTGTTTAAGGATGAACCTACCCTTTCTGGATCATAGAATCAGCTAACATGTCATTGTTGTGCTGGGCTAGATTTTCTCCATTAATGAGCAGTCTGCAGAGTCTGGAACCTGCTGGAGAGACCAGACATCATTTATACCCAGGGCAAACAAACCACACAGGCTCTGCTGCCAAACGCACCATCCATTTAATAGAGACAAGTCAGAGAGAGGGCAGGCTGCATACTGCCACACAGCCAGCACTGCACTGCACTGCAGAGCCCAACAAGCAGACTGGGGTGCGGGTTAATAAAGCCCATTTATGTGCAATAATTATTTGTTATGAGTTTTATTTGTGAAAGTGAAGTTTTAAGGGTTTCATCCCTGTTTCTGAATAAAAGACATTTACATGTATGGTGTATTATTAAACTGAAAAGCTGTATAAAAAAAGAATTATAATGAGAAAGTCAGGACGGAAAAAAAAAAAGCTCTATGGAACATTTGGACAGTTCAGAATCATGCCCATTACTGTTTTCAAATTATTTTGTCAAATGGTGAGTAAAATGGAAACGACAGAACAACAAGCAATGGAGAAATAACAGCTACATTAATGTTTTAATCTATCTCCATTTACCATATAACACCGTCGTCAAGCTGTTGTCAAGCTGTCTCAATATTGCCCAACATCGCAGTTTGTTTTTACGTTTTTACGTACACAATGCTTTGCCAGCGTAGAAGCCTGTACAGTCCATCTTTGTGCTCCCCGTTTCCTGCCAACGCTGTAAAGATTTGTCCATGCATTTCTTGTTATTCTAGAGATGACTGCCTTGAATCGGCAATTAAAAATTACAGGTTTGGGGGTAATTTTACTAGTAAAAGTTCACAGTGAGTCACCAAAACACTAAACAGGCGCAAGGGAGGAAAAAATACTTTAGATAGCCAACAAAAATGCCACTTGTCTGGCTACAGAAATCTACCATATGCCATGCATTGTCATGGAAAGAGTCTGTGCAGTCCTAAAGGTTACTTAAGCAAGTTATATGATTGCCAAACCTTTCTGCTTTGGACTGGTTATACTGGGCAACTCCCAGGTATGAAACTGAAGGGCACCACATGCTCAGCAAACATTCCCAACCAAATAAAAGCGTTTCAAAAAAGCACAATCTACTTTAAGAGTGTTATATCAGGGTGAAACTCATTTCCTCAGTGTTTGCCCCTTAGTGTTTTGGCTCGGCACTCGGCCAAGAAGTCCATGGAGACAACAAGGTGAATGGCTTGGCCTGCTGACTACCTTTAATTCCATATTTCTTTATTTCCCAGATTGTTCCTCTAATATCCGTTGGGCGGTTCAGGGTCATGGCCCAGTGCAGTGGCTGCCAATCTCTTCAGAGTAGTAGCTCACTTCCTGCAAGCACAAAAAGTCTGCAGCTCCAGTTATTGATTGGAAATGTCAAATAAAGCCTTCTACATAAAATAGGGGTCAATAACAAAGCAAGTAAATGTTGCCCACGGCCACAAATGAATTCAAAGATGATCAAAAGTCAACAGATTGCTTAACTTATATCTTCCTCACCTTCATTTTCATGACATTTAAGTCAAAGATGCACATTTGAAACAAAGTAGGTCCTCTTTAAGATGCATATTTTGCACATAATAAATCCCAAGTCATTTGCTTGGTATCTTCATTTACATTTGATGAAGAATAGTCTTCAGAGATTCAGTCTCCTCAAAGAGAGGTTGATCAAATCACACTTGCTGGAAATTGTTTTCTATTTTGTGTGCTCAAAAGAAAAGAGAAAACAAGAGAGAAAGTAAAATGCCTTGCAGATAAATCTGAGGCCATCAATCAATTAAAACAGTGTGATACCGCCGTTTAATAATCCACACTGATTTTGCCATGTTGTATCCATTACAACATTACGCAATACTATTCCTCACCTTAAGCTGTTATGCATGACTCATTGACTTTGTAAGCAGGGCTTAGTGGAAAGGTTACATGTATGATGCTTTGACTTCTGTCTACAGGAACACTGGTTTAATCTCACTGTCTGATGTAGATTAGGAAGGGTTGAGACCAAGATACAAATTTCTTATTTATAAAAAATTGATATCTCAATTTCAATAAATTAGACATCTCCCAATGCAATATTTTCCCTTCCCGATATCGAGTACCGATCAATTTTCTATTGTAAAATATTGCCAAACATTTTTCTAGCTCTGACTAACGTTACACTCTACGCTAGCACTGCACGTGTTGTTTGCCTATGTAGCGTAAATCAACTATCATCATGTGATAAATTACTGAAAATCAATTCTTCTTTGCCTTTAAAACAGTAGTTGCCAGTAGAAGCACAGCACAACATGCTTTGTAGGCTACTGTTTTAGGGCGGCAAAGAATAATTAATTTCTAGAAAAACGGCCGTTTAATCTGGGTGAAATTACTTTCAAGTAAATAAATAATAAATTAAGTGATATTGGATCTGTGCATAGACTAGCGTAAAGGCACAACTCTACTATAGATGTCCACAGATAGAGATGGATTTGAGTGAACAGCATTTAAAGGAGAACTCCGGCCAAAGAGCGGCAGGGAGAGGAAGGCGGGGAGGAAGCAGAAGCAAGGATGCCGCTGGGCGGGCCTGCTAGCACGGCTAAGGAAACTACCACATAGATCGCCACTGCCAAGACTCCTACTCACCAACGCCAGATCGTTAATACACAAAATTGATATATATGCTACAAAAACACACGGAACTGCTGCTTGTTGATTATCACCGAAGCCGGGCTGAACACACTCACTCATCCCAGACGGCAACTAGCAGCTAACAGGGTAGGTGAATTTAAACAATGTCTGAGTTGAAAACGCATGTTGTTGTCATGTAAGGGCCTTGTTTCAGAGACATTTTAATTGTATTTTGTGTCTGTTAAGAGGCACAAAGGCACTCTTTATGATATGCTCCCAAAACTGCCGTTTTAGCTCACTGGGAGCTCTGGGCATTGGCTGCAGCAACTACAGTTTGCTAGGACCGATTAGGCTCATTTTTTTTGCTATCGACAGTACTAACATCAAGATTAACATAAAATTGGCCGTAGTTCTCCTTTAAGTCTTCCCTCTTTTGGTCACATTTGCACTCTCTAAAGGTAACATGCGCAAATGGCATTCTGTTGTTTTAGGCAAGACATAAAGATGGTCATTAGTAAAGAGCAGTAGGCTGTAAAGCCTTAGACGAGGGGTCAGCAAAACTTAGGCGGTAGCTCAACCAATGGCACAATAGCAATAAGTGTGCTAGGCAGTTTTTTGGAAATGTTCTGATCTGCATGCCAAATGACTTCTTTCACAGCCATTGGCAGGAGCACAGTTATTTACGGTAGTTTGAATTACTTTTTCCTCATCCGCATTCTGCGAAGTCCTGCCCTACTCTGCCTCTGAATGGCTATTACTCGTTGCCTTCTTCATAGATTGCGGCGCAAAGGAAAAAAATAAACACTGAATGAGTGGACTCGGTAGATGATGGCAGGCTTAATGCTTATATGGCACCCTGATTAACAAGAACATTTAAATGGCACTTAATATTAAAAAGGTTGCCAACCCCTGCCTTAGACCCTCATGGTGTGTTCACACTGGCCGCATTTCATGCAAAGTTCACAGTGCAATTACATAAAAAGTAAATACAAAAGGCGCAAATAGATGCAAACAGAGTGAAAGAATGAAATATTTCAACTCAATCGAGAAAGTTGTTGAAATTCTCCTGCATAACATAGCACTAATAGCTCCAGACTTTAAAAAGTTGTTTGCTTGTAGTCTGCGGACAGACCTGACAAAGCATCAATTCAGACTTGTGATAAATCATCATGACGTAGTTATTTTGGCATACTTTTGATCAGTTTATTGCAGTTATATCACAGCAAAATCTGTTCATTTTGGGTTTTTATGGCCGTAGTAGTGGCAATCATCATAGCCCTGATCGATCCACGACAAAGCATGAATTCAGACTTTTGATCCGTGTGTTGCAAAATCTGTACATCAAGTAGTGCTGGAAGCGGCATGGAGACGTAACCTTACTTCCTGGAGAAGGAAGTGAAATTCACAGAGCTGTGTGCTCCTCCGGATGATGTTATGAATCCAGACACCACACCTCCCAGAAAGAAACGTTGTTGGTCCCTACAGCTTTGCACGGACGTGAGGAACTACAATATACAAGAATATGGTCCTGTAATCAAACTCACACAAGTAACACAACGCAAAAGGCATTTTATCCGTTTAGCTCTGTTTTGATCTCCACTAACTTCTGACTTTAACTGCTGAATGCTTCGATATGTTCACCAGCTAGATGCTAATTTTGTCTTTCTGGTACTGGATAGGTAGCATACAGTGAATTTATCAGAGATTTTCCCCTGAAAATAGCTGCCTGTTGAGAGTAAAATTGTGGCCCGTAACACCAAAACAATGTGAAAAGCTCTGCAGTGTCTGGAGAAAGTACTTTGCAGGTTTGTCACTTCGAGCAACATCTTTCACAACCACATTTCAGTTGTCTAGTATCTAAACCAACTAAACCTCGAAACAAATCAAAAACTTGGCTCTCATTCATAACAGTTCCAGGAGTAAATGTGCATGTTTTCCCTTGTGAACATTTTACCAGTGAAAGACAGGCTTACCCACAGCTATTGGAATGGAAAGTTACTATCAATGTTTTTCTACAAGCCATTAGCTAATCTGATTTATACCCACAAGCTTTAGCAACATCCCACCATTTGGACACATTTTTTTTGTCACCATAGAAACATAGCCTGCTCCAAATAACAAAGTGGGTGGTTGATAGCCGGAGCAGAGCCAGGTAATGTTGGCTGGCTAGCAGGATGTGTTGCTGATTAGCACCTCTCCACTACAGTTGTACTATTAGGTCGATTTTTCATTTTACGGTAGATGGGAAAATGAGCAACAGAGAGTATAAAAAATGACTTGCATGCTGTGCGGGATACAAAGTACAGTGTTGTGCATTTCTGTAAATGTAAAAAGATGTGAAAAGAAAAAAGAAAGTGAACACAGCGTGTAGGGCTGATAAAAACGAAGGTTGGTGTTCCTGCTCTGTTGGAAAGCTGTGTTGTGATTAGACCGTGAGCTTTTATCAACTATTTTATCAACACATTACTTGAAGCCTGATAAGATGGATTTGCATGTGATCTCATGATATTAGTCTAAATTAATAATTTAGTGGATGGGACTTGTCCATCATGTAATGGCTCCAACGCCCATATATTTACATTAATGTTATTGGAACTGCTCCCTTACTTGGGTGAGAAAGATAGACATGTGACAGCAGTGGAGACTATCACGCACACAGGAAATGGACCCACGAATGCACAACTTAAGAAGGTAAAATACAAGGGTTTTATTAGCGATGAATAAAATCAGGCAACAGTGTCCAGTAACAGCAGGCAAAGGGAAAATCTGGGAAAACAAGCAATGGTCAAAAATCCAAGGGAATCAGAAAACTCAGGAACACAGGAATACAGGGAAAACCGCTCAAAAGCTGCACACAAGGAAACGGACGATCTCGCACTGGGGTGAGGGGAAGACAGAACTTAAATACACAAGACAGAGGAGACAATGAGACACAGGTGCAACACATTAGGGCGGGGACAGGTAATCACACAGGTGGGAAGATATACAACAGGAAGTAAAACAAGACAACACAAGAGAGAACAGAGAACCTACAAAATAAAACAGGAAGTGAGAAAACTAACAGAAAACATGGAACGAACGTGACAGGAGACCACTTCTAGAAAATAAATGTGTACCGGCTATAAGCCTTTGAGTGTTTACATCATCAAAATGTGTTGATAAGACCTTTTTCAAATATAAAAACTATGCTGAAATTAGCAACCCTACGTAATGAATCGAGATTTTTAATCAAATCGTGACCTCACGAATCGGAATCGAATTGTGAGATACCAAAAGATTCACACCCCTAATAGTGAGTGTTTCTCTGACCAGGAGACACTGCCTTCATCCCCTAACTGCAGGATTAAATGTTCTATGCAGGGGAGGGAAGACATTCCTCTTCCTAAAAAGGTGTGGCAAAGATGGAGTGGTTCCCAAAAACACTACGGTTGTAGCAGAATGGCACAGTCCCATTATCCAGCCCCATCAATTTAGGCTGGTGTGATGCAGGAAAGTTATTAGCACATTACAGTAACACAAGTCCGACGGTTCATTTACCAGATAATCGCTGGTTCCGCTGGATGTTCGCCTTGTGAAACTCCAAGCTACACACTGAAAATGGTAGGGTTAGAAAAAATTTGGAGCAACAAGGCAGGCTTGCTTGGTTCTTTCGGGGATTAATTGTAAACATTTACAAAGTATATTTTTAACGTTACGGCATTTACTATCTATCTGGGATGTTTTGGGACTGATTGTGGCAGGATTGCTGTGGGGTGCAAATGTTCCACCAAAACAAGTTCCTTCCCAAGATCATTTTCCAGAGCCACCGTCGCTGCGACAGGAGCTTAGTGCTGCCCAAGACGATTGTGATTGGTTTAAAGAAATGCAAACGACCCAGTGCATTTTTTTTCTCCTATCCTGGGAATGTATGTATGGTGGAGCAAGACCTTATTGCACAGCGCTGTGGCGATAGGTCTGGCAATGCAAGACTACATTAACACCTTAATTCAACTTGATCACGTGCACTTAATCTAGAAAAATAAAGTGGGGCTTAAAAAAAGTGTCTGTGTGTCTTGTATTCTGATGTTAAACAAAAGAACTGAAAAAGATAACCTTCAATACGACCGGTTGATAGTGCGACTGATGGTAAGGCCACACACCTTACTCATAAAATTAGCATTTGATTATCTTGAACTACAAACTGTTTCTGACAAGAAGCGTCAATGTTTGTTTGCTCTTTCAGACACTTATATAAATTGCACATATTTGCGCCTTAATTGTGGCTTGGATGTTGATGTCACCAGTATTCACAGGTTGGAAGCTGGTTTTTAAGCTAACTCCACATGAACTGAATGCAGCATTCTCATTTGTGTTATTAGACTAAAGTGAAGGATTTACAGTACTTTTACTGATGCTCTTGAATCTTCAGATTTGAATTGCATAGGACTGAAAATAATAACAGCTCAAATAGGAAAGTTTCTCTTTTCCAGGCCTCGCTGTGAGGTGCAGCTGGCTGACCTCAGATCCAGATTACTGCCAGTTCCTAGGGATGCACCGAATCCAGATTTTTGTGGTGTGGCCGAATTCCGAATCCACTGGTTAAGCTTCTGCCGAATCCGAAACCGAATACCCAATCCTACTACCATCCTCAGTCCATTAACACAGTAAACACATTAATGAAGTAAACAATGTCCACAGCCTCTAAAATAGTTAAATGTAACAACTTAATGTTGAATTCACACGCTCTTTTCACATTGTAGGAAAGCACATCGCTATCGCCAGATGAGTGACAATTTTGTTTGGCAAATTTTCACTAACCAGTGTATGATGAAGGCATGTTGGGTGGGTGAAATTAGAAAAGTAACGTTAGCAAACGAGCAGCAGCCGGCCGTTCGGCCGCTCCGCTCCCACTGTAGGGAGACTCATTTGCCGAGAGAACGGCTGAAAGCCTGGGAGAGGCACTGTCTGGTTAACACAAGTTTTTAGCTTTGACTGTCCTTCCTTTACCGTACTTGAAATTGCTGCATTTTGGCTGCTGTCTGTAGATTCCTTCATGCACAACTCGTATTCTTACGGATACATAGAGAATATGTGACGTGCACCAACAACACCAAAACAAATTCCTTTCGTGTTAAAAAACATACTTGGCAATAAAACCCTCCACCTACATAAACACCTTCCCGTTATCAGGGTGCGTAGTGCAAGCGTAGGGTTCGGTTTGGTGGAAAAAAATTCTAAGATTCGGCAGCAACTGAACCCCGTCAAAAAGCCCAATATTCGGCCAAATCTGAACCCGAATCCTGGATTTGGTGCATCCCTACCAGTTCCTGCTGTATTCGGACCTCCACAACTCCACATCCTCTTCTGTGACTTTAGTGATAGTTGATACTTGGTAATGTTGAAACACAACATCACAACATATCCAGATATTATACATTAAGTAAACCATTAGCGTAAAAAGGCTAACAGAACATCACTCAAATTATGGTACCTTTGCTAAAGTTTAAGGATAAAAGTAAACCTAAAATATTCCCCATATCTGCCCACATACTGGGATTAAACAATTACAACAAATTGTATTTAATACTTAAATAAATAAATATATATATAATTTACATTTAACTGAAAAAGAATAGAAGAAGATGCCACCAAAATGTTTCTCCCACCTGTCTACGTCAAGAAATACTGTATGGGCTGAGTCCTCAATATGCATTATGTCCACTCCATCAGATTGCTTTGTGTTGTGGAGACCGTTGGTGTTTACCACCCTAATGTGATGAAGCCATTATGAGAGACTCTCTGGGGGGAGGTTGTGAGGTCCATCAAGAAGTGAAAGCCTGTCATATCATTACAGTGGTTAAAAAGATTAAACCTTCCTGTCACTGCAGGATCCAAAGGCGTGCACCCATTTCAGACTTTGGTTTCAGTTTATTCTTGAGACACTTAAATTTTTTAGTTAGTAACAGCTCACTAAAGTGACGGCAGATAACTGCTTAAAAATATCAAACTCAATATAATTTTAATAAAAATAAGCTGTTGAGCATATTGTATTTTCCCAAAATATTACACTGATGGAATGACAAAGGTTTTTGATCAAGTATTTTTATAGATTTTTTTGAATAACATTTCTATGGGTTTTAAAATTGTATTTCCAGTGAGTGACCAGGTTGTGATGCAGTAATCTATATGTGAAAATATCATTGAATGTAGGAACATTTTAGCAGAAGTAGTTGTCATTGATGGTCTGATTTGTTTAAAATTTTGTAAATTGAATTTGATTCTATTCGCTGTAAGTTTGATGTGTTTTTTAAATGAAAGTGTTGGGTCCAGTGTGACACCGAGGTACTTGAACTCCTCTACAATGTCAAGTTCCACTCCCCCCAGGAACACATTGGACCACTCCAGTTTTATGGTTTTTTTTGTGAAAGTCATAGCAACAGTTTTCGTTTTGTTCAATAATAGGCAGGATTTAAGCAGCCAATGCTGTATATTCTCCAGTGCTGATGTAAGGATGGATGATGCTTCCTGTGTGCTTTTAGCAGGTGTAAAAATAACCGCATCATCAGCATACATTTGAAAATGTACTTTTTGACAAACATTTGGCAAGTCATTTATATACAGAGAACAATACTGGTCCCAAAATAGAGCCTTGTGGGACCCCTGCTGAACATTCAAGGTAAGACGACTTAGTGCCACTAACACTCACAGATTGTCTTCTGTTGGACAAGTAAGATTGAAACCAAACTAGTGCATCTTCTGCAAAGTTGAAATGAGTCAGTTTAGACTAGGTAAGTCAATATTGGAACTGCACAGTAGATGTTCCAATTGTTCACGTATTGGTTTCATACTGCGTATATTTAAGTGTCCGCCAAATAGTCCCTTTACTTTTGACAACGGATCCCAAACTACCCTTGCCTGATTTAATGTGCGAAATGTTTTGTTGGTTCTGTGCCGTTTGAAAACTGGATTTCTATGTTTTATTCGAAGAGTCTGTTGATTAGCATTGCAAAAGTCAGAAACAGTTGTTTGTGTTAGCGGAGTCACATGCTCACCAATGGACGCTCCCGCGTCCCTCCTGCAGTGCTGCCTCTCTGGTGAGTGCGCCGCCACTGGCACGATCCCCGCCGAGTCCACGGAGAGTCCCAGTCCAACAAAGCCAGCAATGCGCTCCACACACGGCGAAACAGTCCCCCCAAGGCCGCCCACGTCCCCGCACGCCGCACCACCAGCCATCGACACGCCCGCGCCGAACCAGGGAGGAGTGCCGGCAGGGCCACAAGCATGCAACAGCCACAGCTCAGAACGCAGGAAATCCACAGGGCCCACAGCCCCCAGAGGTGGGTCAAACAGGCGATTTGACAGTGACCAGATGGTAGTATATTGAGGGCCGCTATTCGTTTCTTCTGTAGCGCCAATAATGTTGTCCGCTGGCGTTGGGCCCAGATTAACTTCGATGTCTCCAGCCAGAAGTAGCACAATCACCAATTGAGTAGAGATCACATTAATGTTGTTTGACTGTGATCTCGCACACGCCTTAGATGAAGTTTTAGGAGGAACATTATTGAAGAATTTGGAATATGGTTGGTGATAGCTCTTGTTGGTTTGTGTGTACACGCAGTTTTGGTTCTCTTGCAGACAACAATGCTTGACAAACACAATTAATAGTGTCACAATGTACAAAATGATTATCCAACTTAGTAAAAGGCATTCAGATGGCTGCATTAGATAGTCTGGAGGTTTTAGAAGAAAGCGCACAGCTCCTGCCAAACTGTGCATGCCCCCAGCCGCCATCTTGAATATCTAATTTATGTTTCTCTAATTGAAAGAGACAGGATGAGTGGGGAAAACTGTGGTAATTGTAGTGTATATGTGGCTGTGTGTGTGTGTGTGTCTCTCTCTGTCCGTCCGTCTGTCTCTCTCCGTGTGCCTGTGTGCAGCGTCTCGCTGTGAGAAGTCAAGAAAGCCAAAATCCCCATAAACCTGGCTGTTTTATTTTGAAAGTGTTTATTTTGGTAAAGTAACCGGCTGCACTGTGGTCTTCCTGTATGTGATTACCTGCCTTACTTGACACATACGCTTGCGTATTGTGCAAGAAATAGAGGAAACGCCAACTATCGCTGCAGCGCGCAGGCCAACGCCGATGCTGGATCATGCTTGTAAAGATTTACAAAGAATATGTTAACAGCATTTACTATCTAACTGGGACGTTTTGGGACCATGATCCAGCTAATTTATATAGCTAACGTTACTGTATTGTGTGAACAGTTAACTTCATTTTATATTGTATGCGGTGTTTTATTTTGCGGGGTGCAAATGTTCCACCAAAACAAGTTCCTTCCCGAGACCATTTTGCTTAGCCACGGTCTCTGCAACCGGAGCTTAGCACCGTCCAAGACGATTGTGATTGGTTTAAAGAAATGCAAACAACCTAGAGTGTTGTTTTCTCCTATCCTGGAATGTATGTGTAGTTTAGCCAGACAATACTCCACAGCGCTATGGAGATAGGTCTGGCAATGTGGAGACTACTGAACAAGAAACTTGATAAATGCTGTTTAGTAGACAGTTTGGATCCCTGCAGCTTCAACATTTCTCTTGTCAAACCAAACTAACTTCGCATTTTCACAACATTGCAAGCTTTTGATTTCTCAAAGGTGTTGTAGGTGTATCTGTAGCAGAGTTCAGCTCAAAACCTCTCCACTCAGAACCCCAACTCCCGTGAGCACTCAGCACACTGCCACTCTCAGCCTATTTCTGTGGGTAAGAACAGAAAAGTTAACCCATTCATGACAGAGGCATGGATTTGTATTTTCATGTGTTACTGAAATGCCTGAGAGTAGAAGCAAATGGAGTTGATACATTTGTTTGATTATGTTGCAGTAGCCAAAGAAAAGCAGCAATAATAATCAATCCACAACTCTGAGTAAACTAATGGTAGCTATGTGCACTGATTGCAACAGTTCCCCAGTACTGTGTTGTTTCTGTATAAAAGTCAGTCAGTGGATTCCCTCAGTCCCCCGACCATCTGAAAACCGCAGGAAAATCCATCTAATAAACCTCAGAACTCAAATTCCCATGAGCACTCAGGTCAGCTTGTTACTCCTTAGGATTGTACATGTGTAGGCCTACAGTACAATTTGAAGACACCTGAAAGTAATTCATTACATTTAATTAAGTAATTTTAGTTGCAAAGGGACAACTGTGATATCTTCGAAAGCTTCTCTTGCTTTTTCATCACATTTTTGAGACTACAACGGAGATGTTCAAATGACATAAAAAGTTGTCAATCTGTAAAATCTCAGATCCTGTTTTGTACGGAGCCCCCCAAAGTTCCAAAAGGTGATGTTTTTACCTTGTGAAATATCATTTATTCATATGCTTCTTTCCCGTGCAGCTTGTGCAGTATGGCAAGCAGTTTTTACATATAATCAAACCACATTCCCATCTGTAAGTACATTTTAGATATCCATAATAGCATTTCTACTGGATAAAATTGTATTCTTACTAGTTAGAATGGTAATTAAAGAACTCCACAATAAAATTGTACTAGTAGAAATTGTTAAAAACTTTGGGTTTGTGTGTAAATGACAGCTTCTCTTCTGTAAGATCATTTGGCTGAATACCAAATAAGCAGTGACCTAAAAGTTATTAGGGCCTTTTTTTCTTACACCCTCACAACATGATATCTTGCCACTAGCAGATGATGTAACACTTGTAACCATGCTTGTTCTAGTTTCTTGTGGTAATCACCTCCTCCCCTTTCCCTTTGTAACGGCTGCCAAACACCACTGCTGCATCTTTAAAAGCAAGAGAAGTAGGAGAACAGACCAAACAGGTGGTGGAAGCACTCTGAATGACTTTCTGCTCCATATTGTTTGATTCATTTTCGGTATGTTGCTTGAACATGTACTGTTTAACTAAAGCACAGGGCAGACTGTGGGGTGATCTCAGTAAAATAGTAGCCATTTGTGATCATCCTAATGAGAGGGTCATTAGTACGCACACTACTTTGATACACAAGCAATTAGTGAATCTGAATAGGCGTTGATGTTATTTATCATTTTAGGCTAAGAGAAGTGTCACACAGGGTCTCATGTTTCTCTTTGATGTCATCCTCTCTCTTTCTCTAACATCTTCTTTGCCTCTTGTTGTGTCCCTCCCCTGAATGTCTATTTCTGTCTGTTCTGTCTCTCTTTGATTGGTATCTCATGTCTTATGTCATCATGTCCTCTTTCTCTGTTTTCTCTTTTCTACCTATGGTATGTCCAACCTTTGCCTGATATCAGACAGAATTGTCAACTCGTCAATCACTAGAGAACAACGTATCGTCCGGAATATAACGTCATTTTGAGTTGACACTGGTGCATAGCCATGCCAACATACTGGTTTTGCAGGGGATTTAAAAGTGGAGTGGAGCGTAGTAAGTAAAAACAAACTACAATGTTTAAAAAGACTGTATAGCTTGACAACGCCGTTAGTGCCTGTGGTGTTTATTGCCCCGCCCGGCTTCACACAAACACACACAATTGAATCCGTTGTTTTTCAACCGCAATAAATCAGTCAACTCGCTGGAGTGGGCCAGGACCCAGGCAAGTCCAACCTTACTGCTAGACAAATGTTGACACTGGACGATTTCTAAAGGTGCTGACACACCAAAAAGACGGCCGACCGTCGGCAGAAAAGGCAGTCGGACTGATCAGTCGGGTCCCCGAGGTCCAAAAAGTGCCTCAGAACACAGCGAAGAGACGCAGACTTGAGCATATGCTCTGCGCTTGCGCGAAACGTAATACGTCTCCATAGCAGCAGGCGGCGCTGCTCTGTATTGTTTCCATTAACAGTCGGATTGTTTCCCAGCTGATTGGACGAACGTGTCACGTGGTTTTTTTTTTCTCCGGAAATTCACAGCCAGACTGTCATGGCGGCTTGTTCAGAAGATGATCTCATATTGTACTAAAATAGTTCAGCAAAACGTGTTTCTGAAAACATTTTAAGTGAGAAATAGGCCATGCAGTTTCTGAATCTGTCTTCATTTCAGATTGACAAAGTTTAAAAGATTTTCGTCAGATTTTGGGCGCCATTTCCGGGCGAGTCCCGACTGCCCTGTCTCGCGACTGAACATGTCCGGCTCCTCCGACGGACGACGGCACGGGACACACCGAACAGACTCGAGTCACCGACCTCGTCAGACGGTCTGACGGCCGATTATCGGCTTGGTGTGTCTCCTCTATTACAAGCACTCTACAACCACTAGTTATCAGTGGCATACAAACATATTGGAATACATTTCCAGGTGGTGTAACAGTTCACATTAAGAAGGATAAGAGATGTGTAAAAATCTCTCATTTTCAACCCAGGAGTTAAAATGACAAGATCTTTTTAAATTCTGTAAAAACAATATACAGGGCCCATCACTTCACTCCCCATAGATCTTTTAAGACAACTGTTAATTTCATTACAATTTGTGTCATTGTTATTATTTATACTGGTGGTTCTAGAATTTTGCGTTGTCTGAAGAGATTAAATGTACACAGCAGAGATTTACAGACAGAGGATTAGGGCTGGGTATCATTTAACAAATTATGATACCAGTACCAATACCAGTACCTTTAAAGTGGTACCAATACCAATAGAGTCTTTTATTTGATATCTTTTTTTTCCCCGACTTCATTTGATCCCCATCATTTAAATGGAAGCATTCAGTTGCGTCACCCCTCCTCCCCATCCAAATGATTTTTACACAAATATATTTTGAGTGGTCAACTTACTTTAGAACGTTTTGGTGAACTGTAATGATGGCCAAATGAAGCTTCATTAAGCTTTGTAAAGCATTTACACTTTTAACCACTCTTGGTTAAAAAGGCTCAAGGAATGGCAATTCAGTGTGCTTTCAACCCTTTGTTGAACAGAGAGCACCATCTAGTGGGCTCAGAAAGTAAAGAAAATGCTTCATAAAGCCTCATGAAGCTTCATTTGGTCAACACTCGAAAACTGCTAACTTGATGAAATACACCGTGCCTGCGTCACCACACTGCGATAGTGGGCCAATCACACGTCGCATTCAATCGAAAAATGCTTGCGGTGATTGGCGGCAAAATCATACAAATAGTATTTGTTTTTTTCTAGTCATGGGTACAAAAAGGATCAAATGCAAGTTGTTGTTTGACTGAAGAACTTTTTATACTGTTTGGTACTGGGTTATTTCTATCAATACCTTAAAGGTATTGAGTACCAATACCCAGTCCTACAGATAGTCAGTCTAAAGTATTTTGTTGGAAGCTTATGGAATCAACAATAAGTGAAATTAAGGAGTAAGACCAATAGAATCAGTGTATATGTGGCTGGGAGTAGCAGCAGCCATTGTCCAGGCTGGCGGGTCAGACTGGAATGTGGCCTGGAGGGATGGAGCAGCAGCTGGCTGATAGGGCTTTTACACCATGTTAGTTTAGAACACTTATTTCAAACCCTGCAGCAATTTCACCTTCGCCCCCAAAGTTTCACCACCGCCAGTGGGCTTCAGGCAAAATGGGAATATCTACTTTAAACCAATGAAAGCTGCTCCCCTCCTACAACACATTCACATTGCATCAAGTGTGATGGAAGCACATACGCTCAACAGTGATGGGTGGCACATTTGTTAATCCTCATATACTGCCTGAAATATATTGAGGAATAAAATTGATATTTGTTTTTCAGCATGACTCAGACCAAGAGATTATTCAGAGGGTGAATTAGCATTAGGGATACAAGCCATGTGTGCACCTTTGTTTACAGTCAGAATGTGAAGCACATTGATTTAGGCTACATATACATTGCTACGTTTTGGTTAAAAACAAATAGCTTTTGCTACCTTTACACCTTGCATTCATACTGCTCTGGCGTTTCAGAGCCCCTAAACCGGAGAAATTTGAAAACACTTCTGACCCTGTTTTGGTTTGGAATCTCCGGGGGTTGTGTTGCAGTCTCAATGGCCGCAAACGGAGACCTTTGGCAACACAGACACTGATGCTAACGTTTAGCCACCTCATTCGGTCTTATTGGTCATGACGTCTCATTCTCTGAGACTAAGCTACTAACTTGTGTGCACGAGGATCGGCTTTTGGCTCAAAACTCCAAATATCTAAAAGTAGCAATGTAAATGTAGCCTTATACTAATGTACTTAGTGATGGCCAAAGAAGCTTTGTGAACCATTTTCATTATTTTCTGAACCCACTAGATGGCGCTCTTTGTTTAAAGAAAAAGGCCAAAGAATGTCATTTCAATGTGCTTTCCACTCTTTGTTGAACAGAGAGCGCCACCTAGTGGGCTCAGAAGAAAAAGAAAATAGTTTAGAAAGCTTCATGAAGATTCTACTAATGCATCACTACTTATGATACATGCCTTTTACCCTCCCCATAGTAAGTACTGTTTCTGGACACAATATTGCTGATTAATAAAGGCAGTTTCTGCCCCTATATTGCATTCTATTATTAAATTATAGCACAGATCAAATGTTACTCAATTGCTGATTGACACTGATGCAAAACGCATGGCTTCGTAGTTTGGATTATTTTTCACGATTCCCCCAGGGATTTTTCTTCATACATGTGCAATGTTCAAGTGTCATAACTAACTTCAATCAAAAGTTACAATCAGGTTCCCAAATTAGGCCTTTTCCTGTTTTCTTGGCCATGCTTGTGGCTTGATGGATGGCAATGTTGGTCAGGCGATCAATCCACCACTTTGGTCCAAACTGAAATATCTTAATATATATTGGAAGGATTGCCTTTTAATGAACACAATCTTAGTCTATTTGTAATCCATTAGTAAGTTGTGTGTAAAGTCTTTCCTAAGTAACATAGCAACCTAGCAACTGTATGCTAGTTTCAAACTAGTGATTTACAAAATTGGGTTGCACCATCAAATGTTTCAGCTTGTAATAAATACTTTGTCCTAGGTCCTAGGAAACAGCTGTAGCACTGTCCTATCAAAACATGTAACATCATTTCCAAAACTATTTTTTTTAGAAACCGAAGCAATATTTTAAATTTAACAAACCACACAAACCTCTGTAAATGTAGGTATGACTTTGTTAACTGCATACAGGGAGAAATATGTTTCACATGAATAGTATTCATGCTGTTTAGAAGGAGTTGAAGATGAAGACTACGCTGACCTACCTTGGTCTCAGTTGTAATTTGTGTTTATAGTACTAATTAGTAGATGTTAGCGTGCCAACAGGATACACCAAAATGGAGAGCATGGTAAACGTAACTGCTAAAAATCAGCATGTTAACATTGTCATTGTGAGCATGTTAGCTAGGGTTGGGTACCTTTTTTCCATCTAATAAATATGAATTTGTTGTAAAACTAATTAATATAAAACCTAAATATTCTATTTACTTGGAACATTTTGTTATTTATTTAGAACATTTTACAGACCACACAAATTAAATCCCCTTCCTCTCCCCTCCCAAACCTGTCCTTACAAACTTTAAATCAAATTATTTATTATTTATTTCTAAACACTGTAATGTAACTTTTATACTTGTTTTTGTATCTTATTCTATTTTAACCTTTTTTATTTTCTATCTCCTTCATGACTTTTAATTTATTTTCTATGTAATTGTCTTTTTGCTAAAATGTGGTATAGAAATAAAGTTGCCTTGCCCTACAACCTCCAGCCTGTCAGTATGTAACCAGGGCATAGAGAACCCTTTTGTGCCTACAACCTCCAGCATGTCAGTCAGTCACCTGACTTGTTGTGCCTGTCTGTTTCAGTGGAAGTTTAACCGCACCGCAGCCGCTTTCGCCTCGCCATGACATTGCTTCGTGGAGTTTTGAAAACTGTAACCACACTTGCGACCGCTTTATCGACATTGCTCGTCACTCACTGTGCGTTGAACAAGCTGCAGAGGTGACGTAGTTTTGCTCCATATGTGCCTGCATGTGTGTCAGAGCTGAGCCCGGCACTCTGTGAAACATGCAGAGAGGACAGAGAAGCTCGCGCTTACACATCAGGTACCGAAATTGATTTAACGTGAACCTGTCCTTGGCAGTACCGACGTATTTCGGTTGGTACCATAAAGAGTACCGAGTTCAGAACCCAACCCTAATGTTAGCATTTCCTTCAAAGCACCACTGTGCTAAAGAATAGCCTTACAGAGCTGCTAGCATCGCTGTTGATACTCTTCTGTCTCCTCTTCCAAACTGCTTGTTTTGTCATGTTTTCCTCTCCTTGTCCTTCACCTCCTTTCCTCTCATTTCTATGGTCTTTTCTTACAGCTGACTTTCTCCTCAGCTCACCCGGGCTTATTATACAAATGACAGCTGAAAGCATGTCATTTGTTGTCTGTTGTCATTGCTGTCTCTCACCACTTTGCTCTCTCTCTCTGTATTTCTTTCGCTTTCTCTTCCCATTTTTTTTCCTTATCTCTCACCCCCATCTCCTCTTTACTATCTCTCCCTTCTGACTTCAGATGAGTTCATTGCCTCCCCAAGAGACTCACCACCCACCGTTTTCTCTGATTGAACTCTGAAGCCTCAGAACTTTGCTGTTAAGATTCAATTTGTTCTGACTTGAGCGAGGGGCGTGAACGCCATCATGATATCATTATATTAGAGGAACGGGACCGGTTCTTGAGCGTAATCATCATAATGCCCCCAGCAAAGAGCAGAGAGTATCAAACAGGATACGGGGTTATGGTAATGGGGTATAAAGCTGATTGAGATTTCAGTAAATTAATTAGGCCCCGGGAGAGGGATGGACTAAGGAGGTTCTTTGGATTGCGAGACAGGCGGGTGGGTTGGAAGTGCGGGGTGAGGATTGGGTCGGTGCATGACCAGAAAAGACAGAAACGGAAAACATTATGGAGGATACTGGCTGAGATGAGGAGGAAGACAGATGGATACAGATGAAGGGGAGAGACAGGAAGCTGAGGCAGTGTGAGAGGGGGTTGTAGGTACAAAGTAGAGACAGAGAGGTAGAAAAAGGGTGGATCAATGTACAAAACAGGCCAAGAGGCATGTAAGGTAATGGAAAGTTTGTTTGCCTACAAAGCAAAGGCAGACAGAAACAAGAGACATACACAGACAATTTGAAATCACCTTAATTATAAAACACTACTTTAAAAATAAGCCACAGTGTGCTTTGCTTATCCATGGTCCAAAGCACGACACTTTCCAGACTAAGAGTAAAATGTAAAAATGAGTGTGTTTGGGGGGTTTAGAGTGAATATAGAGAGAGGAAAGAGAAAGAGATGCAGACAGACAGAGACGGACAAGGGAGCGTTAAATTCAATCCGCACAGTGTTCGGAGGAGACAGAGTAGCTTCTGGTCTCTGTGTAAATGTCAAGCTCTCACTTTGCCATAATGACCCCTGAATCACCAACAAGTCAGTGCAGAGCATGAGGAACAGCCTGCTGACTCCATTATCCGCAGGCATGTGTGCCTGGGGCGCTGGCACTGGAAAGACTTGAGACCCAAAGGTGGTGTAGTCAGAGGATTAAAATCCCATCACAAAGTTATCCTCGAGAATACAGGACATGGTTCATCGCTAAATCCTTTACATGTCACTGCCGTGTAAATTCTGGATAGTACAAATCTACCACCAGTGGGTATGGTATTGGATGATTTAACAGGTTGTTTTTTTAAGTTCACTACCAACAAATTTATTTCTACTTTGTCTGTGCATTGCAACTACAGTATGGTTAAGGTGAGGATTGTGGTTATGGAAAATAAACGGTGGTTAAAGTATGGATAGGGTTAGGCGATTAAAACATTTGGTTAAGGTAAGGAAAAAGGTTCATAAATGCGAACATTAACTGTGCAATGACAAACAATTGTGGTTGTTCAGTTTGGAGTACTTGTTGGGCAGATGTCTTTGGGAATTATTTATTCTACTTGACTTGTAAGTTAAATATGTTCACGTGCTGTATATCTCTCACATTCAAACCTTAAAGGAGACCTATTATATACTGTTACTGATAAACACCAATTTGACAAAAGCTACAGCCTGTGAGAGTTGATCTTTGCCAGCCAGATGTGCATTGCCCTGCTGAATGAAGTTTTTTCAAGGAAAGTTTATATTAGTAATGGCCGAATGAAGCTTCATGAAGCTTCGTAAACCATTGTCTTTATTTTTTCGCTTTTGATTTAAAGAAAACTTTAGTGTGTGGTTGGTATTACAGTCTCATATGTCTGTAGTAATAATTATCTGCCGTATAAATTTGAATGGTACACTGGCGATAGCCTACAACTCTGCATTGTCGTCTTTGAATATGCTTCACAGGATATTTAACTTACAGACATTGGAGCACATCCTTCCTGGGGCACTATAAACTAAATTTAGTGATTCTATCTTTTTTGACTCTTACTTTGAGGTGTGCCAAAAACAATAAAACCCAATCTGACATTCTTTATAACTCTTGTGATGTCATCTTTCACTTGTACTTTAGATATTTGTACAATCCCTCTAAGCCATCCCTGCCCTTGAAGGTTCAGGGTTTGACTTCTTTTTGTTTCTGCGCACCAATTAGTAGGATACTGTAACAGCAGTTCAGCATCGGCCTTAGTGGGAGAGGATACAGAAAATTAATTTATACCACAGTGAAACACATTTTCTAGTATTTTTTCTCAATGCAAGCAGGGACTCTGCTTCTTCTGCTGGAGTCTTGACAGAATGCAGCAAAATGGACACAATTAAGAAAAGGTGTACAGGTGTACACTTCAACTCACAGAGCAGCCATTTGCAAGAGTTTGGGTATACGTTTGCTGCTTCCTGATCTGTCCTAGGGCAGTTTTTCTTTCTTTCAAACACTGTCTCTACTTTTGGGAAATGTTGTAAGGCTTGACATGATAAATGTAGACTGCAGCTCCAGAAAATCAAACAGCAGCCACGAAAGAGCAGTCAGTATAGAGAGAGATACTTACTCCTGTACACCAGTGTTGAAAATCAAATTTTTCACTTTTAATAGACTCTCAAGAGTTTTCTTAAAGCAGAACACAAACAAGAATAATATCACGTTAAACAACTCGTCAAACAACCCAGGCTTCATAGCAGTAAGTCAAATGATCTCAGCGAACTGATTGCTTTTACCTCTTCAAAAAAGTGTATTGTAATTCATCCTTTGTTAATAGTCATTACGCTTTGTATCTGCTCTTGGGATGGGCTCTTTGCAACTTACTGTGATCTGTTTAAAATCGGATTCATCCTTTCTTGTAGTACTGCTCTCACTTGAGGGAAATATAAAACTTGAGGGGAGTATAAATCAAGTGTACCTCCAGTAAATCAAATGCAGCACAGTGAGGGACTATATTTCTCCTGCTCCAGCACTTAACCCTTACCTGATTAAGGGGTAGCAGCTCAATGATGGTGACCAGCTGAAGACAGTTTGGGTTGGGCAGCTTCCTGGTGTAAATAATACAGAATGAGTTTAGTTTAGTTGTGCAAAAACAACATGTCAGTCGCACTAAAAAATGTTTAAAGTTTAGAAATTCCAGGTAGAATAAATTGACCTGTTCCATACCTTATGGTTCTTATGCTTGAAGTTGCTGGCTAAAGAATAGTAATAATAATAATAACTTATATTTATATTGCGACTTTCAAGAAACCCAAGGACACTACAGAATTACTGTGCTAAGCTAAAGAAGTTGTAGGCTGTGGTGAACAGGTGGTGTTTCAGGAGTTTTTTTTTTTTTAAATGTCCAGGGATGTAGCATTTTGGATATCTGCAGGGAGGGTGTTCCAGAGGGATGGGGCTGCAACACTAAAGGCTCTGTCTCCGAAGGTACAGGGAGGTAATGAAAGCATGTATGAGGGTTTCTGCCACAGAATCAGAGAGTGATGGCATCACTCTTTCAAAAGCCTAGTTAGTAAGGGTGTGCATTTCTCCCTTATAAGACGATCCGATACGTATCTAGATACATGGGCTACGATACAGTTCAGGGACAATACATTTGAATCTGGAACGATTTGGTTTGATTCGATGTTGAAACGATTCGGTGCGATACAATGAGATACGATTCTATCTGATAGTCATAGTTACTATTTGTTTAATGTAAGCACATTCATTTCCCATTATAAATTAAAATAAATCAATTCTATTAAAGAAGCATTGCCTCCCTTCAAATAAATATATATTTTGTAAAAGGGACCAGGGAATAGTAAAGCTAGGACATGCTAATAGTATACACTGTAACTTCAACTTAATTAGCTAGCCACTTATAACCAAATAATAATCTTAGACAGTAACTTAAACACAGGTCCACGTCACACAGCCGTTGTGAGCACTCCAATAATAATAATAATATACAGTATTACGTGAGTACACATGTGAGCACAATAACACTGTTGTGAGCGTTAGCATGCGGCTAAGGGACTTTTTTGCCAATGTAACTAAACATCTTAGAACATATAAACGTCAATATAAACATAACACACCCAAATGCATATCTATACATATTTATACCAGTCTACTCATGTTTATGAACACACACATGGATGGATGACTCACAGACCGCAGCTAGTATAATTAACAATAGCATAAAATCAGATACACTTTTATTATTTTATTTTATTTTATTGGTTTATTTGATAAGGGACCATGCATATTTATGAACATTGTTGTATAAAAACACCATGTAAATATGCCAGAATTAGTAAAAATAACTACTTTTCATCTGCAGTCCCTAGGCAGGTAACATAGGACTAACATAGAGACAGTCAGCAGTCATACAGCACTCATTCACTATACATTAAAAAGGTACACATAATGGTGACATATACAGTGACAAAACAAACAAACAAAAAAAAATAAAAATACATGATGACAAGGAAATTATTCATGCACCTCTATACTGCATTCAATTTAACAGTGGAAGTGTATGGGTGATGAAATGTGTGACAGTTAAAAGTGAGTGCATCTCTGGTTTTCTAGAAGCCACTGTTTTTAGTGAGTTTTAAAGGTGTTGAATGTTGGACACTCTCTTATTGAGAGGGGCAAGCTATTCCTTGAGTTTACCTCCTATTATTGACAATACATTTTGTTCAAAAGTGGTACGTCTAAATAAGTGTTTCTCAACGGGGGCGTTCAGAAGATGATGGGGGGCGCTGGAAGCAATATTTTGGAAAGGGGGGCGTTGAGGTGCCCTTGGGGGGGGGGCGTTGGTTTGAAAGCTAGTTTAAACCAAAGATTCACAATAACAATACATGTTTACAATTTAAACTACTAAAAAACAGTGGTCTGCAACATTACAACCTGTCTGTTCACGGCACTGCGAGTGGACGAGACGGGTATCATAACTCTTCTGTGCTTCTGTCAGCTTTGTTTGGCGCAGCTCCGTGCTGCCTTCACGGAAACGAAACGTCAGATCATCATCTTAAATGAGCTCTGTACTACGTGAAGCTGCGTTCAGATTTAAAAAACAAAAAAGCAATCGCCGCGACGTCCTGTTGTGTTCTTTAAACCCCCACTGTAGCACAAGTAGACTTTATATTTCACAGTAACAGTTTTTCGTCAGATCGTTTATAGAACACAACGTTTCCTACTGCACCTGAAGGCAGCTTCATTTCACGGAGAAAGAGAGAAAGAAAAGAGATGATCGAAAGATATCGACTGTGCTTTGTTGTTTGGCAAACATTTAGCTTTTTCACAAACTCCCGGGCAGTTCAGGGCTTGTGTTTGGTGTTTTAAAACTTTCTTGTGGAAGCGATAGAGGCAGTGATGTTGTACTGTTTACTGCAGGCTACAGGATTCTCACACCTCCTCAAAACACAGCGCGATATGGGGTTGCGTTTCTCCAAACTGCTATTTACTCACAAGACAGGTGATAGCAAACCTATACTCTTCTAACCTATACTCTTCTAAGCATCAACAAAGGGCTCTCGCTAACTTTCAAAGGTTGTAAACGTATTTCCATTCTGCAGTAGGTGTCGTTCTTCAAGTCGTTTGTCATCACCAAAATACTTTTCTGTGTGTGTGTGTGTGTGTGTGTGTGTGTGTGTGTGTGTGTGTGTGTAATCCTTCTGCTTTTACCCCTTGATAAGTGCCAGCTTGTTTTCCATTGGAACAATTCGATTATAGATTTAGATTTTAATGAAAAATAGATTTGAATGTTAAATTGCTAGCTGTTTCTGACTGGCTACTGTTAGTGTTTATAATAATAATACATTTTATTTAAAGCGCCTTTCATGACACCCAAGGTCACTTCATAAACAAAAAAGGACATTCAAATTATAGTCATCTTATTAAAGGTGCTGAGGTTCACACCAGGGACATGCAGCAGGCCTTTGGATAATACCTAATTATAGTTTGAATGTTGCATATCTAGTCGTTCTGATTGGCTGCTGTTATTTAAATTGAATGTCAAATGGTTGCATTTTAAAAAAAAAACAACCTGTAAATATATATCATTTCTATTCACATGGCTTTTTTGATACCTGGGAAACAAATACATGTGTTGTTGGTCATTCAATGATATGATTTTTTGATTATTTTTGATAACAATAGTAACAGCAATAATAGGCCTATATTAGGGTGTAATCATTAATATTCGGGGCAATTAGCCTACATATTTTTGATGGGGGGCGTTAGGGACCTGGATAATGGATAGGGGGGCGCTGGCACAAAAAAGGTTGAGAACCACTGGTCTAAATGGTATCACACAGTCCCCTTTTACAGAAGCCTGTGTACTACCTCTGCTTTCAAGTCTTTTGAAAAAGCCATGTAGCGGTGGGGGGGGCAAGATTATGTAGCACTTTATATACTAAACAAGGTTGACACAGCTTTAGTGTCAAGAAATGGCCTTACTTGTTTAAAATTCTGCAAATTGAATTTAACTTTATTTGCCACCTTTTTTACATGACTTTTAAATACGAGTCATATATGACTCACATATGACTCGTAGATACTTGAATTCATTAACAATATCAAGCTCCTGTCCTCTAAGGAACACATTGGAATGTGACACCTTCATGTTTTGTTTGGTAAATGTACGGTGGCCAACAGGGGCAAACGCCCTGCAACTTAAGAAAACACACGCAAATGGACAAAACACAAGCAAATTAAGAAAACAACTTCATTAATTTGACAACACGTGCAGCATTCAGCAAACGCGCTGCATATGATGGTTGGATCTGTGACTAGTTCAGTGTTAATTTTCAACTCTTGTTCTTTATTGTTATGATTCTGTTTTCTGCCAATCAGCTTGTTGATGGTTTGCCATATATTCTTCACATTTCCTCTTGCCTCTTCAATAGTACCAATAAAGAACTTGGCGTTAGCTTGTCTTAGCCTTTTTATTACTTTGTTTCTTAATGAGGTAAATTTTTGTCGGTCTGTTGTAAGACCTGATTTTAAAGATTGTTTCAATAATTGATCTATTTCCTTCATATGTTTCCTACACTCTTCATTAAGCCAGGGCAATGTGCCCCTGCTTTTCTTTTGGCTCCGCTTTCTGAGGTAGGGCCCCATAACTTTCTTAATTGTTGAGGTGAATTGGTCACAGTCACTCTCCAGGTCTCCTTTAGAGAGGACCCCGTCCCATTCAATCTCTCTCAGTGCTACCCCAAGGTTTTCCTGTTGACTAGTTGGGACTGATTCATATGTACATATGGGTGTGGCTGAGGAATGAAAACGGTGTTTTTTAGCTCCTAGCAAAGAGAATAATATTATGATCTGACAGCCCTGTCAGATCATAAGGTCTTAGTAATTCTTTCTGGTTTATTTGTGAACAATAAATCTATTTTAGTTTCAGACCGATTAGTTATTCTTGTGGGTTGTTCAATTAACTGTGTTAGATTAAAATAGTCTGTAATGTTTTTAAGCTTCTTCCACCCTTATCACTCCAATTGACATCAAAGTCCCCCATCAATATGACCTCTTTGTTTAAATCCAAACTGTGAAGGAGGTTTTTTTAACTGATCATAAAACTCAGGCTTTGCTGAGGGTTTTCGATATAGACTGATTAAAGTAAATGCCATTTCAGATGAAAGTGAAATGTTGACACCAACACATTCAATGTCAGATTCCCTATGACATTGAATTTGTTTGCATTTAATAGTACTTTTCACATATAATAAAACTCCCCCTCCCCTCCCATGGCCTCGGTCTTTCCTAAAAACATAATTTCCTGGCATGGCAATAAGGGCCTCCGGGGAGGAATGAGTTAACCAAGTCTCTGTCAGTCCAAGAAAATCAATATTCGAATTTACAAGCAAGTTTTCCAGTTGTTCGCGTTTGGTTGCCATACTCCGAATATTTAAATGCCCACCAAACAACCCTTTAGCTTTGCATCGAGGGTCCCATACAGTTCGAGCCTGATTGAGCGTTTGGAAAACTTTGCTCTGTGGTGTTTTTTCATCACGGAATTCCTAGATCTAATTGAAGCTATAGTCAATGTTAGGCGTACATCATGATGGTCCGGTATGTTTCGGGACTCACCACTGGAGATGTTAATATTCCGCTCTTGCAAGGAGATGACCTCCTTAACACTGCCGCTGGAGTTTATCAGTTTATGGAGACATAGCCCTCAGCTGTAGACGCTCCGGGCCAGTGGCCAACGCCACCACAGAAAACTCCCCCACAGCCCGCAGCCCATCCGAGCGAACCGCTGCCCGCACAGACAACCACGGCAGCACAGGGGGTGAGTAGAAACAGGCCATTTATCGAGTAGCGAACGAGGGCTGCCCTGGCAGAGCCAGGGGAGTGTAGGGCAGCGATAGTCCGAGCCTAGCATTGGCTACGAGCAGGTTGTTGAGAAGAGTTGCAAACAGGGCTCTTTGAAAGACGCCAGTTCGTGTTTTCGCTGTTGGTTGCGGTCCGGGATTGCGTTCTATATCACCAGCAAGAAGTAATAGTATGGCGAGTTGAACGAG